>NC_056502.1:53002526-53003891 GCF_014905685.2 Nematolebias whitei
GAAAAGCCAGTCAGCAGTGCAGGCAGGGCTGGAGAAACTGGTTACCAAAAATGCCTAATTGTGGGGCTCCATTCCACTGATCCATACTATGAGTCTCCTTCAAGGTCGAACCCACCACACTGACGAGTCCCAGAAGCCCCAGGTGGTCTGCGATTCTCAATTGCCTCCACCTTACGGTTAAGCTCGTAGACCAGACGATTTAAAGTTCCCACAGCGAGGACCAGACCTTCATACTGACTCGGAAGCTTTTCCATGGCCAAAACAGCTCCCGCTGTCTTCTTCAAAAGTCGATAAAACAGAGCCCCACCAATGCCAAAAAGCAGAGTCCCTGCTATCATAAGTCCAAATATGTAAACGTCTTCAACATCTTCTTGAGACAGAACAGAAAGGCACATCAACTGCCACACTCCCCACAGATCCATGATGTACCCCACAGCGTGAGTCTCAGCTGGACATGCCGGTTCCCCAGGACCTTGTCACTTTGATGAAGAAATCTTATCAATAGAGTTGAACGCCCATGATACCAAATCCATAATCTTCTTAATTTATGTTCGGGAGATGAGACCCAGGCGCTTCAGACAGACAGAGAGCAGAGCAGGAGGAAGGAAAAAAATGGGGGAGGAGAAACAAGCTGCCACCTCGATCAGAGCCTGGGCATTGTAAGAAGAACCATAAAAAATACAAAAGGAGAATATTTGAGGGGATTCTGTAGTTCAGTGGGGAGAGAAACGGAAATAGGTAAAGTTTGGTCGATGATTAAAAGAATGAACGGAGTGAGACAAGAGTATGAGTATCCAGTTTTGAGTGATGGAGAAGTAACGGCAGTTGAAAATAAGGATAAAGCAGAAATGATGGCAAAAGCTTTTATTAAAATTCATAGTTCAAATAATATTAGTGAAGAAGGGAAAAGAGGAAGAGAGAGAACCATAACAGAAAATAGAAAGTTCTTAGAAGAAGAGGAAGGAGACAATGATTTATTAAATATTCCATTTACCAAAATCGAATTAAACCGAGCACTTCAAAAATGTAAACTATCAGCACCAGGAAATGATCAGATTTGTTACATAATGATTAAACACCTCAGTGAAGCATCAAAATATGTTATTTTAGAATTATTCAATAGAGTCTGGCAAGAAGGAAAAATACCACAGTCTTGGAAAGAAGCAGTAATCATCCCAATACAAAAACCAGGAAAAGATCACACCAAACCAGAGAACTACAGACCGATAGCTTTAACATCTAACATCTGCAAAATTATGGAGAAAATGATAAATGAAAAAATAACATATTATGTAGAAAAAAAGGTTATATGTCCAACTATCAAAGTGGTTTTAGAAAAGGAAGAAACACGATGGATCCAGTCTT
>NC_056502.1:53003991-53015944 GCF_014905685.2 Nematolebias whitei
GTATGACATGATGTGGAGAGAGGGACTACTTATAAAAATGAAAAAAATGGGAATCACAGGACGAATGTTTAAATGGATTAAAAATGTTCTATCAGACAGACAAATACAGGTGAGAATAGGACAAGATTACTCTGACAAATACTTCATAGAAAATGGGACACCACAGGGAAGCATAGTTAGCCCTCTGTTATTCTCTATAATGATCAACGACATCTTTGATGATATAGAAACAGGAATGTGGGGTCTTTATTTGCAGATGATGGGGCTTTGTGGAAGAGAGGCAAAAATCTACAATTTATTATAAAAAAAATGTACAGGAAGTGATAAAAACAGTTGAAAAATGGTCAAATAGATGGGGATTAAAATTTTCAGTAGAAAAGACAAAATTAATAATTTTCACAAGAAAAAACATACTTAATAATAATGAACTCAAGTTGTACGGGAAAGTAATTGAAAGAGAAAAACAGTTTAAATTTCTGGGCATCTGGTTTGATGAGAGACTAACATGGACAGTGCACATCCAAAAAGTAACTGACAAATGTAAAAAGATTCTAAATATCATGAGGTGTTTAACAGGGAAAGACTGGGGCGCAGACAGGAAAGCACAAAGGACCATCTACACAGGATTAATCAGATCAATAATAGACTATGGGAGTATTGTTTATAGTTCAGCTTCAGAAACAAATTTAGAAAAGTTAAACAGTATTCAATATCTGGCATTAAGGATTATTACCAGGGCATTCAAAACAACTCATACAGGATCAATATTAGTAGAAATGGGAGAACCACCACTGAACATCAGAAGAGAACAATTAGCATTAAACTACTGGGCAAATCTGAAAGGACACGAACAAAACCATCCAACACAAGAAATATTAAAACCTTGCTGGGAGAAAGAAAAGAAACACACAAAAAACTTTGGATGGACCATAAATCAAAAGTCAGCAGAAAGTCAAATAGATGATCTTAACGTCAGCCCAACAGTTCCACTTCCAAACATACATCCATGGTTATTCACAGACACAACAGTTGACTTAAAAATATTAGAACAAAATAGAAATGGATTGATTTTAAATACAGTTATCGAACACATCAATAAATATTATGGATATGTAAAAATATATAGACGCTTCAAAAAATACAGCAGGTCAAATAGGGGCAGCATTTATTGTACCAGAGTTTGGAGTTAAAGTAGGGAAGAGATTAAACAACAAATGATCAGTATACACCGGAGAAATGGTCGCAATATTACTGGCAGTTCAATGGATAGAAGACAATCAACCACTCAGATCAGTCATATGCTCAGATTCCAGTTCATCAGTAATTAGTATAAAAAACAGTTGTTCAGAAAGCAGACCAGACATATTGACAGAAATACAGCAAACATTATTCAAAATTAGTATGATGGGGTTAACGGTTACATTTTTATGGATTCCAGCTCACATAGGGATAAGAGGAAATGAAATGGCAGATAAAGCTGCAAAGGAGGCCACCAAACACAACTCAGTGGAAATAGAGGTAAAATTCAGTCGGGCAGAAATAAAAAGCATCACAAAACAGAGAATGAGGGAAAAATGGCAAAAGCAATGGGAAGAAGAAAGAAAAGGTCGATGGTTCTACATAATTCAACGAAAAGTTGGAGAAATGAGAAGAGCTGAAAGAAACAGAAGGGAAGAAACCGTCATCTCAAGACTCAGATTTAAACACACAGGATTGAACAGGACATTATTCATCATAGGGAAACATAACACGGGAAAATATGACCATTGTGGGGAAGATGAGACCATACAACACGTGCTAATGATCTGCCAAAACTACCATCATGAAAGAAGACAAATGATTCAAAGACTCAATGCAATAAACGTCAGATTTGACCCTGTAGTGCTGCTCCAAGAAAATTCAAGTTCTGCAAGTACCAACATCTTGTTGAAATACCTGAAAAGGACTCAGTTGTTTGAGATAATATGAGCATTATTTATTTATTTATACATTCTTATGGATAATTTTATTTTATTTATTTATTTATTTAATTTTTTGGAGCGACATTCCAGTTGATAAGCTAAAACAGCAGATGGCGGTAATGCTTCAAAATCTTGAATGCCATCCGCCAAAGAAAAATCAAGAAGAAGAAGAAGAACACAGTGCCAGGAGTTGTGGCTCGGAGCGGCACTAATTTTGAACTGAAGGAATCTGAAAACTTAACCATATCATCTTTTGGAGGTTTGGCATAAACTGGTGTGTGAATGGATCTAAATGGCACATCAAGTAGGAGATTCAGAGGATGACATGAATGTTGAGGAGTGGACACCAATTAGTGGTGGGAGATAGAAAGTTAGGGAAGGTAACAGAGGCAAGATGGAGGGCAGGGCATTGTTTGAAAACCAAGGAAATAAAAGGGGATTAGAAGAGAATAGTTCAGATGAGGAAAGAGTGATTCGTAGGAAAATGGTGAGGGAGGAATTCAAGGTAATACTAACATTTCACAAAAAGGATGAACAGGGAAACCTTAGCCCTATTTTACTGTCGAGAAATAAAAAAGAAAATTGGAGACGTAGAAAAGGCAAAAATATTGAGAGATGGAAACCTGATGATAATCTGTAAAACCGAGGAGCAAAAAAATATAGCATTAAACATTGAAAGCATTTGCAAAAAGATGATAACAGAAAGAACGACTGTAGGAGAAAACAAAAATATTAAGGGAGTGATTACAGGGATACCAGTTGATGAGGATTTAGAAAAAATAAAACGAAGCATTGCTGGAGCACAGGTACAAAATGTCAAAAGAATGTCAAAAACAGTCAATGGAGGAAGAGTAGCAAGCATGTCAGTCCTACTAGAGTTTGCAGAAGCTGTTCTACCTGAAAAAATCAAGCTAGGATACATGAGTTTCCCAGTCAGGCCTTTTATTCCTCCTCCACTCCGCTGCTACAAGTGTCAGCGTCATGGACACGTAGCGGCGGTGAGTAAAGGGAAGCAGCGGTGTTCCAAGTGTGGAGAGGAGCACAGATATGAAGAATGTAGAGAAGAAGCTCAAGAAAAGTGTTGCAACTGTGGGGGACAACATGGAGTTAATTATGGAGGATGGGAGGGGAGGAAGAGGGCCGTACAAATCCAACACATAAAGATAACCAAAAGCATAAGCTATGCTGAAGCAGTCAAGAGTGTGCAAGGACCAAAAACAAGAGAAACGGATCAAATAAAGAATCAAAGCCCACAACAACATTCTCAACCAGAAGAAAACATTTCAATGACAACAGAGAAACTTATTCTATTCATGGCATACGTTATCAACTGTTCTGATCAGGCTAAACACAAGACAGAGAAGATTAAAATAATTGTGCGAGGTGCTGAAAGATTTTTGGGATTTAAAGAGATGTCATGGGAAAATATAAATAAAAGACTGGAAACAGAAGGGAGGTCAGGAAACCTCAATGACAAAAATACATGATAATACTACAATGGAATGCACGGAGCTTAATAGCAAATGGACAAGAATTTAAAGGATATATAGATGGACTTGATGAAAACCCAGAAATCATATGCATACAAGAGACGTGGTTAAAATCAAATTTGGAATTTGTTATCAAAGGATATAATAGCATAAGAAGAGATAGACAGGAAGGAAATGGAGGAGGATGTGGAACTTTCATAAAACAAGGAATTCAATATCAGATATTAAAAAAGAAATAGAATTAGAATACATAATAGTGGAAATATGGGGAGATGAAAGAAAGTATAAGATAATAAATTTCTGTAACCCATGCAAAGCACTGTCACTTGAGGTGATGGAGGAGGTGTTAAAATAATAATTAAAAAAAAAACTACACTAGATAGTCACTAGAATAAATATTTCATAATAATGGTGTGGAGAGGATGGCTGTAAGGGGAGAAGGGAGGCCATCACAAAGAAAAAAAAATATGTGGATGGGAAAGTGATGTGGTGTGGGGACTTTAATGCACATAGTACTTTTTTGGGGAAATGTAATGATAGAAATGGACAAATAATGGAAAAAGTGATGGAAATTAAAAACCTTGTATGTATTAATGATGGGAGGGGAACAAGAGTAAATGTTGGGACAGGAGCAGTCAGCCATCGATCTTACATTTGTATCAAATTCATTAGCTGGAGTTTGTATGTGGAATGATGATAAAAGCACAGTAATGGGCAGTGATCATTATTGTAGTGAAATGTGGGGGTCAGCTTCACTACTAATTAATTATACTTAAAGCTAGTTCAAGCACAAAGATAATTAATTATTTAAATACAACGGATTCTTTCTTTTTCGAGTTAAATTAATGCCATGTGATGAGATAACTGTGAGGATTGTTTAATCAGTGACATGAGACGCCATTTTACTTTGACCCATCAGAATAAATGCGGTCATTTATTTAGCAGAATCAAAATTTAACACCAAAACATGTACACATTGATTTGCTGATCTGGTTCGGATTAATAAAAACTTGGCACGCTTTACTAATAAGACAACAGAACATTTCTGAAGGCATCTAGACTGATTTACTGGCGAAAAGATTTCCAAGAGGAGAGATTTAGAGGTTTAAAGGAAGATGGATGAAGGAAAGATGTATGTTTTGTTGACCAGAATTAGCACGCTTCTTTCAACACCAGCTCAAACCCCCGGTACACTCAGTGCGTGACGACTCTTTACCTTTGCAGAAGATAAATCAACTCCGGTACAGAGGTCCATTTCAACGCTACCTTTCCAGCGTCTCCGGTCAGGGTGGCTGGGCATCGCCAGAAGTCATGACGATGTACTCCGTCCAACAGACAAGCTTCCTTCAAAGTTGTAGGGCGTTATGCCTGGGTGAGTTTACAGCGAGGTGCTGTGACACCAGCTGGGATGGACTGATCCTCGTCTCACGGTCAAATCCATCAGCTTTTGATTAAATCTGAAAGTTCCTTAGGAACTCTCAGGAAGACTTCAGTCAAAGACTGAAGACTCAGAAGACTCGAGAAGACTCCATAGTCAGAGATTCCACTCAGAAGTGGAAGACTCCGGTCAAAGACTCGGTCAAAAACTGACTAGTTCCAGGAAGTGTTGACTTTTAAAGAGTCCTCACTTCCGGTCACTTGGTACTTCCTGATTGGTTGAAACAACCAACAGGGGGGTGTTTCAGTGATTTCAGAGTGTTATTAAAAGTCAAGAGAGGCTGCAGGAATTTTAGGAACGATTAGTACAGACAGAGAAATGTTATGGCGAAGTGAGACAAACGCAGATGCCAGTTGAAGTTATTTACCGCCTGCTAGGTTTAAAAACAAGACACTTCGTTCTAATAACTCTTTTTCTGACTGTCTCTGACTTTTGACCGCCATCATTGACTTCTCATTCAGACAGAAGATCAAAATGCATAATTACTTTGTAAATATCAGTCAGCCATCAGGTGAAAAGGAGGAACCCAGACCCAGACCAGTTGTCATTCCGTATGTTGAGGGAGTATCAGAGAAACTGAGATGTTTATTTTCTAAACATAACGTCCCAGTGGCTTTTAAACCCCAAAATACATTACGGCAAAGACTGGTTCATCCCAAAGATCCAGTCCCCCGGCACAAACAGAGTAATGTTGTGTATGCTGTTCAGTGTCAGGAGGGCTGTGATCAGTCTTACATCGGGGAAACTAAACAGCCACTGGCCAAAAGGATGGCCCAGCACAGAAGATCAACATCATCAGGCCAGGACTCTGCGGTCTACACTCATCTCCAGGCCAGCAGTCACTCTTTCAAGGATGAAGATGTTCACATCCTGGACAGAGAGGAACGATGGTTTGAGAGAGGAGTAAAGGAGGCCATCTTTGTGAAAAGAAATCGTTCATCATTAAACAGGGGCGGAGGCCTCCGGGTTCAACTGTCCCCCTCTTACAATGCTGTGATTGCTAGTATCACTCAGCCCTCTGTGAATAGTACCGCCGCTAGCTGTTGGATCGAGTGAGAGGACCTGGGGGTTGTCACAGCGAAGACACGCTCTGCCACCGTTTGGACTGCGAGCCGCTGGAAACCGAGGGAGCCGAACTGCAGCTGTCGGATCAGGGTGCTGTTACAATCGGGACCCGGTCTGCCGCCGTTTGGACCTGCGGGCCTCTGGAACCGAGGGAGCCGAGCTACAGCTGTCGGACCTGGGGGCTGTTGCAGCAGAGAACCGGTCTGCTGCCGATTGGACCATCGAGCAGCTGAGGCCGAGGGAGCTGAGCTGCAGCTGTCAGATCTGGGAGCTGTTGAAACCGGGACCTGGTCTGTCACCGTTGGGGCTGCGAAATTCTGGACCGAGTGAATCGTGGTACCGCGTGGGACATGGAGATTGTTGCCGCTAGGCCTCGGCTAATAACATAAGCCTGTGAACCTCGTAGCTAACAACATAAGCTAACAACACTAGCCTGTGAACCTCGTGGCTAACAACATAAGCCTGTGAACCTCGTGGCTGGATCCTGTGCTTCTGAGAGTTGAGACCAATAATTCAGAAGTATCGTGAGTAATGCCGAGCAAACACAGAGATAAGAGACAAATGTCGGAAAATAATTCAGAAGATATGGAGGAAGTTAAAAAATCTTTGAACTTTTTGAGTGCTGAACTGACTAAATTGAGTGCTGATGTGACTAAAGTCTCAGCTAAATGTGACTTACTGACAGGACTGTCTGAAGAAGTGAGACAATTAAAAGAACTGATGACTAATAAAGACAGAAAAATAGCTGAACTGGAACAGAAAGTAGACGACATTGAACAATACACAAAAATAGACAACTTGGTGATCACTGGACTGGAAGTTAGGAACCGGAGTTATGCAAGAGTTGTTGCTGGTACTAGCACAGCAGAAGATGCACCACAGGAAGAACTACAGACTCTGGAGGAGCAAGTAGTGATTTTTTTACAAAACAAAGACATTGACATCAAACATGAGGACATTTCAATCTGTCACACCCTGCCCAACAAATCAGATAAAGCCAAACCGTCCATAGTCATCAAGTTCATTAGCAGGAAATCAAAAAACAAGGTACGAATGCAAGCAAAATAACTGAAGGGAACAAATGTTTACATAAACGAACACCTAACTAAAAAAAATGGAAATATTGCACGTGAAGCAAGGTTGTTAAAAAAACAACAAAAAAAATAGCATCAACTTGGACAAGAAATGGAAACATCAAAATACAGGAAGGATCTCAGGCTAAAATAATAAAAGACCTGAAGGATCTGGAAAAACTAAAATGAGCTCAGGAGAGGACAGATGATAAATCATTGACATAACTTCACTAACAAGAAATTAACAAAATATAAAACTAACAAATACATTAAAACATGTGTTGGATTTAATATTTTATACCTTTTTATAATTCCTATCAAGCACTCAAATGTCATGTCATATAAAGTGTGTGCGTGTCTTTCTTCCAGGGTTGAACTATGTTTATAGAAAATGTTTGCTAATTCTAACTAGTTGACCTTTAAATATAATCTCATAGGAGCTAAGGATAATTTTACAAGTTCACATTTGATAGATTACAAGCAATCAAATCAGGCCTTTCAGAACCTTTCAGAACAGATTAGAGCAGACTGATTAACATAAATAAAGCTAGAACACATCTCTTTAATTTAGACAATATAGTTTGACTAAGTAAAATCAAATTAAAAGTATAACAATGATCCAAATAAAAACACAAACATGAGTTAGATAATAATAATTAAGTTATTAATTATTCCTAGAAATAAACAACTTTATTTCAAATCAGTGGTATCACTAAGGTATAATCACGTTAAACAAACAGTGTTAACAGTTTAAACGCAGACAAAGAAACCAAGATGAATCTGCCTTAAAAACAGAATCACCAGGCCTTCAACAGATATTGAATTAACACCCATGAGGTAGGTAATAACTAATAGTTATTAATTAGTAGGTATAAACAATTTTGACACAAATCATTTTGTATCCCTAAAGTATAATAGCAAGTTAAACTTTAAACAAAGCCGATTTCAGTGTACCAAAACTTCTTATCTGAAATACAGACGTTAACGTCCTTGAGGGGGCGGGCTAAGAGTCGTAACCATAGCAACAGAAGCTGAACCAATCAGGAAGCTAGCCTTCTCAAACGGGGATAAAAGGCCGGAAATGACACACGCCCACCGAGCATTTCCGGTAGGACCGCAAGGCGACGGTTCGTTCTTAATGCTCCATTTATATGCATATATCTTATTAATGTAATTGTTTGTCTCTGAATATCTGTAACCCATGTTTTGTCAAATAAATCTTTTATACCAAGGGCGACGCCTCAGCCGTCTTGAACACGACGTGGTATTCCAGCCATAACAAATGGTGACCCGACGTGCGGCGAGGTGACGCGGCCTAGTTAAATTGGATCGAGGTGACTCGCGTTGCACACGCAGAGGAACAGGGGCCCCGAATATTCAGGTAAGCTGGTTACATATTTGGACGACGCTAACGTCCGGTGTACTGGCTTTTCGGCCGTAAACCAAATTAAAACTAAATTCAAATTCCTCTGTTCGTGTGCATGTGGCCATCTCCGGAAAATAAAGATGGTTTTATTTAAGCTAACTTCCGGTGATTCGTGTTAATTCTGACGAGGTGGGTTACGATATTCAGACAGTTTAAGCGCCGAACGCTTTCTTTTACGTTTAGGTAGTGTTGAGTTAGATTCACGAGTTTTACTTGTGGCCAGAGGAAGGCGAGACGGCCTGCCGGGGGTCACGTGGTGACAGACCCATTTCCCCGGTTTTCAGCGGAGCTGGCCGGCAAACCCTTAATTTGATGGAATTATGGGGCACTCATCTTTGAGTGAGGCTGAGGCGCGGGTACTCCTCGTTTCGTGTTGACTGCGTTACTAATTGTACTCCATTTTGTTAGATAGTTTTACGGGGAAATGGTTTAGAATAGAGAGTTTACCAAATTTCATGTGATCAGGGATCGCATTAGTTTTAGGACGTTGTTATAACTTTTGTTTGCGCCGTGTTTTCTATGTTGTGTAACGGCTTCAAGGCCAGACACGTTGAGAGAGACGTAACATTAGAGGGAAGAAAAAAGAGGGGGAGTGTGCTGTGTGTGGGGGCGAAGCGAACGGTTACTTTTCTCTTTTTTTTCGTGTGTGTGTGTGTGTGTGGTAAAGCACTCGTGTGGGGGGAAGGGAGCGTTTCTTTGTTCCAACCACACGAGAAGGTGAAGGTTTACGCGTGTTTTTGGTTTGTCTTCCTTTCTGCGTCAGAGGTGTCTTATGATCGGTGCTTTCGTATCCTGACCGGAAGGAGGCGCTGTTGTATAAGGCAAGGACAAGTCTGGACACTGGGTTGTTGCATACCAGACTTGTATTTGTTTTATTACAAACTGCGGCCAGGAGTGGATGAAAATAACATATTTGAATGCCTGGGTGTGTGAATGTTGTTATCAGGTGTGGGACTCATAAATGTGGTACAGGTGAAGCCTGTGGAAAATCTACAGGATCATATCAGAGGCAAATTGCACGACTTATAGGAAGTATCAAAACGAAAAAGAGGCAATTAGCTTAAGACCAGGGGGGCACAAGCTAAAACAAGCAGAAATAAGCTTTATGTACCAAAATTAAGGGGATAGAGCTTGATTTTTCATGAATTAGGCTGTGAAAGTTGGATTAATTTAAAAAGATAGCTGATATTGGCGTGTAACAGCTAAATGGTATCTGATATGGGAACAGGGATAGCTGAAAATCTTCCAAAAATTTGCTGATAGCCGTCTGAGGCCAGACAGAAATGGGGATAAGAGCAGACACAAGGTTAAACAAAACCATTTTCTGTATGATAGGAAGGAGGCAGTGACCTTTGGAATAGAGGATGGTTTGAATCTCAAGGGAAGAGGGTACATCATGTGTACGAGCTGTAATTAAACAGGAGATGGAGTCAGATTAGACGGTAGAGGGTTGAGATGTCAAAGCGACCGAGTGGAAGAGAAATAGTGTAGGGGTGGTCTTGATGGTGAACAAATTAGATTAACTTTCTTCTTGGAATTGACAATAAACTAAGGTTTTAAACTCAACTGAAAAACAACAGAATAAAATAAGTAATAGACAAAATCCTTGACACTTGTAAAATAAAGAATTTTATTCTGGTCAAAGAAAATCTTACTGGACTCAGATTGAAAAACTTAGATTAAATTAATCGGCCTTAACTAAACTCAAATTGAAATACTTGAGTTAAATTAATCAGTCCACATGAGTTATCACATATTGGAAATGTTTAGCGTGTAGGAGCTGTTTCCTTCTAAGAGCTGCCGGTACTAGGTTATTTATGGGACAACAACAATTCTAGTGGGTAAACGCCATGACTTTAACTTTATGACATGAGACTTCACACAGGTCCTAGGAGTGCAAAAGGACGACAGAGAGGTGTACATGGTGAGTTTAAGAAGTTGTACTTTGTGAACAAAGGGCATGTACACGTTTTTGTGCAGTGCTAATGGACTCTGTGATGTCTTGAAGGGTATACATAGTCTGAATTGATTTGTATTAAAAGTATTTTGTTTGTGATACGGTGAAAAAGCATAGTTATGAGAGGAAATGATTTGCAGATTTGTTGTATAACAATAAGGGATTACATATTATCATGCTGCCTAAATTTACAAGGTCTGGACTGATAATGTGGCCCTGGGAGTGGACTTCACTGTCAGGTGATGTGTCAAAACACATATTCTACAAGATGGGAGACATTGTTTTGGAGGGAATATTTTATGCAGTAGGCGTAAAGAATTGGTTTGTGCAGTGTTTAATGAAAGCTTTCACTCTTATGTAGTTGAGCGGTGTTGTGTTTTTTCCTTTTAATTCTCCACCCGAGCTCTGTTACCGGTCATCCTGCAGGAGGAGTCAGACACGCACTGAGAATACAACAAACGCACCTTCAAGTTTACGAATATTTAATAAGCAAAGAAAGTCAGAAGTCATAGATTCAAAAAGTCACAGATTCACAAGCATAAACAGTGGATTAGTTAAATGCAGTCATTATTTTAACATATAATTAAATGGATGCATCCATTCTAAACTATACAATACAACCTTGTTATGGAGGGATCTGAAGTCGACCGTCTCTGCTCCGTCTGGCTGTCTGCTTCCAGGAGAAACCGCACTTTTCTTTGTTTAAAAACAGGGCGTTCCTTCACACAGCAAAACTAACTTTTCACCGCGTTTTAAGCCTGCTGTCATGGGATTGGCCAGTTTCAATCCAATCAAAAGTGTGAGACCTCGTGTTACATTATGTAAACAGGAACAGACTTCAATCTGTGGGAGCCTCTTCAAAGTAAAACAGGAAATGGGCCAATTTCAAAGTAAAACAAGAAGTGGGAATCACAGATTCAACAAGAAACACAATCTTATTTCACAACAGCGGTTAAAACATCTATTGTACAATCCAGGACACCAGAATGACTCCTTTGGGGGTAAACGCTGTGGTTCCAGAGTAAAACTTGCTAACGAACGATTAATGTGGATAACAGATGAATGTTGGATCTGATTTTAATAATTGGATGGTTTATTTTTCCTTCTCTGCAGCCGGAGATGACAGAACTTTGGAGTGGGAAGATGAGTCTAACTAGGCCCACAAAACACAGAAGTTAGCATTCAAATGCATACAGCATCCATCTGAGTTTTGATCAGGACTCTCGAGTCCCGGGGGCCGGATCAGATACCAGAGGTGTTCAGGTGGGCGCTAAAGTTGGGTCTGTGAAACTGACCAATGAGACGGTTCAAAGACATTGTCAGTCGAGCACCACTGACACAACAACAAAGAACTTTTCAGCCAATTAAAGTGACTTTTCAAAGATCTAACAGTCCAACAGCGAACTGAATTAACTGTCCAGAGGGGGTCCTGGACTTTGTCCACAGCGAGAACATCTAGTCAAGTCTTGCTGTATGCTGAGATGAACTGCTGCACGAAGCTGAACTGGTCTCCAGACCGAGGGAGACAAACTGAAGACTGAAA
>NC_056502.1:53016044-53017244 GCF_014905685.2 Nematolebias whitei
AAAAATAATTCATATGTAACTGCAACATATGGTGAAAACAAACATTTTGAGAGAGGTTCCGAAGGGTACTGAAAAATCTTTGGCATATATTAGTGATATTAGTTAGTTAGTGATTAGTTCTGCTCTCCTGCATGTTTCACCTCCTTTAACCTGTTGGGTGTTGATGTCTTTAAAACTATGAGAACCAAGTTTCAAACACTTAGCTCAAAACTGCCTCAACCTGAGATCGTTCAGTGGAAAGAGGACAGAGTCAAAAACACAGCCTGAGAAGTGGTTCTGAATTCAGACAAAGATTTATTTTACCTTCACAGCACTGGAAGGGAGTGGCCTCACATGCGCGTTACATCCATTTTACACGTCTCACACGTCTGAGTTACAAATGTATTTGCTTCGTTTAAATACAGCCTTATCAGTTACATTGGGATTTCCTTATCATGATGTTATTCTCTGGGGCAGCTGATGTTCCTGGGTGTGGTCTGGTATGGTCTTGTTTTTTTCGCCCACTGCACCAGCTGACTGTGATCTGTTCTGGCAAGATAACAGTAGTCTGGTCCTCTTTGTACAAGGAGTTACGCAGATCATGAACTTATATGACGTATATCATGATTTTGCAGTTTTTTACCATACACAGAGAAATATTTCATGTCAGAGCATAGCAAAAAAAAGATGACATTATACAACATTTCCCCCTTTTGGTCCCCCCAAGGGGACCACCTCTTTGGCTGCAAACATCTGTCCCTGACGAGTGTCCAGAACTTGTGCTGGAAAAATCCCCGGGGCAACGGTGTAGTGGTGCGGGGTAAAAACAGCACAACGCCTCACGCCCCTTGTGACGACAACCAAGATGGTGTTCCAGTGCACTCTTACAATCATCCTTACCCTGTGTCATAAGTTTTACAAAATTGCTGTTTAAATGATATAACAATAGCAATCAAATGAGCCATTAATAAGATAAATATAGCACAACTTAGTGAAAAAATGCAATACAAAGTCTAAAAATGTAATTCTCTGTCAGTTGGTTACAAAGCGCACAGTGGATGCCTGTCTTTTAAAAGGACCACAACTTGTTGGCCTGAACAATGACTACGAATTGGTTGGACAATTAAGGTCCATCTCATAGAGACATCGTTCCGTCACGTTGTCACAGACTGAAAGAGAGAGAGAGAGAGACAGTTTCAGTAAAAGTTAAGATCTGGCCAC
>NC_056502.1:53017344-53021745 GCF_014905685.2 Nematolebias whitei
GTTGAAAGAGGAGTATAACGGTTTTCCTGAAGGGAGACTGATAATTCCTCATCATTTTTTTTCTTTTCTCTTTTCACCCAACCTGGTTTAATGAGTATCTGTTTGAAATAGCGAATTTCTGGGATAAAACGGCTTAAGAAAGCGTTTAAAAACTAAAGTTGCTTGGAACTTTTAGAAAAATTGCAGGTTTATTTAATGTTAAGTGCTTTAGAGTAAATATCACTGAGGAGCCTGGTTCTTGTATCTGTTAAAAATAAGCACATTAAAAAGTAACAGTGCGAAGAGAAGCATTTACTTAAGAATATTCATGAATTGGGGTAAAACCTACAAATAGGTGCCCACATTTGAATAAGTTGACTTATGACAGTACTTTTGAGTAAATCCAGAGCTTAAAATAGTGTGTGACTCACTGCTTACTTGAATACAAATATTTACCTGTTAAAATAATCTGAAGTTGGCAACTGTTTAATCAGATAAGTGCTAGCACAGTGAATAACCATGGCAGGTGTGATAGAAAAGGATTTTGATCCTTGTGAGATGAAGGACTGGTTAGAGGGAGCGTTGACGCTGCTCACAGAATCCTTACATCCATATGGTGAACAGGTGGACAGCATGAACTCAAAAGAGTTATTGGATGAGCTGAAGGAGGTTGCAGAGAGTGTGACCTCTACAGAAATTACAAAGTCAAGCTATGAAAAGCTGGCTAAATTGGCACTATTACTGAAAGCATCATTCTATGCTATGGTGGACAAGGCAGATGACCTTGCAATAAGGTTAAACAGCGAAAAAGAGGTGGTTCAGGAAATTGAAGAACACTACCTTCAATTTAAAAGTGAACACGAGGTCCTCACAAAAAAACATCTTGAACAGATGTTTCAGTCACAGCAAGACGCACGTGCAGAAATTGATTCACTGAACAGCCAAGTACAGTCACTTAATGCATCACTAACTGAAGCCAGGGATGCTAAAGAACTGTGTTCCACAGCATACTTTGCATTAAGACGGGATCACGTCGAGACAATGTCACAAGTGTCCCACTGCAAAGCTGAGATAGACGTGCTTAAAACACAACTTTGCCATGCAGAAAGGAAATATGGTGAGAGGGATGGACAGAATGTGGAGACACACTGGGTTTCAGACCCAAATCTCCTTACATCACACACCCCTCCATCCATACCTGAAGTGGTAGAGACAGACCTGAACAGGTTTCCACTACCAAACAGGCAAAAGAGACCGTTGATACTTCCTCCTTAAATAGATGATTTGCAAAAAATCTCAAAACATGTACAGCGCTTTGTACCGGGACCAATGGGTTCAACTGGAACAAAAGCGTATCTCAAAGACCTTGAATTCAGACTGAGTGGTTATCCTAATGCTACGGTTGAGGATAAAATCAGTCTGATAAGGCTCACTTCGGACAGAGAGGTGTTCACCTTCATCGAGCGTCTACCTGATGCAACGAGAAGGGATTACAACCTTCTGTGTGAAGCTTTGATCAGAGAGTACGACCCCTGCACGGGACCTGCTGGTTTCCCAGCTGCTGACAAGGTCACGCAAGGGAAGAATGAACATCCAAAGGTTTATTACAAAAGAATCTTCCAAGCTTATTTTGGTTACAGAAATGAAACCGGAATGGAGGAAGAAGAAGGTTTTAAATTTGTTTTCAGCAAAAATTTCCACACTGACATACGCATGTCAGTACAAATTATGGCAAATTTCAAAGAAAAATCCATCAATGAGATTAAACAGTGTGCTGTGAATGTGTTTGAGGCATGTTCTCATGCTAAGACGCCCATAGAGGTGTTTCCTGGTATAAAGGTTAAACCCCACTCCCTAGAAATGGAAGGACGGCGTGCATTGACCCCTCCTCCTAAAAAAGGCGAGAAAAAGCAGTCTTTTCAAACTAACAAACCGCGTCATGAAGGTGCACGCTGGGACAAAAAAGCTCCTCTTTCAGAGGATGAACGTGATTAATGTAAATGGGGTGTGCGTAGGACGCAAAGATATGGGAACCAAGAGGACCCATATTATCAGGGGAAGTCCGAAAAGGAACCCCCAAAAGACGTACCTAACCCTCCCCCACCTCGGACGAAACGAACCGAGGCGAAAAAATCACAAAGGTTCCAGAAACAAGGCCCTACACCTCTGAGCTCGGAAGAGACAGAGAAACTACAAAGGTTGTTAGAAACTTTGAAACACGCTGAAATGGGAAACCAACCTGGAGCACTATGTAGTGATGTGATCGCTACTAAATCTGAAGGCGCGAATGACAACATCACAGATGTCGGTGAAACACACCAAGACATTATTGTTGTGGCCTCCAACAACCCCTCATCGGAAGGAGGGGGGGTAAACTCACACACAAACGATGATGAGTCATCGCAAGCTGAACACTCAGAACCTGATTTTCATGATTTTGAACTAGGCATTCCATTTCTGGGAGGACTCCCAGATAGCCTGGTACCGAGTCAAGAAGCTGGGCCAGTATGGTTCACAAAACCAACACAGGCCATAGCTCTTTTCTCAACCGATGATGTCGACCAAGGACCTCAAACCTATGGTGTCTTACCCATAGACAGGTCCGACGACTCAGAAAGGGATTCGTTGGAGCTCCCCAAAGAGCAAGAACCCTTATCAGTCTCATCACAGATAGATCAGGTGGTCACCCAAGCCGACGCTCTGACATCTGATGAAGAAAGGGACAAACTTCGCCAAGTTCTTTTAAAATATGAAAAGTCATTTTCACCTGACCCAGACATCATCCAACCTCAGACGTTGGATCCTGCAACTAACTCGATGATACTGTATCTGTCTGACCCAGACAAATACACTCCATCGAAAGGCGAACTGGATTCCAATCCAGACCTTAAAGTCCTCTTTCAGCTGCGCAAACAGTTAAAACTACTCAAGGACAGCCTAACTTTAGCTCATGGAGCGACGTCCTCACCCGTGTTCGCGGTCTCCCATGACCGAAGGGGGGTGACGCCAGTTAGGGTAATGTTACCAGACGCGATAACGTGATCAAATCTGACATTCAGAGTAAGTGACGCACCGAAACGTCGTTTTCTAGTTGCTTAATCACTGCTTTTGTCAATGTTGAAACGTTGTTTTACTGGTTGCTTAGTCACTGTTTTTGTCGATGTTGAGACATCGTTTAATTGGTTTTTGGTATTGTTTCTGAACACCCCAAGTAAGAATGAATTTTGTGTGTAGTTGAGTTAGAGACTAAGAGGCCTTTAACTATGCCAACATGCAGTTCATTTGTTAAAATGTAATCTTTGCGGAGTCAATGTAGATTAATGCTACCTTAAGTACCATAGTCTACATTGATCTTACAACGCTTAAGCCGAACCTACTCGAACAATTCTATTCGGGGGGATAGCTAATTCTTTTTGATGAGTCTCGCCATAGACTTCCAAAACATTTATGGGGAAACCAAACACCCAATTTCAAGTCGTTCGTCTAAAAGACAACAGACAACTGAACCAAACTATATTTTGCCATGTAACGCTAACTTAAACCAAGTTAGGAATGGAAAAATAGTTTGGAATGCCCTTCTATAGGTATAAATCCCTATATGGAAACTTTTCAGCATGTTCAACCCTTTAACTGGTAGCTGTAGCTGTTCCCAATCATAATAGCTTACACACCAGGTGCATATAGTTTAAGGCCTTATGTAAAATCCCCTTCATAAGCCCACCTTAAACCACATAATTGCATGACACATTTGAACCAGAACGGCACAGACTGGACGTCGCCCAGAGACGACCTTCGCTGGAGGAGACCTGCAATCCTGACGTTGGTCTCCACTCTTCATCCAGTGGCCGTATCTTCAGTTCAATCCAAGGGAACCCCTCTGTATGCTGATCAATCAACACCTCCATTCGTTGTGAATTTACCGTTGTGGATTATATGACTTTTCCAATGGATTACAGACTCTGTTTCCAAAGGGTTAAAAGCATTGCTACAATGGAATTACCAACAACATTATGGAATTACCATCAACACAATGGAATTACCAAAAACATTGTGGGATTACCTCCTTTGACTTTTGTTTTCCTTGCTGGATTACATCAAGCTCAAGGACATTCGAAGGCGTAAGTTCATTGCTGGTCCTCTGGACATTCAAAAAAAATAAAAAACATAGCAAAACAACAAAAAAATGAAGAAACATTTCGTCTCTCATCCGAGAGACTTCCTCAGTCTGAGGTGCTGTATTCAGCTCAGTGTAGCAGGACCACACTTTCCACAGAACAACTGTGTCAACTCTTGAAACTGTGCCTGCAGTCAACCTACTTCACATACGGAGGGCAATATTATAGGCAGAAACATGGGTGTGCTATGGGGTCTCCAGTTTCTCCTATTGTTGCCAACCTGTACATGGAGGAGGTAGAAAAGAGA
>NC_056502.1:53021845-53046853 GCF_014905685.2 Nematolebias whitei
GATGGTTGCGTACCACGACGATAACCCCTCAGTTTATCTAGCTCCAAACCTTCAGATGTGTGTTCTCACTCGGGAGATACATTATCTGTGCGCGAGTAAGCCGTTTGTTTGGAATCAAACCGCGGGCTTATGCGGGTTGACACCTATTCCGAAAAATTCTAAGTGCTCAACGACCGTAACGCCTCGACACCTGGCTAAAGCTGCAAAAGCGGAAATAATTGGCTCACGTTGGCTAGTGAACGCTCCTCAAAGAAAGGTGATCATAGCCTACGATCAACCTGGAGCAAATAGACCTCTGACGTTACCGGACAAAACAATGTGGATCAGTGTTCCCCAGGGAACAACCATACACATTGGTGATTTGACGCTCTATCACCTAGATCCGGAACAATGGGACGCGACTCTGGATGACTCAGAGTACCTGGTGAACATGTCTATAGACATAGATCCAGAAACTCTGGGAAGGATCCGTTTTGAAGGCACCAAAGTCGTCGACGTAGAACCAATAAACCGAGTTCTCAAGTCCCTCAGGTCCACAATTAAGAACCCGATCCAACCAATTACCTATGCGTGGTCAAGCGCGGACACGTTAATCATAGCCCTGCTAATGACGATAACCCTCGTATTGTGTGGGATACTCGCATCCCTGTTCCGGGGCCACACGTCACTCCGAGTCGACCTGGATCGCCATGCAGCGCACCTCGATATGATTATGTCTCGCGTATGCGGGTCTGCAAAGAAGCCACTCACACGGGACAGCGTGACTGAATCTGACAACCAGGGTGAGGTGAAGCAGTGAAACGATGTTTTTAGTTGCTTAGTCACTACTCTTGTCAGTGTTGAAACGTTGTTGAATTGGTTTTGGTTGTTTCTGAGGTAAGAATGAATTTTGTTGTGTAGTTAAGTTAGAGACTAAGAGGCCTTTAACCATGCCAACATGCAGTTCATTCGTTAAATTGCAATCTTTGCGGAGTCAATGTATATTGTGGCTACCTTAAGTACCATAATCTGCATTGGTCTCACAACGCTTAAGCCGAACCTACTCGAACAATTCTATTCGGGGGGGGTAGCTAATTCTTTTTGATGAGTCTCCAAATAGACTTCCAAAACATTTATGGGGAAACCAAACACCCAATCTCAAGTCGTTTGTCTAAAAGACAACAGACAATTGAACCAAACTATATTTTACCATGTAAAGCTAACTTAAACCAAGTTAGAAATGGAAAAATAGTTTGGACCCCTTTTCTAAACCCCTGTAGTTACCCTTTTCAGCATGTTCCACCCCTTAACTGGTAGTTGTAGCTGTTCCCAATCATAATAGCTTACACACCAGGTGCATATAGTTTAAGGCCTTATGTAAAATCCCCTTCATAAGCCCACCTTAAACCACATAATTGCATGTCACATTTGAACCAGAACGGCACAGACTGGACATCCACCCAGCGACGACCTTCGCTGGAGGAGACCTGCAATCCTGACGTTGGTCTCCACTCTTCATCCAGTGGCCGCATCTTCAGTTCAATCCAAGGGTACCCCTCTGTATGCTGATTAATCAACACTTCCAATCGTTGTGGATTTACCGTTGTGGATTATATGACTTTTTCCAATGGATTACAGACTCTGTTTCCAAGGGGTTAAAGCATTGCTACAATGGAATTACCGACGACGTTATGGAATTATAATCAACACAATGGAATTACCAAGAACATTGTGGAATTACCTTTGACTTTGTTTTCCTTGCTGGATTACTTTTGACTTTTGTTTTCCTTGCTGGATTACTTTTGACTTTTGTTTTCCTTGCTGGATTACATCAAGCTCAAGGACATTTGAAGGCGTAAGTTCATGTTTGGAATTCATCCCCATGAACAGGTGATGATTTCCAAAGGGGGGACTGTTGTGAACTTGAACTGATGTCAAAACTAAGCCTAAGGTCAAAACCCTTGACCTTAAGAACCTTGTGGGACAGAAACTGTCATTTCATTGATTTGAATCCAGAAATACAGGTTCACCCATCCTGAGACTTTCTTTCTTGAAAATTCAAGTGAAAGAACACTCTCTTTTCTATTATCATTCCTGTTTTACAAATGTTTGATAATCAAAGTGTTTTAGTTCAAACATTTTAGATGTTACAGTGAACTAATCAATTTTATTAACTGTAAAACATTAACAATGATTTTTTAGTTGCTTATGCAAAGTAGAATTCATGTTAAGGCCTGTTACAGCGTAATTATGCATTTTCTGATTTCTGTCTTTGAATGAGCAGTGTACGTTTTCCAAGGTCAGGAGTCGGAGCAGACATGTGTTGGAACAACTGCGTTGTTTTACATCCTCTCAGACGTAAACAGAGGAGTTGGCACCTGTTTCTCCAAACTCGCCAAAACATTTCTCTCGCCTGTCTGGGAACATTTTCAATCTGTTCCAATAACATTCTTGCTGTTTTCTGACTTCTAGTAACCTCTTATACCACAAAACACACCCCTGTCTGGTTGATATTGACCAATCAGGAACTCTCAAATATACCGGAAATAGAGCCCTTTAAATGCCGGTACTTCCTAGTTCTCTCAGTTCGGTGAAGTGGCAGTTCTGTGAAGTCGTTGTTCTGTGAGTTGCCGTTGGAGTCGGGCTGGAGAGTTTGCAGCTCCAGTCGTTTGGGAGAATAGGAGTCCAGCCATGATAAGGCTCTTCCGAGTTTTATGGGATTATAACACTTCCACCTCTGGGTGGAACTCTGACGGACTCCACTCATGTGAAGTCCACTTGCTGAGGTGAGCTTTTGTTGGACGGAATATCTTCACTGCTTCGGACGATTCACAGCCATCCTACGGAGACGCTGAAAGGTAACGTTAACTGGAGCTCCTCTTCTGCTGATTCATCGTCAGAGAGGTAAATGAGTCTAGTCTCCTACTGAGCGTACCGAGGAAAAGCTGGGTCGGATGGAGGGTGTCGTCCTGTCAACACTTTTCACTCATACACACCACATTCTCCCTCATCCATCTTTCACTCCCTTTAAACTTAATTTTCCATCTTTAAATTCTCCTATCAAGTAGAAATCATTCCAGATATTTTAGAAATGTCTGTGTAAAGTGCTCATTCCACCGCCGTGTGGATAATTGATCATAATTGTACAGCTCGCTGATTAATTATGTTGTTATTTTCATATTTTGCCAAATTAATGTAAATGTTTGATGTTAAACTTTGATTCTGTAAATAAATGGCCACATTCATTTTGATGGGTCAAAGATAAATAACGTCTCACGTCCACATTTCATTAAATTCAATGCACGTTTATATTCAGTCCAGAAAAATGAAGAATCCGTTTTAATTGATGAATATATCTCAGCATCTGTTCATCTACACTGTATTTCTGGATTCAAATCAATGAAATGACAGTTTCTGTCCCATATGGTCCTTAGGTCAAGGTTTTGACATCAGGCCTAGTTCACTACAGCGCCGACCCCTCTGGAGACTTGGAGAGCATCGACCCCTCTGGAGACTTGGAGAGCGTCGACCCCTCTGGAGACTTGGAGAGCGTCGACCCCTCTGGTGACTTGGAGGGAGCCGCAGATGACGTGGGAACCTGGAGAACTGCAGAGTGCGACATTGAGTCCTGGGGAGCTGTAGCTTGCATCATGGAGTCCAGGGGAGCTGCAGCGGATGGCGTGGGAACCTGGAGAGCTGCAACGGACGACGAGGGGACCTTGGAGTTGACAGCAGGCAACGAGGGGACCTTGGAGTTGGCAGCAGGCGACGAGGGGACCTGGGAGTTGGCAGCAGGCGACGAGGGGACCTGGGAGTTAGCAGCAGGCGACGAGGGGACCTGGGAGTTGGCAGCAGGCGATGAGGAGACCTTGGAGTTGGTATCAGGCGACGAGGGGACCTTGGGAGTTGCTGCTGCTGTCGGCGGAGAGGCCAGGGGAGTTGCTGTTGCTGACGATGGAGAGGCCAGGGGAGTTGCTGCTGCTGACGATGGAGAGGCCTGGGGAGTTGCTGCTGCTGACGACAGAGAGGCCTGGGGAGTTGCTGCAGCAGATGACGGAGAGGCCTGGAGCTCTGCAGCAGACGACGGAGAGACCTGTGGCTCTGCAGCTGATGATGGAGAGACCTGTGGCTCTGCAGCAGACAATGGAGAGGCCTGGAGCTCTGCAGCAGACGACGGAGAGACCTGTGGCTCTGCAGCAGATGACGGAGAGACCTGTGGCTCTGCAGCAGACAACGGAGAGACCTGGAGCTCTGCAGCAGACGACGGAGAGGCCTGGAGCTCTGCAGCAGACGGCGTGGGAGCCTGGAGAGCTGCAGCGGCAGCAGGAACCGACTCCTCTGCGGCGGCGGCAGGAACTGATCTTCTGCGGCGGCGGCGGCGACGGGAAACAGAAACTGTTACTGAGTCTTCTGAGGCAACAGGAGCAGGTGCACCAACAGCGAGGCGCTCAGCAGGCGGAACAGCGGCGAAGGTAATGGGTGCAGGAGTCTGAGGAGCAGAGGAGAGTTCAGAAACGGTGGTGCCAATAGGTGCAGGATGGATTATGGGTTCAGACTGTGTATTAGTGACCATGGGTGTGATGAGAGTCCTAATTTCTATTAATAAACGGTTATACTCAGGGAGCAGAATGAGATCGGGCCGTGAAACTAAAAATTCCTCCATCAGGGAAAATACAACATCTGAACAGTCCGGGTTATTTTTAGCAGTGGTAAATGAATCTAATAAAGTCTGGTTTATTAGTGCAAGTTCATGGGGTGAATATGTGATTGACGGGCAAGTGTCTTTAAGTGAGGGTGTGGTGTCAGGTGTCAGCCTCACCGGAAACCTAGGAGGTGGGACGGCGGAACACGCCCCCACAGAGTCACTGGGAGTTTGCGCAGGAGGTTCGGTCAGACTGGGTTGGACAGCCACGGCACTGTGTGACAGTGGGAGGCCGGATTCCGCCCCCACCAGGAACCTGGAAGGGCCACGGAATCCACCCCTGTGACGTCAAGTGGACAGGACTCGCCGAACCGAACAGGAGTGGACCGGAGCTCCCGCGGGACGTCGGATCTCGCCCCCACCGGAAACCTGAGAGGTGAGGCGGCGGACCCGGGTCCCATAGAAACACCAGAACCAACTCTAAGACTCTGCTCAGCCGACGAGACCGGGCCGGTCGCCGCGGACTGCCCCCGGGACCGCTTCCTACCTCCCCGGCGACGGCGGGAGAGTCGGGGGACACGAACAAAACAGAATTCGTCCTCCATTTCTTCGTCCTCCCCCGACATCCACCCCGAATAGCCGGGCGAGGCGGACTCAGAAACAGGGACCTGTTGGGTTCCCCGGTGCCGAGCTCTGTTCTCCTCGAGGACCAGGAGTGGTGAGGACAGGATTTCCACCTCCTGGTCATAATGTCCTTGTGAGCTGACGGGCCTGGTGCAGAACCCGCCGCACCGGATTGTAGGCTTGCTCATCTTCAGGAGGCTCGGAGGGGAAAAAGAAAAAAGGTAAGTTGCCGAGAGAGCCCTGCCCGCTGGGTTCTGATGTGTGGTCGGGTCGTAATGTCAGGATTTGGTGGACAGGAATGAACCCAGTAGTGCAGACAGGACTCAACTCGGCAGATTACAAAAATAAGTATTTTAATAGTGAATAAAAAACAAAATAACAGCTGACGTGGCAGCAAAACTTACATGTAAACGGAAGGCTCAGAGGGAAACTCAGGGAGGACTCAGGAGAGCTCAGGGGAGACGCAGGAGAACGCAGGAGAACACAGAGACCCAACGAATACGACCCGACGAGGAACAAAACAGAACAGATGGCTTAAATACATGGACAAGACGAGACGTGATTACAAACAGCTGTGACGAGACAAGGGTGGCACCAATTAAACTGACGAGGAAACACTAGGGAAACACAGACAAACAGAGCCAGCAAATGGTACCATCCTTACAATACCTGAATGTTTATTCATGAAAATGTGTTTAAGTAATCTCTCTTTAAGCTAATCATTTGTCTTATTTCAACAATGGTTTTTAACAAAAAAACGAAGTCCAGATGACATGATTCAACCTTTTTTTGTTGTTATATACCTGGATGACTGAGAAAACAAACTTTGTGTTTTTGAAACCATTAGTGAAAAGGCCAGACTTCAGGGGTATCTGAGGCAGGCTTGAAACACAAGAGTCAGGGTGGCTTCTGGGTAATACCAGATGGCTAGGCCTCAGACTGACGAAGCCTCTTGGATGAGGGGCGAAACGTTTCTTTTTAACAAAAAAACGAAGTCCAGATGACATGATTCAACCTTTTTTGTTGTTAACATCAAAACATTTACACATTGATTTGCTGATCTGTTTCTGATTAATAAACTTGACAAGCTTTACTAACAAGACAACAGAACATTACTGATCGAGGCTGATTCACCTCTGAAGGCATCGAGCTTGATTACTGGCGAATAGAAAAGTTAAAGAGGAGAAATAGAAGTTTAAAGATTTAAAGAGGTATGAAAGCTATGTGTGGAACCAGAACATTGCACCCTTCCTCCGACATCCCGCTCAGCTTTCCCGTTACACTTCAGGACGTGCAGCGACTTTGTTACCTTAGATGGAGGATACCTCCACTCCGGAACAGAAGTCTATTAGTACGCTCCCTTTACAGCGTCTCCGGTTAAAGTAGCTGGGAATCTTTAGAATAAATGTCGAAGTACTCGGTTCCACCGAATAAGCTTCCTTAGAAGTGGAGCATTTACTGCTCGGGTTGAGTGCACAGCGATGCGAGCTGTGACTCCGCTAAATGGAGGGACCCCTTGGCACATGGTCCCATCCATCCGCTGCTTAAGTGAGTCTCATCTCTGACCGAAAGTTCCAGCAAGACTTAGAAGAGACAAAGACTTAAGACTCCGACTGAGTTCCAGGACTGAACTCCAGGACTCAACTGATAAGTTCCAAGAAGTGTTCCTTTTAAAGGGGTATACACATCCGGTTACGTGGTACTTCCTGATTGGTTGAAACAACCAGCAGGGGGTGGTTCTAGTGATGTCAGTGGGTCACTAGAAGTCAAGAGACAGCAGGAATGTTTTAAAAAACTGTTAGTACAGACAGAGAAATATTATGACGAGGTGAGACAGAGCAGGTGCCAGTTGAAGTTATTTACTGTCTGCAAGGTTTAAAAACAAGACACTTCGTTCTAATAACTCATCTCTGTTTGTCTCTGACTTTCAACCGACATCACTACTCCTCATTCAGACAGAAGACTAAATGCACACTTACTTCGTAAATAGGCATTTAACTGTATGATCAAAAATCTGCTGAGGTTTAAAAATCATTAATACTGTTTCACAGTTGATTTAAATGAGTGGTTCACTTCAACATTTAGAAATGGTATGAACTAAACACACTTTTTGATTATCAAGATATTTTAAAATAGTAATGATAATATAAAAAAGAAGAGTGTTCTTTCAATTGATTAATTCAGGATACAATTAAATAGTCTCTTGATGAGATCATTTGTATTTTTGGATTCAAATCAATGAAATAGCAGTTCCTGTCCCCAGAAGGTCTTCAGAGACAAATTGATGTCGGAGGCCTAGTTCACTACAGTCCCCCCTTTGGAAATCATCGCCTGTCCATGGGGATGAATTCCAACATGAACTTACGCCTCCGAATGTCCTTGATCTTGATGTAATCCAGCAAGAGGAAAAGAAAAGTCAAAGAAGGTAATCTCACAACGGTTTAGGTAATTCTACAATGTTGTTGGTTATTCCATAATGTTGTTGGTAATTCCATTGCAGCAATGCTTTAACCCCTTGGAAACAAAGTCTGTAATCCATTGGAAAAGGTCATATAATCTACAACGATAAATCCACAACGATTGGAGGTGTTGATTGATCAGCATGCAGAGGGGTTCCCTCAATTGAACTGCAGAGGCGACCACTGGATGGAGTTTGGAGACCAACGTTGGAGTTGTAGGTCCCTTCAGCGAAGGTTGCTGCTGGTGGATGCCATTCTGGTTCTGTGTTCATGAATTTATGTGGTTTTAGTTGGGCTTATGAGTGGGATTTTACATAAGAACTTAACCTATATGCACCTGGTGTGTAAGCTATCATGGTTTAGATCAGCTACAGGTACCAGTTAAAGGGTGGGTCATGCTAAAAAATTATATATAGGGATTTATACCTATAGAAGGGCATTCCAAACTATTCTTCCATTCCTAACTTGGTTTAAGTTAGATTTACATGGCAAAATATAGTTTGGTTCAATTGTCTGTTGTCCCTTTAGACGAACGACTTGAGGTTTGGATTTTTTTTTGGTTTTCCCCCTAAACGTTTTTGAAGTCTATGGCGAGACTCAACTTAAGGATTAGCTTAAGTTGTAGTTCTGGAGTCGAGGTTCACTTGGCTTGCGGCCTCAATGGACAGTCCTAGTTTGAAAAACGTAGGAGATGGTTGAAAGTACGCCTGTTTAAGGCTAATAGCTTGTCCCGCCACGATGTGGACTCGTACCATTAGGTTTGTTACCTGAGGTGGCATTGATCTTCTGTGCTGGGCCATCCTTTTGGCCAGTGGCTGTTTAGTTTCCCCGATGTAAGACTGATCAGAGCCCTCCTGACACTGAACAGCCTGCACAACATTACTCTGTTTGTGCCGGGGGACTGGATCTTTGGGATGAACCAGTCTTTGCCGTAATGTATTTTGGGGTTTAAAAGCCACTGGGACGTTATGTTTAGAAAATAATCATCTCAGTTTCTCTGATACTCCCTCAACATACAGAATGACCACTGCTCTGGATTCCTCCTTTTCACCTGATGGCTGACTGGAGTCCTGTTTGGGTTTCTTCTCTGCTTTCAGGAAGGCCCAGTTAGGATATCCACATTGCTCTAGAGCCTGTCTTGTGTGGGATTTCTCCTTCTGCCTGGCTCCTGAGTTAGTGGGGATGCTGTCTGCTCTGTGATACAGAGTCCTGATGACTCCAATCTTGTGCTCCAAAAGGGTGATGGGTTTCAAACTACAAATACTCGTCTGTGTGGGTGGGTTTGCGGTACACCTCGGTTTGCAAATGTCCTCTATCAGAGACTGAGACCTCAAAGTCCAAAGCCAACCTGCCATTTTTTACATCTTCTCGTGTGAACTTGATGTATTTATCCACAGAGTTGATGTGGTCAGTAAAATGTTGGACTTCATGAGATTTAATTTTAACCCAGGTGTTGCCAACATACCTGAACCAATGACTTGGTGGTGTCCCTGAAAAGGATGTCAAGGCTCTCTTTTCTACCTCCTCCATGTACAGGTTGGCAACAATAGGAGAAACTGGAGACCCCATAGCACACCCATGTTTCTGCCTATAATATTGCTCCCCATATGTGAAGTAGGTTGACTGCAGGCACAGTTTCAAGAGTTGACACAGTTGTTCTGTGGAAAGCTTGGTCCTGCTGCTCAGAGTGGTGTCTGATTTTAATTTTAAACTGACCACCTCTACTGCATCATCAAAAGGAATGCACATAAAGAGTGATGTGACATCAAAAGAGACCATTGTTTCATCAGTCTCCATGATGACATCCCTCACCTTATCCTTATTCTAGTCCTCGAGGCTCAATGGGATTTACCTGTCTAAATAAAGGTTGGTTGATTGATTGATTATCCACAAAGTCCATGGTGTTCTGCATGTGGTGTTCTGAGCTGCCAACTAAAGGGATGACTACAGACGCCAGATATTTGGAAACATTGTGAGTGACCGAGTTAATCGTGCTAACAATAGGTCTTAAAGGTACACCTTGTTTGTGGATTTTAGGTAAATCATACAAAGTAGGTGTATCTTTTTTTGAGTTTTCTACCTGGATTATTGAGCATGTGTCAGGGTAAATAATAAATCTTCTTCATACACCAAAGTTAGTCATGGAGTTCCTCAGAGCTCAGTGCTTGGGCCAATACTCTTTTCTTTATATATGCTTCTATTAGGTAAAATTATTAAACAGCATGGGATAAATTTTCATTGTTATTCTGATAACACACAATTATATTTGTCCATTAAACCCAATGTATTCAATCAGCTACTTAGACTACAAGCATGTCTTAAAGACATAAAAACCTGGATGACCCTTAATGTTCTCATTTTGAACACAGACAAGACTGAGGTTTTGGTTTTTGGACCTGAGCACCGTAGGAATTAATTTTTCAGTCTTTCTCCCTCCTTAGATGACATTAATCTGTCCTCCATCTCTAATGTTGAAAAATTCTTGGTGTTATTTTTGATCAGGACATGTCTTTTATCCCCCACATTTAAAACGTTACTAGAACCTCCTTCTTCCACCTGCGTAATATCACTAAAATTAGAAATATCTTATCTAACAATTATGCAGAAAAACTGGTCCATGCATTTGTCATGTCTAGACTGGACTATTTCAATGGTTTATTATCTGGGTGTCCAAATACTTCTTTAAAACATCTTCAGTTGATCCAAAATGCTGCTGCCAGAGTCTTAACTGGAGTTAGTAGGAGAGATCATATCTGTCCAGTTTTAGTTTCTCTCCGTTGGCTCCCTGTCAAATCCAGAATAGAATTCAAAATCTTACTTCTAACCTACAAAGCTCTCAACACCCTGGCTCCATCTTATATTACAGATCTTATTGTTCCATATTTTCCTAAGAATCAGTTTTGTGTTGTGTGTTTCCTTGACTGATGAAGCCTTCCGGATGGAATGTGAAACAATTCAGGAAAAAAAAAAAAAAAAAAAGGAAACTGTCCAGATGACCTAACTGAAAATTGTTGGATTGTATACCTGGAT
Source organism: Nematolebias whitei (assembly GCF_014905685.2). Classification (NCBI taxonomy): domain Eukaryota; kingdom Metazoa; phylum Chordata; class Actinopteri; order Cyprinodontiformes; family Rivulidae; genus Nematolebias; species Nematolebias whitei. Next base: position 53,032,580 of record NC_056502.1, read on the forward strand.
TATTGAGCATGGACTTTTTTGATGGAAAGGGAAGTTTTTTTACCATCTCACTTGGGAGTTTCAGCTGATGTTGGATAAATTCACGAATCAAACTTCGACATCCTTCTCTGCTCGTTCTCGGATTCCGGAGAAGACAAGATTGTCCTGCAAGATCCGAGCTTGGATGTCCAGGATGGTTTCTTTCATTTTTCTGTTTTCTCTGGTCAGCTTCATCATTCCCTCGGTATGTTGTTTGATATTATTCCTCAGAGTTTGGTTCTCTGCAGCGAGTAATGCTACCTGTTCCTGGCTAAATGCCAGAGACTCCCTCAGTGCTTGGAATTCCTTGTAGAGAAGCTCCACCAGGACAAGCTGGGCATCTACGTTGATTAGCTTCTTGTCAATAGAGTCCAAGACATCAGTGAAGCTTTTCTCTGGAGAGGTGGACGTGCTGGTTGAGCTCTCCGAACGCGTGCGTTTAGGAGTTGGTGTGGCCATTGTTGCTGTGGTTTTTTTGGTGGTTTGCCCATCACGATGTTGTCAAAACACTTATCCATGTAACTCTCTAGACTGTCCAAGGTTTCCTCGCCCAGTTTGGTTTATTGAAACATAATAGGCAGAGATTAATATCAGAGTCAGTCAGAGTCAGAGTCAGAGTTTCTTTATTGTCATTCGCACCTCATGTGGTACATGTGGTGGAGCGAAATTATGTACACAGGGTCCCAGTTACATCCAACAATAAAATGTATAAGAAAAACAGTAATAACATCTAAGATATGAACCAAGAAATGCATCAACTAAATATACACTAAGCACTCATAACATAAAACATTGAACATCACCACAAACATGAACATGAGTCTGTGAGCAGATGTGCACGCATGAACACATCAACATTGAAACAGATCAGCAGCAACACGAAACAGATCAGCAGCAACATGATATGGTTTTTCACAGTGATTATTCTAGTCAGATATTCATGAGTCTAACAGCCTCAGGGTAGAAGCTGTTCCTCAGTCTAGTGGTTCTACACTTAATGCTCCTTAACCTCCTTCCTGAGGGGAGTGGGGCAAAAAGTGTGTGTGCTGGGTGGGTGGGGTCCTTCATGATGCAGGTGGCCCTCTTCCTGCATCTGGAGGTGTAGATGTCTGTGATGGTGGGGAGACTGATTCCAACAGATTTCTGTGCAGCCTTCACCACTCTCTGCAAAGCTTTTCTTTCTGCAGCTGTGCAGCCTCCATGCCACACATTGATGCTCGAGCACAGGATGCTCTCCACTGCACACCTGTAGAAGGAGGTGAGGACTGAGCTTCCCAGACCAGCTCGCCTCAGCCGTCTGAGGAAGTAGAGTCTCTGATGAGCTTTCTTGATCAGGCTGGTGGTGTTGTTGCTCCAGCTGAGGTTGTCATTCATGTGTACACCCAAGTACTTGTAGCTGGAGACCACTTCCACCGCAGATCCTCTTATGTTCAGGGGGGTGTAGGTGTTTTTGTTCCTTCTGAAGTCCACAATCATCTCCTTTGTCTTCTTCACATTGATGTGAAGGTTATTCTCTCTGCACCAGCTCTCCAGGTGTTCCACCTCCTGCCTGTAGCTGGACTCATCATTGTTTGTGATGCATCCCACCACCGCTGTATCATCTGCAAACTTTACAATGTGACAGCCTGGATGGGTAGCTGCACAATCATATGTGAGCAGAGTAAACAGGAGGGGGCTCAACACACATCCCTGAGGAGAGCCAGTGCTGAGGGTTATGGTGGAGGAGGAGAGGTTGTGGATCCTCACTAACTGTGGTCTGTTTGTTAAAAAGTCTAGTACCCAGTTGCAGATGGAGGGGCTTAGTCCTAGTGTGGATAGTTTGTCCATCAGGGTTTGGGGGATCATGGTGTTGAAGGCGGATGTGAAGTCCACAAAGAGCATACGGACGTAAGAGTTTTTCTGCTCCAGGTGGTTGAGTGCAGTGTGGACCACAGAGGAGATTGCATCCTCTGTTGATCGGTTCTCACGGTATGCGTACTGATGAGGGTCCTCGTTGATGTTGATGGTTGTTTTGATGTGAGTCATGACCAGTTTTTCGAAGCATTTAGCGACTATCGGGGTGAGGGCCACTGGCCGATAGTCATTCAGACCAGTCACTGTAGAGCTTTTTGGGACTGGGATGATGGTGGCAGTCTTCAGGCAGGTGGGAACTGTCTCCAGGGTAAGTGAGGTGTTAAAGATGTCTGCCAGCACCTCACAGAGCTGATCAGCACATTCCTTCAACACTTTTCCGGGGATGTTGTCTGGGCCAGTTGCTTTGTGCGGATTAATCCTCCTGAAGGTACTCCTTACTTCTGCTGAGGTCACGCTGAGATGCTCTTCATCCGGTGGTGAGGTGAGTCTGGTGCTGGGTGGTCTGTTCGGGTCTTCAAAGCGTGCATAGAACTTGTTGAGGGCATCAGGCAGAGATGGGTCTTTGGGACATTGTTCACTCCTTCCTTTATAATCTGTTATGCACTTAATGCCCCTCCACATGCTCCGAGGGTCTTGTGAGATGAATTGACCCTCGATCCTCTTTGCATATGTGGCCTTGGCCCTCTTAATACCAGCAACCAGCTCTTTTCTTGTCCTACTCAGCTCCTCTGAGTTTCCAGACCTGAAGGCAGTGTTCCTGGCTTCCAGCAGGGTACGCACCTCTGCATTCAGCCAAGGTTTTCTGTTTGGGTAGCTTTTAACATTTCTGATAGTGGAGACTGTGTCAGTACATGTACTAATGTAACCCAGTACTGAGGATGTGTATTGGTCAAGATCAAGCGAACCTCCATTTTCAGCAGCTTCTCTGAAAACCTGCCAGTCTGTTCGATCAAAACAATCTCTCAGTATGGGGCCACTGTCCTGGCTCCAACATTTAACTTTCTTTTGAACCGGTCTGGAGCGTCTCAGCGGGGGCATGTAAGCAGGAGCCAGGAAGATTGAGATGTGGTCTGACAGTCCTAGGTGGGGGCGGGGTTTGGCTTTGTATGCATCTTTTACGTTCGTGTAAACACGGTCCAGCGTGCGGTCTCCACGTGTCGGAATCGTCACATGCTGATAAAAGCTTGGGAGACAGTCTAGATTCACGTGGTTAAAGTCTCCGGCTACCACGTAAAGAGCCTCGGGGTGTTTGTTCTGCAGCGAGCTGATGATATCATGAAGCTCCTGTAGTGTTTCATTAGCATTAGCGTCCGGAGGAATGTAAACAACTGTGATAAAAGTCACTGTGAACTCTCGGGGTAGATAATGTGGCCGACATTTCACTGTTATTTGCTCCAAAGCCTTCGAGCATGAGCTATTTACAACAGTACAGTTCGTGGACCAACTCTTACTCACGTAAATGCACACTCCGCCCCCCCGTGATTTCCCCGTTAGCTCGCTGCAGCGGTCCGCTCAAAATAAAAGTCTGTCATCCAGCTGGAAGACTGAGTCCGGCGTTTCACTTGTAATCCACGTTTCTGTGAGGCAAAGTACAGCACACTTCTTCATCTCTTCTGAGGCGCCCGCTCTCAGACGAAGTAAATCCACCTTGTTGTCCAACGAGCGGACATTCGACAGAAAGAGAGACGGCATGGGGAGTTTACCGGCTTTAGCGTTAGCTCGTAGCCTCACCATAACCCCCGCCCGGCATCCTCTCCTCTTAAGCCGGGAGCAGCGCTTCCTCTTCTGCCCGCTGGAACGCCTCTGCTGCAGCTTCCAGGTAGATGACTTTAAGATCTGCATTCTGCCGAGCGTAGCTTTGAGTTTGTTGCTGATTTCTGCTATATTTCGTGGCAAATCCGCTCCTATTCTCATCAGTTCGGTTCGGCTATAGTTCACACGCATAAATCGCGCAGTCAGGCACAGAGTCAATATCAAAACTTCTAAAAACTGGGATGGTACCGGGAGCCTGTGAAGCTGCAACTGCTCTGAGCGCGGCCATCTTGGAACTAACCCTAACTAACCCTAACCCTAACCCTAATATTAAGAATATGTTACGTTTAATTATGTTTATGAAGTATTGTTGTCGATAAATTGAGGTACAGAACAGTCAGCTAATGCTTCACTTCACAATGGCAAAAAAAAACAACGTATTTTTATCAACTTACCGGAGAAAATACTTCCAAAACATGGAGAATGAACTATGTTCAATGCTGGAACCACTGCTGTTTGGAACTATGTGCGGCTGCATGACCCATATGACTTCCACATTCCATTCTTTCTATAGAAGTCAGCGCCAAGGAGTCTTTATATATGGTTCTGATAGAAGTCTACGGGAGTGTCGCAACTCTATATACGGCTCTGGCAGCATCTAAACAGCGAGCTATCACTCCTGCTCTGAGGCAGCTCACGTGGTGAGGTGTTCAAGTGCTCTATCGGAAATCCTAGCATTAAACAAATAGGCTTTCTGACAAAAACAATTTCAAATCTTACTTCTAACATAAAAAGCTCTCAACAACCTATCTCTATTTTACATTAAATATCTTATTGTTCTTATTGTTGTTTGGGGAGTGGTGGTGCAGAGGTTAGAGAAGGTGGGACTCCTGGTACCTACAACATCAAAAAATTTAGCTGGGAAAGTTGAAGCACCCACACCTGCCTCCAACCTCATTTGCCCCACTCTGGGCCCTTAAGCAAGGCCCTTAACCCCCACCATCTGCTCTTCCAGGTGTCCTAGATAGCAGCTCTCTGCTCCACACAGAGGGCTGTGGTAGCTTGGTGGTCTGTGGTTGCGTCAGGAAGGGCATCTGGCGTAAAAATAATTGCCAAGTCTTTGTGCGACGTAGTTCGCTGTGACGAAGTGAGCAGCCAAAAGAAGAAAAAAAAAATCTTATTGTTCCATATTTTCCTAACAGAGCACTTTGTTCTCGGAATGCAGGTTTACTTGATACCTATTTTCCATAAGCAGAATGGGGCTTTCATTTATTAGGATCCTCTCTTCTGGATCCAACTTCCAGTTTCTGTACATGAGGCTGACAGTCTACTTTTAAGATTAGGCTTAAGTCTTTCCTTTTTGATAAATCCTATAGTTAGTGTTGGCTTGGGTTTCCTGAGCTATCCCTTAGTTTTGCTGCTATAAGCTTAGCTTGCTGGAGGCCAAACTGACGGCATTTCTTCACTCTGCTGCTGTCTTAACTTGATCTACTCTACCTGTTTGTATTTGTAATTATTTGTATGTTAACGTGTGTTTTTTTGTCTTTCCTCCTACAGAAAGTACACCTGGACCTGCCATGCAGGCGGCTGTGGCTGAGTGGTTAGAGCAGTTGTCCTCCAATGGGAGAGTTGGGAGTTCAAATCCACCAGCAGTCACATGCCGAAATGTCCTTGGGCAAGTCAGTGAACCCCTCATAGCCTCTGATGTGTGTCCCATCAGTGTATGAATGTGATAAAGCTCTGATTAGTCTCTTTAGAATGATTTGTTCAATTAGCTTTGTAGAGATCTAGTATAGAGCTGTATGAATGGGTCAATGAGGACACAGATTGTTGTAAAGAGCTTTGAGTATCTTGATCAGATAGAAAGGCGCTATATAAGTACAGTCCATTTACCATTCTCTGTACTCCTTCCTGTCCCTCAAACCAGCCGGTCAAAGCAAATGGTCATTTGTCCTGAACCTGGTTCTGCTGGAGGTTTCTTCCTGTCAAAAGGGAGTTTTTCCTTTCCACCCTCACCAGTGCTCTGCTTTGGATTGGAAATTGTAACAAAGTCAAAATTCAATGCAATCTGCTGGCTTCCTTAAATACATAATGATCTCTAACAGGCATTTTATAATGTATGTGACTGATGTTGTACAGTGACCAGAGTTTTTATTTTTTATGAATTAATACTGAGTAAATAAAATGAAATGAACTGAAAGTGAAAGTAAGTTGAGCAACAGCTGAACTTTGTGTTAATTAAAATATTTAAAGAAGAAAATAAAGGAAAAGTAGTAAGAAGAGACAAGAAACAGATAGACAAACCGAAAAGGCAAAACAGTTGAGAAGACATTAGGCGATAATAAAAGACAAAAAGAAAGTAAAGTTTTCAAATAACAATATAAAAAAAATATGTGAAAGGAAACAAAAAGCATAACAAACAACCAAGTCTCTGCCTTTTTTAAAGAAAATTAGTCACAAATAAACATCCACCAACATGGTCTATTTTAATAATTTATTAGGATGGCTTCAGTAAGAAGAAGTCAGATACTAATAGGACAAATTTAACATTAATTTAGCAGGACTCACGAGCTACAGTCGAGTATTTTATTAAAGGGTCAGAAACTCTCATCTTTAACAGAATTTGGTCTTTGTTCTAAAATACTTATAGATGTCAACATTTTACTGTAAATCTAATTAAGCAAAGGTTTTTATATGTAACATTTATTTAAGCCCCTGTGATGGACTTGCAACCTGTCCAGGGTGTACCCCGCCCCTCGCACAGTGATTGCTGGACATGGGCACTGGCGATCCCCGTGACCCAAAATGGAAGAAGCAGGTAAAAGATGATGGATGGATGGATGGATTTATTTAAGCTCTAATGAGGTCCAGAATGTTTTATTTATTTTTGACTCAACAAAATTCCCTCCCCTACGATTTATGAACAAACACCAAGAGGTCCACCATCTTGAATTATGTCTCCCTCTGTTGGAGGTTTCTGTTCTTGCTCCAGGTTGGATCTCTCTCAGTCATGTGTAGAATGTACAGCACACGTTGTACAACCCCCCAGAACAAGGTCCGGCCTGTGGTCACCAGAAGTCTCAACTTGTTTCCAGAGAGTTTTTTCCCCTGCAGATATCACTCCGTCAGAGGCTGAACATAAGAGGTAAGAAACTCAAAGGCTTGTTTTCTTTTTACTGCTTAGAGGAGCTTTTAGAATGTGTGAAATGTCTCTGTCAGTTCAGGACTGCTTTCAAATCTATTTTTACATCTGAGTCTTGGCAGCAGCTGGAGCAGGAGCAGGAGGAGGAGGTGAGGCACAAACCAACAGGCGGTAGATGGACACATTATTGCTTAGTTTTTCTCAAAAATCCTATTTTAAAATAAGCTTTTCCCTGCACTACTGCATGATAAAATATACATAGCATACAAACGAATAAGAAATGATCATATGCACAAAATTGCATGGAGTTAAAAACAGAGAAGAAAGTTTGAAAACATAAGTTTTTTACTTTTCTAGTTTTAATAATGTGAAATATCTAGGTCATTCTGAGGAGAGATCTCTGTGATGATGATGATGTGAAGCAACGGTGATGTAAGTTGTACATGCAAGCTAATATGTTGGCACGTAAATATAGCATGTGTACAGATGACGTTAAAGTGTCCCTTTTTCAAACTCATTGCACATCCTTTTATACGGCTCACCTCTGGTGTAACTACACTAAACCTATAATGAAGAAACTGCAAATAGCCTATCAGGATGCATTTAGAATCATCCTCAGACTTCCAAGATGGACATTTGCAAGTCAAATGTTTGTCATGAGCAACATTTCAACTTTTCATGCCTTGCTGAGGAACTTCATGTATAAATTTATGTGCCGCTAGGATGCATCAAACAACTTAATAGTAAGAGCTTTATCAAATGCAATATACTGTATAGTGACTAGATATACCTCAAGCTTTTTTAAATATTGGGATAACTGTCTGCTTTGTGACACATGTGTTTGTCTTTTTTACTTGATGATTTGTTTGATCTTATTTATATATTTATTTTTTTGGTATGGACTACTTTTTGTCTCGAAATAAAGATTGATAATGTTTACTCTTGAATACTGCTGCTGCTGCTACATCTGCTGCTAATAATCCATCCACTATATTTACCCACATATTTCTTTTCGGGTCATGGGGGTCACTGGTGTCTATTTTCAGCCATCAATGTGCAAGAAGCAGGTACACACTGGACAGTTCTCCAGTCCATCACAGGGCCACATAGAGACAAACAAGATAAACAACCATTCACTCTCTCATTCACACCTAGGGATAATTGAAAGTTACCAGTCAGCCTAACAGGCATGTTTTTGGTCTGTGGGAGGAAACCAGAGTACCTGGAAAAAACCCACGTATGCATGGAGAGAACATGCAAACTCCACCCAGAAAGGTCCCGGGCCGGGATTTGAACAAGAGCAACCTTCTTGCTGAGAAGCGGCAGCTCTACCAACTGCCCCACTGTGCTGCCTCTTGTTAATAATCCATCCATCCATTATTTTCCACTTGATCCAAAGTCGGGTCGTGGGGCAGCAGCTTAAGCAGGAAGGCCCAGACATCTCTTTCCACAGCCACCTCTTCCAGCACTTCTGGGAGGACTCCAAGGCATTCCCAGGGCAACCAAGAGACATAGTCTCTCCATTGTGTCCTGGGTCTACCCCGGGGTCTCCTCCCAGTCGGACATGCCTGAAGAATCTCCCTAGGGAGGCACCCAGGAAGCATCCTTACCAGATGCCCGAACCACCTCAACTGGCTCCTCTCGATGTGGAGGGGCAGCGTTTCTATTCCAAGTTTCTCCAAGATAAACTAAACTTCTCATCCTATCTCTAAGGGAGAGTCCAGCTACCCTCCAGAGGAAACTCATTTCAACCACCTGTTCATTCAACCTTTATTTAAACAGGTTAGTCCCATTGAGCCACGAGGACTCATTTACAAGAGACCTGTTTGCGCAATCTCATTCATTTGGTCACTACCCAGAGCTCGTGACCATAGGTGAGGGTAGGAATGCAGACCAACTGGTAAACGGAGAGCTTTGGTTTGCAGCTCAGCTCCCTCTTGACCACAATGGACCAACACAGAGTCCGCAATACTGCAGATGCTGCATCTGTCAATCTCATGCTCCATTCTTCCCTCCCTTGTGAACAAAACTCCAAGATATTTGAACTCCAGTTCACTTGAGGCAGAACCTCACCCTCGATCCAAAAACAGCAATCCACCCTTTTCTGACTGAGGACCATGGCCTCAGAGTTGGAGATGCTGATTCTCATCCCAGCCCTTTCAAACTCACCTGCATAATGCTCCAGTGAGAGCTGAAGATCACTGCTCAATGATGCCAACAGAACCACATCATCTGCGAAGAGCAGAGATGGAATCCTGAGACCAACGAACTGCAATTCCTCTGCCCCCTGGCTGTACCAAGAAATTCTGTCAATAAATGTATTCATGTATGTAAATGTATGTATGTATATATTCACATGTATTCAAATCACATTCTTCAGGGCCCTCTTCTCCCTATTGCAAATATTACACAACCACTTGATTCACTTCCTCCTCATCTGTATTCCTCTGATTTTTGTAGCACTTTGGTATAATTTTTCTCTTCAAAAATGGCACATATCCACCAACAATTACTACCCACTGTGGCTTTAATATAATCTGTTCCAATTGTAGTTGCCCCTACTAAGACACTTTCTGTATTTACTCTCCCCTCAATCAAGGACATCTCCAAATTAATTCAAAAATCAAAATCCTCAACCTGTCAATTAGATCTCCTTCCAATTGTTCTTGTTAAACCTGTTCCTGTGAACCTCGTGGCTAGATCCTGTGCTTCTGAGAGTTGAGACCAAAAATCCAGAAGTATCGTGAGTAATGCCGAGCAAACACAGAGATAAGAGACAAGTGTTGGAAAATAATTCAGAAGATATGGAGGAAGTTAAAAAATCTTTGAACTTTTTGAGTGCTGAACTGACTAAATTGAGTGCTGATGTGACTAAAGTATCAGCTAAATGTGACTTACTGACAGGACTGTCTGAAGAAGTGAAACTATTGAAAGAACTGATGACTAATAAAGACAGAAAAATAGCTGAACTGGAACAGAAAGTAGAAGACTTGGAACAATACACAAAAATAGACAACTTGGTGATCACTGGACTGGAAGTTAGGAACCGAACTTATGCAAGAGTTGTTGCTGGTACTAACACAGCAGAAGATGCACCACAGGAAGAACTACAGACTCTGGAGGAGCAAGTAGTGAATTTTTTACAAAACAAAGACATTGACATCAAACATGAGGACATTTCAATCTGTCACACACTGCCCAACAAATCAGATAAAGCCAAACCATCCATAGTCATCAAGTTCATTAGCAGGAAATCAAGAAACAAGGTAATAATGCAAGCAAAAAAACTGAAGGGAACAAATGTTTACATAAACGAACACCTAACTAAAAAAATGGAAATATTGCACGTGAAGCAAGGTTGTTAAAAAAACAGAAAAAACTAGCATCAACTTGGACAAGAAATGGAAACATCAAAATACAGGAAGAATCTCAGGCTAAAATAATAAAAGACCTGAAAGATCTGGAAAGACTAAAATGAGCTCAGGAGAGGACAGATGATAAATCATTGACATAACTTCACAAACAAGAAATTAACAAATATAAAACAAACAAATACATCAAACATGGCAACATACGAAGACTTAGAGTTTAAAATATACAATGTTGAAGATGCGATTGATACAAATTTTTTCCCTGAAATAAAAGACTGTGAATATTACAATGAAGAACAGTTTAATGACATCAATATAACAAATGGAGGTCTCTCTATTATTCACTGTAATAGTAGAAGTTTAAATGCAAATATATCCAAAATAACAGATTATTTAAAACAGCTAAACAGAACCTTTACAATAATAGCACTGTCAGAGACATGGCTCAACGATGAAAACACAACTAATGTTCACATGGAAGGGTATGAATTATATCATGTGAACAGAAGCAACAAAAGAGGTGGTGGAATGGCTCTATTTGTTAAAAATGAAATAAAATGTAAGTTAATTAATGAAATGTCAATAATTGTTGATAATATCATGGAAATAATAACAATAGAAATAATAAACAAGAATGATAAAAACATATTAATAAGTTGTGTATATCGATCTCCAGGATCAAATATAGAAATATTCACTGATAAAATCGTACAACTATTGGACAAGAGTTTTAATAAAAGCATTTTTTTGTGTGGAGACTTTAATATTGACCTGGGAAATAAAACAGATTCAAATAACATCAGTACATTTACAAATTCATTGTATAGTTTAAATCTTTATCCGTTAATATCAAAACCAACAAGAATTACAACTCATAGTGCTACAATAATCCATAATATTTTCACAAATGTAACAAATGGGGATGTGATAGGAGGTATTTTAACGAGTGATTTGAGTGATCACTTACCAGTTTTCATGATTTATAAAAATGATCAAAGCATTACAAAAGAAATTACAATCAAGGAAAAAACAATAAACACGTCAAAAAAAGCAATGGACAAATTAAAAGATGATTTACATAAACAAAGCTGGAAAGACGTGTATGTTGATGATGTGAACAGATAATATGATGAGTTTATGAATATTTTAGGAGCTCTGTATGAAAAGAATTGTGCACAAAATAATTGTACAAAGAGAAATGTTGTTGACCAACCATGGATGATGAAAGGGTTGAGAAATGCTTGTAAAAAAAAGAATTATTTGTATACATGTTTCTTGAAATTGAGAACACAAGAGGCTGAAGAGAAATATAAGAAGTATAAAAATAAATTAGTAGCGATTATAAGGAAACACAAGAAGGAATATTATAGTGATTTATTAAATAAAAGTAATGGTGATATGAAAGCTACATGGCGAGTAATAAATAATGTTCTGAAAAGTCATAAAGCAAAAACAGGTATTTCACAATATTTTTTGAAGGATGACGATGAAATCCATGATGAAAATGAAATTGTAAATGGATTTAATCGTCATTTTGTGAACGTTGGATCAAGCCTTGCAGCTAAAATACCAAAAGTAGACAATAATGTGAACCATTCAGTTATAAGTTGTGACAAAAGTATTTTTCTTAATGGAACTGACAAAGAAGAAATAATGAATGTTGTAAAAATCTTACAGATAAGAGATCAAAAGACTGGGTGGACATGGATATGATGTTTGTAAAGGACATAATGAGTTATGTTATCGAGCCGTTTACATATATTTGTAATTTATCATTTTCAAAAGGAATATTTCCAGACAATATGAAAGTAGCTAAGGTAGTTCCTCTCTTTAAAAATGGTGATAAATGTGTGTTCAATAATTATAGACCAATATCCTTATTACCACAGTTCTCAAAAATTCTAGAAAAACTGTTTGTGACCAGATTAGATAAATTTATTACTAAACAAAACATTCTAAGTAGCAGTCAGTATGGGTTTAGAGCAAAAAACTCTACATCAATGGCTCTCATGGAAATAATAGAACAAATAACTACTGTTGTCGATCAAAAACAGTATTGTGTTAGTATTTTTGTTGATTTTAAAAAAGCATTCGATACTATTGACCACACTATTCTCCTTGAAAAATTAAATAAATATGGTATAAGAGGACCAGCATTACACTGGGTATCTAGCTATTTAAAAGATAGGAAACAGTTTGTACAAATAAATGGTGTAAGACCTGACCTCTGCAATATCACTTGTGGAGTTCCTCAAGGCTCTGTACTTGGACCAAAGTTATTTATTTTATATGTGAATGACTTAGTGAATGTATCAGGACTCCTCAAATGTGTCCTTTTTGCAGATGACACCACATTTTTTTGTTTGGGTAAAGATGTAAAACGGATGTTGGAATTGATGAAGACAGAATTTGATAAAATACAAACTTGGATTAAACTTAATAAATTATCATTAAATATAGATAAAACTAAATACATGATATTTAGTAACAAAAAGAGAACTGTTGATGATCCATTTAAAATTGAGGGTGTTGAGATTTGTAGAGTTAATGAGATGAAATTTTTGGGTGTAATCATTGATGAACAGCTCACATGGAAAAATCACATCAATTCTGTAAGAACAAAAATATCTAAATCTATTGCAGTACTATACAAAGTCAGGGAATTATTAAATGATAAAGCTCTGTACATGTTGTATAACACAATCATTGTTCCACATTTAATCTATTGCATTGATGTTTGGGGGAAAGCGTGTAAAACATTTACAAAACCTATTTTTATTTTACAGAAAAGAGCTGTAAGAATTATCACCAGAAAGCATTACAGTCACCCATCAAGGACATTATTTTATCAACTGAAGTTATTGAAATTCCATGATTTAGTAGATTACAGTATTTTATCAGTTATGTATAGGGCTCAAAATAACACATTACCATTAAATATCCAAAGAAATTTTATTAAAAGACAAAGTTGCTATAATCTTAAGGGGATAGAGATATTTGTCAAACAAAAATTCAGAACTAGTCTGAAGGGAAGGTCTACCTCAATCCAAGGAGTTGGATTGTGGAATGGTCTAGAGAGTGATGTGAAAAATGCCAAGTCAATGTGTACATTTAAGAAAAAGATCAAAGCTGAATTGTTAAAAAAGTATATATGAAGTAGCTTAGTGTGTGTTTTGTATTAGAATTAGAAAAATTAGAAAGAGTTATTCATTTTGTTCTGTTACTTGAAAATTATTATGTCTGAAATAATTGTTTGAAAAAAGGGGCAGATATAATAAGATTTTTTCTTCTTCTGCTGCCTTTCATTTTAAATCTTTTGTATCTTTTTTATATTGTTATGGAATTGTTTTGTACTTTTTTAAAATGAATAAACTATATACCATTAAAGCTACCCTTCCCTCTCTGTACCCTTTCATCACAGATATTATACATTCTTCCCTTACCACTGGTATTGTTCCCCTTGCTCTCAAAACAGCTGCAAACTCCTATACTCAAAAAAACTGGTTTAGATCCCAATAATCTCAATAAATAAATAAAAAATTTAAAAACCAAAAAACTGGACTTTATTTGTAACTGAAAGCGTTTTGCTCCTCATCTGAGGAAGTTTCTCAATTCAATGAAACAAAGAGTGTGCATGCTGTCCTTTCTGCAACAGCTGATGGACAGAGATCTAGCGTTCAGCACAATTAAAACTTATGCTACAGCTCTAAAAAAAGTTAAATCTGGTCCTCTGGACATTCAAAAAAAAAAAAAAAAAAGCAAAACAACAAAAAAATGTAGAAACTTTTCGTCTCTCATCCAAGAGACTTCCTCAGTCTGAGGTGCTGTATTCAGCTCAGTCTCTTAAATAGCACCTTCTCAGAGTGGATCAACCAGTTTTGCTGCTGACAACCAAAACCAGCTGATCACATGCTCAAGGAGGACCATCAGCATAACAATGGATCATTAGCACACTGATGGCTGTTTACTATTCACAGAGGGCTGAGTGATACTAGCAATCACAGCATTGTAAGAGGGGGACAGTTGAACCCGGAGGCTCCACCCCTGTTTAATGATGGACGATTTCTTTTCACAAAGATGGCCTCCTTTACTCCTCTCTCAAACCATCGTTCCTCTCTATCCAGGATGAGCACATCT
>NC_056502.1:53051853-53063718 GCF_014905685.2 Nematolebias whitei
ATTATCAAAACATTTGTAAAATAGTAATGATAATAAAAAAGAGAGTGTTCTTTCAATTGATCAGTGCAGGACACTTAGAAAGTCTCTGGATGAACTTAATTTTGTGTTTCTGGACTCAAATCAATGAAATACAGTTCTTGTCCCAGGAAGGCCCTCAAGGTCAGGATTTGACCTGAGGCTTAGTTCACTACACTCCCTCATGTCTCAGAATTCAAGCTGACGGCAGTTCAGCTGTACTGCGTCCTAACCCTACTCTGAAAAGCATCACAAGCTCATTCAGATCGAGAGTGATAACCTTGGATGGGTTTTATCCTCTTCCTCATAATTCTGAGGAGGAAGCAACATCTCACCTCCTTCTGTCCCATCCGCGCATTTTTCATGTTATGTGGCGCACACGGTCGCACTGCACTGCTTTCAGCGTATGTTCGTGCATTACTGGGACAGCTCTTCAGGACATCCTCTATCCACCGAGTGCCTCTCACACTGGTTGTGTGAGGCTATTTCTGAACTTTACAGTTCATCTGGACTGGATCATCCAGAGAATCTCAGCGTATTCCACCATAGGTTTTTCATCCTCCATGGCTCTGCATGGAAGGATGACAGTGGAGAATATTTGTATGGCGGCTGCTTGGTCATCGCCATGTTCAATTATTCATTTTTGTCTATGTGATGTTTCTACTTTCTCCATGACCCATTCTGTTCTCAGGGTTCTGACAGAATGATTATTTGTTTCATGGAGCCTCACTTTTGAGCTCACACCTGCCTGCATGCAGTCGCAGTATGAGATATTTATTATCAGTCACAAGTTCATGACTGCTGATTTTATTGTTATTAACCGGTTCATTCTGAGGAGCTGTTGGTCTGCTCTGTTTATCGTTACACCGTTACAATTCGTATCCTCCATTGTTCCTATTCACAACAGCAGGTCTGCTATCTCAGCCTTTTTCCTCAACAGAGATCTTCTCCGGTGCACTCCTGCGCATGGAGCATGCAATTACGCAGCGCGTAATTACGCACACAGAAGGCTGAGTGATGAAATGTTGGGGGTTTTTGTACATGCAGGTGCTTCATGTTGTGTCTGAGTGGACCCAGTGAGGCATAGATTACATCCTGCTTCGCCTTTAACCCACCAGCGACAGCCTTAAAGGGCGAAGCCTATACGAAATAGAACGTTGGTTACATACTGTAACCCCAGATTCTATGAGTATAGGCGTAGCCCTTAAGTTCTGGGCCTCACTGGTTCCTAAATGACTGAAGAAAAAAGCTATTTGGGAGCCGATTACCCGGTCTCACCATAATTTATACGGATCGGGGGTGAGGCCCACACATAGCAGGTGGGCATGGACTAAAGTTTTCAGTGCAGTGTTGAGCGCCTAGGGATAAACCCACCAGCGACAGCCTTAAAGGGCTATGCCTATACTCATAGAATCTGGGGTTACAGTACGTAACTAACGTTTTCTCTCTTTTTACATAAACATCCTCCTTCACTCTCCTCTCAAACCATCTGTCTTCTCGGTCCAAAATGCAAACATTCTGGTCCTCAAAAGAGTGTCCCTTATCCGTGAGGTGGAGGTGAACAGCTGAGTCTTATCAATCAATTAATCGACTTGGCCATCGCCATTCACGACTGCTTCCAGGAGAGAAAGAGAGAACGGGACTACAACTCCCAGTGAACCTCTGCTTCTGGGTTCACGATCCTAACAGGTGAGCCTCACTCCTTCAAACTACCCCGAGAAAACTACAAATCCCACTCTCCCCTGGGTCCTAGCTTTGCCGTTTCACCGTTGTTTCCCACAACGCACCCCCTCGCTTTACCTGAGCACGAACCAATGCAGGTCAGGTGCACATGACTGTCCCCTGAGGAGAGAAAATGTCGTAAAGACACAATTGTTTGCATCTATTGTGGTAATCACGGGCATTATCTGCCTCTCTGCCCATTCGGGGAAACGAGAATGCCCACCAGTAATGAGGGAGATACTGGTGGGTAACTCAGCACTTACCTCCTCATTTAAACCATTGCTTCCAACTGTTATTCAAATAAATCATCGACGCTTGTCCCTGCCCACTTTAATTGACTCGGGGGCCGAACAAAACCTCATAAGTTTGGATTTGGTTAAAAAATATTCTCTCCCCACTCGAGAGATCTCCCCTATTTCCGCTTCCGGCATTACTGGGAAGACATTAGCTCAAGTTCACCTCAAGACCGTAGAGTTAAACCTAATCATCTCTGGAAACCACCACGAGATGAACAATTTCTTTGTGTTTGATTCTCCTTCTTCTCAACTAATCTTGGGTTTCCCTTGGTTTAAGAGCCACAACCTGGATATTAATTGGGAGCTTGGGCGAGTAGAAAAGTGGAGTGATATATGTCTTAAGAATTGTTTACGCTCTGCGGTCGCCAGTCAATTGCAAACCATGCCTCCTGAGGAGGAGCTTGATCTTTCTGCTGTTCCGGCAGAATATCACGACCTAGCGACTGCTTTTAGTAAACAAAGAGCCTTAAGTCAAGTCAAGTCAAGTCAATTCATATTTATTTATAGAGCACAATTTAAAACAGATAGACTGTTATCAAAGTGCTTAACACTAAACCCTTGCTTCGCCCATACGATTGCTCCATTGACTTGCTCCCTGGCGCCCCCTTGCCGTCAAGCCGGCACTACAATCTCTCTGGACCCGAAAGAGAGTCGATGAAAGAGTATTTTAATGAATCCTTGGACTCTGGCGTCATTCGCCCCTCCACCTCTCCTGTTGGGGCGGTGGGGTTTTTTTGTTGCCAAAAAGGATAAAACTCTTCAGCCATGTATTGACTAAAGAGGATTCAACAATATCACTGTTAAGAATAAATATCCTCTCCCCTTGATTGATTCTCTGCACGAACAGTTACAAGCAACCACCATTTTCACCAAGCTTGATTTAGGAAATGCCTACCACCTCGTATGCATTAAAGAAGGCGATGAGTGAAACAAAAAAGCACCCCCCCTCGGCCATTTTGAATACCTAGTGATGCCTTTTGGCTTAGCCAATGCTCCCGCTGTTTTTCAAGCCCTTGTGAATGGAGTGTTGAGAGACTTCATTGGTGATTTCAATCAATCAACCTTTATTTAGACAGGTAAATCCCATTGAGCCTCGAGGAATCATTTACAAGAGAGACCTGATTTCAACAAAGAAAGATGACAACAATGGACAACAGCAACAACAATAAACAATTATAAAAAGTCATAATACAGGTTTTTTTTTCTTTTTTTTTACAAATAGGATGGCTAAAAGGAAAAGGTAACAAAAAAATAAAAAAAACAGCTAGATTCTAAGGCGAATGTAGAAAACTAATAACAGGAACATGTCTGCATTGGTCCCTGTCAGGAGTCCAACAGATTCTTAAAGCCACTTAGAGAGGTCAAGGTCGAGAGCTTCAAATCTTTTTGTAAGATATTCCAGGAAACAGGAGCGGAGTAGGAGAAGGCCCTTTTGCCTAGTTCAGTCCTCACTGAGGGAACACTGCAGGTAATAATGTCATGAGAGCGCACACTGTAGCTGCACTCACGCAGAGACATGTAGGAGGAGATGCATGAAGGCAGCAGACCAAGAAGTGATTTAAAGATGAAAATGTACCAGTGAGAGAGTCTGCGTGAAGTTAATGATGTCCAGTTAACCAGTGAATACAGGGTGCAGTGGTGGGTACGATAATCACAGCCAGTTATGAATCTTAGTGCACCATGATAGACAGCATCCAACATCTGCAGGGTTCTTGTAGGAGCGTTCATGTAAATACGAGGCGCGTCGTCGACCACGGAGGCGGGTGCCCGTGACGCGGACCGCGCCCCGGCCTTCCGGCGGCGGCGGATGGAGGACGACGGAGGGGACCGCTCCCCCAGTCGTGGCGCGTGCACAGGCCCGCTTCGCACCCCAGCCCGACCGACCCAGCCCTTAGAGCCAATCCATCTTCCGAAGTTACGGATCTGACTTGCCGACTTCCCTTATCTCCCTTCTTCCAACGCCAGAGGCTGTTCACCTTGGAGACCTGCTGCAGATATGGGTACGGCCCGGCGCGAGATTTAAATTAGATTTTGTGTTTGTTTATCTTGACAACATACTTTTTTACTCCCATGATCCAGTCCTGCACACAGAACAAGTTAAAATTGTTCTACAAAGACTTTTGGAGAATCGTTTGTGAAAGAAGAGAAATGTGAGTTTAATGTTCCTACAGTTTCCTTTCTGGGGTTCATTTTTGAAGGCGAGCACTGCAGGACCGATCCTGAAAAGACGAGTGCGGTAGTTGAGTGGCCTATACCTGAGTCCAGAAAGCAGTTGCAATGCTTTTTGGGGTTCACAACTTCAACAGACACATCATAAAGAATTACAGTCATGTGGCAGCCCCTCTCTCTCAAATCAATTCCTCCTCCAGGACTTTCAGTTGGATACCTGAGGCCAATACTGCATTCTGTAAGTTAAAGAGACTTTTTTCTTCCACTCCTGTTCTTTGTCACCTGGACCCCAAATGCCAATTTATCCTCGAAGTCGACGCCTCAGACACAGGACTGGGGTCATTACTTTCACAGAGATCTCCTCACGACAATAAGGTACACCCCTGCACTTGTTTTTCTAAATGCCTATCCCAAGCATAGAGAAATTATGATGTGGGCAACCACGAGCTCCTAGCGGTTAAACTAGTCCTTGAGGAATGGTGGCACTGGTTAGAGGGCACTGAAACCCCTTTCTTAATATGGACTGATCATAAAAACTTGACATACCTCAGGGATGCTAAACGTCTGACTCCACAACAGGCTCGCTGGTCCCTATTCTTTAATTGCTTTAACTACATTTTGACTTTCAGACCCAGCTCAAAGAACGTCGAGCCTGACACACTATCCTGCCAGTTCACCCCCCCACACGTTCCTGAGCCTGAAGAAACCATCGTCTCCCCATATGCATTGTTGGAGCTCTCACCTGGCTCATAGAGAGCGAGATCAGAGAAGCTCAAAAGACTGAACCTGACCCCGGCAACGGACCCCCTAGAACCCTGTTTGTCCTGTCTCGCCTGAGGTCTAAGGTACCACACTGGCTTCACACTAACAAATTGTCCTGTCACCCAGGTACCGCCCACATGCTTTCTCTGGCCAAGGCGCATTTCTGGTGGCCCTCCATGACGCCTGATGTTAAGGCCTTCGTCGCTGCCTGCCCCACCTGTGCCAGGAACAAGACAGGAACTCAACCCCCAGCAGGACTTCTTCAGCCCCTGCCCATTCCTAGCTGATCCCACGTCGCCATTGATTTCGTTACAGGCCTGCCCCCTTCAGACGGTAACACCACAAGACTCACAATCATTGACCATTTTTCCAAGGCCACTCATGTTGTTCCTCTGTCCAAGCTTCCCTCGGTCCTCGAGACGGCACAACTTATGGTCCAGCACATTTTCAGGATACATGGCATCCCCACGACATGGTTTCTGACCGTGGTCCCCAGTTCATCTCGCAGTTATGGTGCTGTTTTTGCAAATCCCTAAGGGCTTCCACCAGTCTCACCTCAGGCTACCACCCCCAGTCCAATGGCCAGGCTGAATGCTGAAACCAGGAGCTGGAAACCACCCTCCGCTACATTGCTGAAAAGAACCCCTCAGCCTGGAGCCAACACATGGTGTGGGTGGAATATGCCCATAATGCCCACAGATCCACCGCCACAGGTATGTCCCCATTTGAAGCCTCCCTAGGTTACATGCCCCCCTTTTCCCCAGCCTGGAGACGGACTGCATGGTCCCATCAGTCCAGCATAATTTCAGACACTGTCGATGCACCTGGCGTCCAACTAGGGCAGCAACTTTGTACTGCGGCCCAGACCAAGAGGCTCGCTGACCGTCACCGCTCTACAGCACCCACATACCAAGTGGGACAAAGGGTATGGTTGTCCACCCGAGACATCACTCTGAAGAGGGTCCCCCGTAAGATGGTACTTCACCTCAATTCATCGGCCCATTCCCTATCTCCAGGATTATTACCCCCACCACAGTGAGACTCCAGCTCCCAAACTCTTTGAGAATTCACCCCACGTTTCATGTTTCCCAGATCAAACCCTTCATCGAGATCCCCTTGTGTCCTCCCTCCGACTTCCCTCCACCACCACGCCTGATCAACAATCACCCTGCGTTCACAGTGAGAACCAACCTTAACGTGTGACGCAGGAGTAGAGGGTTCCAGTACCTCGTCTATTGGGAGGGGTATGGTCCTGAGGAGAGGTCTTGGATCCCCAGATCTTTCATCTTGGACCCCAGCCTTATCACCTCCTTTTTCAGGAATCACCCAGAGAAGCGCCTCAGGTCGCCTGAGGGCGATTCTTGAGGGGGAGGTACTGTAAGAGTATCACTGCCTGCATCCCCTCGTCCAAGATGGCCACTAATTAGCACCAGCTGTTGGCCATCAACCTGATGAGGATCATCCACTACATAAGGCTGCAGTCCAGTGTTACTCTTCGCTGGAGCACTGACCATCTAATGGTAGTTTTGTCTCCTGCCTATAAATTGTTACTAAGTAAATCTACTTACCAGTCTCTTCTTGTCTCCAGTGTTCCTGCCTCCTTGGTCCTGGTTCCCCTGGTCCTGTCCTGATTCTCCTTGTGCCTCGTCCTGGTTCTCCTTGTGCCTCGTCCTGGTTCTCCCAGCACCTCGTCCTCGTCCTCCTCGTGCCCTGCCTTGGTCCTCCTTGTGCCTTGCCAACCACCAGTTGCCAGCATTCCTCGCTCAGTTGGATCCTTGGCATTGTCCCCCTCTGGAGCTCTTCTAAGTATTTGGAGTGGACCCAAATAGATCTTCAAATCTGTAAGAGAAAGAACATCATCACATTAACATTGCCAGATCACCTTTCGACCTCCTCTGACCATCTCCCTTCTCTTCCCGGAGCTGCAGAGAAGCTACTGTTCATATTTCACTGTAAATAATAAATACTGTCACTTTTGTACTTGCCTGTGTCTGTCTCGTTACAGGTCTCATACCACTCTGAGTTCCTCGAGTCATAACAACATTAAGATCTGTAATATAAGATGGAGCTAAGTTGTTGAGAGCTTTGTAGGTTAGAAGTAAGATTTTGAATTCAAATCTGAATTTGACAGGGAGTCGATAGAGAGAAGCTAAAACTGCAGATATATGATCTCTCCTACTAACTCCCTGGAAGCTGCATCTTGGATCAACTGAAGACTTTTTCAAGAAGTTTTTGGACACCCAAATAAACCATTGCAATGGTCCAGTTTAGATGTGATAAATGCATGAATCAGTTTTTCTGCATTATTTTTAGATGTTTCTAATTTTAGCAATATTACTCAGGTGAAAGAAGGTAGTTCTAGTAACGCTTCAAACAAACTTTGTTCAAACAAAGCTTCTTGTATTCATCTGTTTAGAAAGAACTAATTAGTTTTTCACATGTGTCTTATAGCAAATTAATCTAAATGTGTTTTTTTATGTAGATTTACCACAATAAACACTGAAAAAGCACTGATATTCCCAAAGATTATTCTTGTGTAAATCGGGCCAGATCCTGTGGCCCTGGGTTGGGTTGAATGGATCCTTTTAAACTTTTTTAATAGTTAAAAGGCATGAATTAAAATGTTTTCCTTGTGAAAATCATGCTTTTGGTTTCTGCTTTATTCCAGTTGACCGTGCTGCAGGATGTCCTCCACCCCTGTGCTGCCTCACCTTATTTACTCCACCATACCCCCCTTCCACTCATCCACTCCAGTGGGGGCAGCTATGGATGTGAACACCACTGTGTGCCAGGAGTGGGAACATTCCCACCATCTGCTCTTCCATCTGGGCAACTTGTCCCTGCTGCTGGGCCTGATCCTTCCCACCACTCTGAGTGTGCACATGATCCTCCTGCGCCTCCTGCTGATGACAGGTCACCCCTCCTCCCACCACCAAAAAAAAAGAAGTCCTGTAGCTTCAAGCATGCAAACAGTTTCACTGAAACTTAAAATGATGTTTTGATGGTGTTAAACTATCAGGAACATTTTGACAACTTAAATTCTCCTGATAAACATTTGAAAGTGTTTTTTAGACTCAGTTCACAAGAAAGGACTTGATGGCATGAACTGTCCTACAAGCGTCTGCTGTTAGATACAGGATGGGAGAGTGTCCTTTCAGTCTGTTTATCTTCTACTTTAAAGGAGAGAGGAGTGAGAAAACAGTAATTATGGGACGTGTGTTTTGAAGTTCATTCATTTAAGTTGCTTTTAGTAAACACTCAAGCTAGCATCTCACTGAGCAACTGCTGGAGACTAGATGGAAACAGAATGTGACAAAGATTACTCCAGAAGACCTGACTAAACTTTGTTAAATGAGACAAGGAGCTTCTAGGGTGTTTCACATTCACTGGGGTTCTCAATTTATTTGCTTGTGTCTCAAAAGCTTGCAAACCTGTCTTTTGAAATTTGAGCATCCGTCCGTCCGTCCATCCGTCCGTCCATCCATCCATCCATCCATCCATCCATTACATTTTGCTTATTCCGAAGTCGGGTCGCAATGGCATCAGCTTGAGCAGGGAGGCCCAGACATCTCTTTCCACAGCCACTTATTCTAGCTCTTCTGGTTGGACAACAAGGCGTTTCCAGGCCAACCGAGAGACATAGTCTCTTCAGCGTGTCCTGGGTCTTCCCCAGGGTCTCCTCCCAGTCAGATATGCCTGAAGCACCTCCCTAGGGAGAAACCCAGGGGGCATCCTTACCAGATGCCTGAACCACTCCAACTGGCTCCTCTCGATGTGAAGGAGCAGCGGTTCTATTCCGGGTCTCCGGATAATTGAACTTCTCACCCTGTTTTAAGGGAGAGCCCAGCAATTGTGCCGCAATCTCATTCTTTCGGTCACTAACCCAGAGCTTGTGACCATAGGTGAGGGGAGGAACAAACCGCTCCAGTGAGAGCTGAATATAATGGCATAATGATGCCAACAGGACCACATCATCTGTAAAGTGTAAAGATGGAATCCTGAGGCCACCAATCAGCAATCTCTTTGCCTACTGGCTGCCCCGAGAAATTCTGTCCATAAAAGTTGTGAACAGAATCGGTGACAATGGGCAGGCCTGGTGGAGTCCAACTCCCACCCTGAAGGGGTCCGACTGACTACCGGCAATGTAAACAAAACTCTCACACCACTTGTATATGGACTGAACAGCACATAACAATGGGCCACCAATCCCATACTCACAGAGCACCCCCACAGTGTACCCTGAGGAACACAGTCGAATGCCTTCCCCAAGTCCACAAAACACATGTAGACTGGATGGGCAAACTCTCATGACCCCTCGAGAACCCTAATGAGGGTAAAGAGCTGGCCCAGTGTTCTAATGCCAGGATGGAACCTGCATTGATACTCCTGGATCTGAGGTTTGACCAACAATCAAACACACTTCTCCAGTACCACTGAATAGACCTTACCAGGGAGGCTAAGGACAGTGATGCCCCTATAATTGGAGCACAACCACCAGTCCCTCATTTGGATGAGAAAATCACCACAGTCTGCCAATCCAGTGGCACTGCCTCAGATGTCCAAGCAATGTTGCAAAGGCGTGTCAACCAAGACAGACCCACAACATCCAGAGACCATCAGGGCAAATCTCATCTACCCCCAGAGGCTTGCTACCATGGAACTTTTATTTACCTTGGTGACCTCAACCACGGATATGGACAGGCCTACCCGAAAGTCCCCTGACTCCACTTCCTCCATGGAAGAAGTGCCAGTAGGATTGAGAAGATCTGAGATGTATTACTTCCATCTCTTGACGACATCACTAGTTGAGGTCAACAGCACTCCACTTTCACTGATCACAGTGTTAGTGAAGTGCTGCTTTCCCCTCCTCAGCTGCCTGATGTTTTGCCAGAATCTCCTAGGAGCTGACCGAGAGTCATTATCCAGGGTCTCACCGAACTCCTCCCACATCCGAGCTTTTGCCTCCGCAACAGCCACTGCTTGACCAACCAGTACTCCAAGGCTGACACTGGAGTCCCTCTAACCAACAAGGATGGATAGGACTCCTTTTTCTGCTTGACAACCCCCCTAACCTACGGTGTCCATCACCGAGTTCGAGAATGGCCACCACGAGAAGTACCGACAACTTTGCGGCCACAGTTCAAGGCAGCCACTTCAACAACTGACTAGTGGAACATGGCCCACTCATACTCAATGTTCTCAGCCTCAGCTGGAATATGGCTAAAGTTCTCTTGGAGGTGTGAGTTGAAGATATTTGTGATGGGTTCTTCTGCCAAGCATTCCCAGCAAACCCTTACAACACGTTTGGGTCTACCAGGTCTGTCCGGCATCTTCCCCCGCTATCTGATCCAATTCACTACCAGGTGGTGATCAGGTGACAGCTCAGCTCCTCTCTTCACCCGAGTGTCCAAAACAAATGGCCACAAATCAGATGACACAACTATGAAGTCAATCATCGATCTCCGACCTACAGCATCCTGGTGCCAAGTGCACTTATGGACACCATTATGTTCGAACATGGTGTTTGTGATGGACAAACTATGACTAGCACAGAAGTCCAACAACAGAACACCGCTCGGGTTCAGATCAGAGAGGCTGTTCCTCCCAATCACGCCCCTCCAGGTCACACTGTCATTACCCACATGGGCATTGAAGTGCCCCAGCAGAATAAAGGAGTCCCCAGATGGCACACCTTCCAGCACCCCCACCAAGGACTCCAAGAAGGCCAGATACTCTGAACTGCCATTCAGCACATATGCACAAACAACAGTCAGAGCCCATCCCTGCACCCAAACACAGGGAAGTTACCCTCTTGACTACTGGGGAAAACTCCAACACAGAGGCACCAAGTCAGGGGGCTAAGAGTATACCCACACCAGCTTGGTGAATCTCACCATGGGCAACTCCAGAGTGGAATAAGGTCCATCCCCTTTCAAGGAGATCAATTCCAGACCCCGTGTTGTGCGTCAAAGTGAGCCCAACTAAATCTAGTCGGTACCTCTCAACCTTGCGCACAAGCTCAGGCTCTTTCCCCAGCAGAGAGATCATGTTCCATGTTAGAAGAGCCAGCTTTGGTAAGCCAGGGTCAGAGCGCCAAGGTCCCTGCCTTCAGCCACTGCCCATGGATTCATGCACCTGACTCATATGGCCCCTCCTGCATTTGGTGGGCCCACAGAAACTCAAACCCATGTTGCTCATTCAGGCTGAGCCTGACTGGGCCCCATGAATAGAGAGCTGGTCATCCGGCACTCTCCATCGAGCCCATACCCCAGGCCTGGCTCCAGGGTGGGGCCCCAGTAACCCATGTCTGGGCAAATGACACAGAGTTCATTGCTGTTTTATTTCCTTAAGAGTCTTTGGGATTGCTCTTTGTCTGTTCTATCACCTGGAACCAATCTGCCTTGGGAGACCCTACCAGGAGCAATTAATATTGTCCCAGACAGCATAGCTCCTAGGATCGTTCAGGCACACTTCCTTCACCACGACAAGGTGGCGATTCAAGGGGGAGAAAATTAGAGCATGTTTAAAAATGTGTGCAACAGATTTTTATTCACATTAGTTGCAGATATGTTCTAGGCATCTCTGACCCATCTCACAAGCAGTAGAACTGGGTTTTCACACTTGTAGGGAGCTCTTGTCTGGAAGTGCTGATCTTGGAGAACATTCTGACATATGAATGACTAAAATAATGATTAAAACGATTTAGCTTTTTTTCAGTCTTCTCAACCAAAAAAAAGAAAAAAAAAAAGCATATGTAAACTATGGGCTTTTTATGCCTTCAGATGCCTGATACTTCAACATAGAACAAAGACATATTAACATTTTATTCAATATTTAAGTTTTACCATATACAGTATGTATGTATATATATATATATATATATATATATATATATATATAT
>NC_056502.1:53063818-53067657 GCF_014905685.2 Nematolebias whitei
GGATATTTTTTAAAATAAAATTTATTTTAGTTTCTGTTAACTTCTTTTTAGTTGAGCATGAAACTGTTTTTAAGACATGAAAATATAGGTATTCAATCCAATAATTTTAAATTTGGATCTCTAGGTAGAAACGTGTTTGAAGAAGTCATGGTTATGACTTCACTGTCAGAACAGAAGGTGTAACTGAGTCAAAGGCTCTGCAGTAAGTTTGTCTAATAAATGGATGATTAACCAATTATATTTTGATGTAGAGTTGGTGGGAGCAAAAAGATTTGGATAGGCCTTCAGGAAGGCCAACAGGCCATCATTTGATGTTAACAGTTCTTTGTGTCCAAAGCAGTTATGGCTGACATAATATGGCTAGCTTGAAAGCATGACTTTTATCAAGATGGCCTGTAAAAGAGAACAAGATTATGTTGCTAACAGGAAGATCAATTCTAGCTATGGAAATGACAAAAAATAAAGGTGTGTAAATTCGTTTTAAAATTGTGTTAACTGTTTTATCAGGATACCTTCACTGATATTATGAGTAAAGGTCATACAGAGAAAGTACTTCATCTTAATTAGATTGTGATGAAGGACACGTTTGGTACATTCTTCACCACCGGGTGTGTCATCCAAGAGAAAACACTATAGCCTACACGTGGTGTTTGATTGTGGAACATCATTTAGAGGAAGATCTTTAGACAGACAACTTGTGCAGGGCCCTAACCTTACTAACAGTTTGTTTGATGAACTTTTAAGGTTCTTTCAGAAGCCTGGGGCTCTGATGGGTGATAATAAGCAAATATTTGATTAGGATAAGGATCCTAAAATTGGCGACCTGAGGGCAGTCTTAGGAAGGAAGTTGTAAAATATTGAATAACTATTGTGCTTCTACAGTTTTTTATGGCACCACATAGACTTCATGGTGCATTCAAGTACAACCTGCAAATTAAATTTGCAATTTTGAGTTTCAAGTTTCACAACTTGCAGCACAGTAGGCCTATTTATGTGGGTTCACAGTGACATTGATGGAGTCCTTGATGAGGGTCGTGACCAGCTTCTCAAAGCACTTCATGACTACTGATGTTAAGGCTATAGGTCGGTAGTCATTCAGGCCTGTCACCGTGGAGCACTTGGGTACAGGTACAATAGTGGCGGACTTAAAGCAGGTGGGGACAACTGCCATTGACAGTGAGGTGTTGAAGATGTCCGCCAACATCTCAGACAGTTGGTGGGTACAGTCCTTCAGTACCCACCCTGGGATGTTTGTCGGGGCCTGCAGCCTTACGGGGGTTAATTCCCTGGAGGGTCTTCTTCACATTTGCTGTGGTCACACAGAGGGGCATGTCACTGAGTGGTGGTATAAGTCTGGTGCTGGGGGCGATGTTAGGATCCTCAAAACAAGCATAGAACTTATTGAGTGCATCTGGCAATGAGGGATCCCTTGGGCATTGTGCATCCTTGATGTTGTAGTTCGTAATGCACTTGATGCCCTTCCACATGCGCCGGGGGTCGTTAATGATGAAGTGACCATGAATTTTCTGGGCATACAGTATATGGCTTTGGCCCTTGCAATGCCTGCAGTCAGTATTTTCCTTGCCTTTCTGAGTGCTGATGTCTCACCTGTCCTGAATGCAGCATCCCTAGCTTACAGTAGAGCTCTCACCTCAGCATTCGGCTAGGGTTTCTGATTTGGATAACAAGTTACTGTCCTGGTAGTGATGACATCATCAGCACACTTGGAGATAAAGTCAAGAACAGTGGAGTGTATTCCTCCAGGTCCACCATTTTCTCATATGTAGCCGTCTCAACCTGCCAATCTGTGCACTGAAAACTGGAGTACAGAGTCTACATACCTGGGCCACACAGTGACTGTCTTTTTTGTTGGTCTAATCCATCTCATCAGTGGCCGATATGCTGTTGAAGCAGGATTGAGATGTGGTCAGAGAGGCCAAGATGGGGGTGAGTAAGAGCTCTGCACACACCGCGAATGTTAGTGTACACACAGTCCAGAGTGTTGTCTCCCCGCGTAGGAAAGATGACATGCTGGTAAAAACTGGGCAGAGTGTCCGACAGTTTCACGTGGTTAAAGTACACTGCAAGCACATAAAATGCCTCTGGGTGCTTTATCTGCAGTGAGCTAATGATGTCATACAGCTCTGATGCTTTGTTAGCATTAGCACCTGGCGGGATGTAAACAATGGTGATGAACACTGCAGTAAACTCTTGTGGCAGATTGTACGGCTGACATTTCACAGTAATAAGTTCTATCACCTCAGAGCAGTAGCTTTTTACCAGTCCACAGTTTGTACACCAATCTTCATTCACAGACATATAGAGTCCCCCACACCCCCACCACCGTGTTTTACCTGACCGATGGTCACGATCCGTTCAGAATAACTGAAGACCGTTGATCTGGAACGCTTCGTCTGGCATATTGTTGTTAAGCCAAGTTTCCCTTAGGCAAAGAACAGCACAGTTCTTCATCTCTGTAGAAACACTCATCCTCAGATGTAACAAGTACATTTTGTTATCCAATGAGTGGACATAGGCCAGAAAGAGAGTAGGAATCGATGGCCTTCTAACCTTTAGCTGGGCCAACATGCCTTCCCACTTCTCCTTCTTCTTTTTCCGGGCACATCATTTCCTCTTGGCCATTGCTCCTCACACTCTGCTGTGCCATTCCGTTGTCCTCAGGTGCCGCCGTCTACCGAGTGCAGATTTCAGCCTTGGTGATATATTAATAACCAAACTGTCTCTGATGGCTGTACTTGAGCCGTGAATTTAGCATGGAACTAGTGCCTAAAACAGCCTCATAGGAGTTAAAATAATTAAAATAAGGCTTAATCCCGGGAACATGAGAAGCCGTTGCACTTCTGTGTGCCGCCATAACAACAGAACCAATCAAGTTTGGAAACAAAGAATGTGGTAATTAAGCAGACACTCATTTTATAAAAGTTACAGACAAACATATAAACAAACTCAAATAAGTTTACAGGCAAAAGCAGATCATCCTCTTCATAAAATATTTCTAGAAAGAACATGCATCTAAAACGAGCAAACTGCATAAAAATGCAGAGCTTTTCTTATTTCTAGTTTTGTCCTTCATCTAAAGCTGCGCAATTTATTAACAATCCAAAATTTTGGAATGAATGTTTACAACAAATAACAGGAACCAAGTTACAGTCCTGACTTTATTTTTGTCCTACTCATGAATCCTTCATGTTTTCCTCCTCAAATACAGAGACAAACACTCATCCTTTGGTTTTACATTGAGAGAAATGGTAAATGTACTTTACCAACGGATGGCAAAGGATGTAAAGTATCTTTTGATTTTATCCAGATACACAAAGCTCTTTATAACACAACATGTGCCCACGTTTACCTCAACACACACATTCATTTCGCATTCTACTGCACACATACACACACACACACACACACACACACACAATCAAAAAGCAATCTACTACTCACATATTCATACAGCACTAAACTACACATACATTCATACAGAGCTCTACTACTCACACATTTATGCAGCACTCTACTATACAAATTCATACAGCACTCTACTACACACATTCATAAAACATTCTACTATACACATTTAGAGTAAACAGCATCTACTACACATATTCATAACGCACTCTTCTACACACACTTTCATACAGCACTCTACTACACACACATTTAGAGTATACAGCATCTACTACACACATTCATAAAGCACTCTACTACACACATTCATACATCACTCTAATGCATACACACTATTATACAGCACTATACTACACACAATTTCAAATAGTGCTCTACTAAGCACACATTCATGCATCACTATACCACACATA
>NC_056502.1:53072657-53091814 GCF_014905685.2 Nematolebias whitei
CCAGGGTCGGGTCGTGGGGGTAGCAGCCTAAGTAGGGAGGCCCAGACTTCCCTCTCCCCAGCCACTTGGGCCAGCTCTTCCGGGGGAATCCCGAGGCGTTCCCAGGCCAGCCGAGAAACATAGTCCCTCCAGTGTGTCCTGGGTCTTCCTCTGGGCCTCCTTCCGGTGGGACGTGTCCGGAACACCTCACCAGGGAGGCGTCCAGAAGGCATCCTAAACAGATGCCCAAGCCACCTCAACTGGCTCCTCTTGACATGGAGAAGCAGCGGCTCTACTCTGAGTCCCTCCCGGATGATCGAGCTTCTCACACTGTCTCTAAGGGAGAGCCCAGACACCCTGCGGAGAAAACTCATTTCGGCCGCTTGTATCCGAGATCTCATTCTTTCGGTCACAACCCAAAGCTCGTGACCATAGATGAGGGTGGGAACGTAGATCGATCGGTAAATTGAGAGCTTCGCCTTTTGACTCAGCTCTCTCTTCACCACGACAGACCTGTACAGCGCCCGCTTCACTGCAGATGCTGCACCTATCCGCCAATCAATCTCACGCTCCATTTTTCCCTCATTCGTGAACAAGACCCCAAGATACTTGAACTCCTCCACTTGGGATAGGACCTCCTCCCTGACCCGGAGAGGGCACTCTACCCTTTTCCGGCTCAAGACCATGGCCTCGGATTTGGAGGAACTGATCTTCATCCCGGCCGCGTCGCATTCGGCTGCGAACCGCTCCAGTGAAAGCTGTAGATCACGATCTGATGACGCCAATAAGACCACATCATCTGCAAAAAGCAGAGACGCAATCCTAAGGCCACCAAAACGGATCCCCTCAACACCTTGGCTGCGCCTAGAAATTCTGTCCATAAAAGTTATGAACAGAATCGGTGACAAAGGGCAACCTTGGCGGAGTCCAACTCTCACCGGGAACAAGCCCAACTTACTGCCGGCGATGCGGACCAGGCGATGCGGACCAGGCTATGCGGACCAGGCGATGCGGACCAGGCGATGCGGACCAGGCTCTGACACCGGTCATACAGGGACCTAACAGCCCGTATCAAAGGGCCCGGTACCCCATACTCCCAGAGTACCCCCCAAGTTGGTGTGCAATGAATCTGAAATATATGAAAGTTTCATTTTTATCATTACATTATGGAAAATAATGACCTTTATCACAATATGCTATTTTTTTTAGAAGGACCTGTACATCAAGAGACCTGTGCTAAGGTGCTTGACCTAGTTGCTCCATTAAAAATTAGGCATCCAAAGCACACTCCACACCCTTGGATGAATGAGATCACTCACGTAGCCAAACATCAGTGCAGGAAAGCCGAAGGTAAATGGAAGAAGGACAAGATTCACGTTTCTTTTATCATGCTAAAATCATGTCACAAAGAGTATCAGGCCATTAGTGTTTTTCTGTTAAATCAGAAAAACACTAATATTTCTCCCAAATCATCGCCTCAAACAGCCACAATCCCTGCGTTCTTTTCAACACCATTAACGCCATTTTAACCGTGCCTCAGTCTGCCAACAGGGAGGCCTCTGCAGTTACGTGTGAGGACTTTGCCAGTTTCTTTGTTAAAATGATTGAGTCGATCAGGTCACTGATTCCTCACACCACAGCTGACCCCTCTCTTTGTCCCCTCCACATCAGTCTTTAACCTGTTCGAACCCATTTCCCTCTCATTTCTAAATGATGTCATTGGTCATATGAAACCCTCAGGTTCCCCTGCTGACCCCATCCCTGCATAGTTTTTTAAACAAGTCCTACCCTCCATTGGACCCTCTGTTCTTGACATTATAAACAGCAGTATGGCTACAGGTGTAGTTCCTGATGCTTGTAAACATGCAGTGGTAACTCCTTTAATAAAAAAAATTGACCCTTCAATCTGCTCAAACTTCAGAACCATCTCCAAACTTCCCTTTATTTCTAAGATCCTGGAGAAAATAGTTTTCACTCAATTAAACAAGTTCTTGAATGGAAATTATATTCTTGAGATCTTTCAGTCTGGCTTTAAGAAACTACACAGCACCGAAACAGCCTTAAGGTCTGCAATGACGTTCTTCTGACAAATGACACTGGTCAGTCTGTAGTCCTGGTACTCCTTGACCTTACCGCTGCATTTGATACTGTGGACCACAGTATCCTTTTATCCCAGCTAGAACACTGGGTTGGGATTACTGGTGCAGCGTTAGAATAGTTCCATTCATACCTGAGCGACAGGAGTTTCTGTGTTAATTTTGCTAACACTATCTTCTTCAGTGCCTCTTTCCTGTGGGGTCCCACAAGGCTCCATTCTTGGACCCCTTCTGTTTTCATTGTATCTCCTCCCCTTAGGGTCTATCCTGAGGAAACATGGTCTTTCCTTTCATTGTTATGCTGATGACTCTCAGATTTATCTGCTGTTAACACCTAACAGTTCCTCCTCCATTCGCCCTTTGTTAAAATGTCTTGATAACATCAAGACTTGGATGGCTGCAAACTTCTTGAGTTTTAATGATCAGAAGACTGAGGTCATTGTGTTTAACCCTAGCTCTGCCACTATCACTAATCCTGCAAACCTGGACTCCCTTCAGCCATATCTAAAACAGTCTGTTACCAATCTCGGGGTAGTTTTAGACTCAGACTTTAAGTTTAATAAACAGATCAATTCTGTTCTTCAAAAAAGCTTCTTTCAGCTAAGGCAGATAGCTAAGCTCAAGTCCGTCCTGTCCAGATCCGACCTTGAAAAATTAGTCCATGCATTTATTACAACCCGGCTGGACTACTTTAACTCGCTTTATGCTGGGGTCAGTCAGGTCTCTCTCTCACGTCTCCAGCTCGTCCAAAATGCTGCAGCTCGGCTACTAACAGGAACTCGCAGGTTTGAGCACATTACTCCAGTTCTGACCTCTCTTCACTGCTTCCTGTGCATGTCAGAGTTTAAGATTCTTCTGCTGACATTTAAGTGTGTTAATGGCCTTGCACCCTAATACCTCTCTGACCTCCTTCATCCTTATACTCCTTCTCGGGCCTTGACATCATCAGACCAGCTGCTTTTGGCCGTACCAAAAACCAGCTGAAGCTCAGAGGAGATCAGGCGTTTTCAGTCATGGGCCCTAAACTCTGGAACAATCTGCCCATCAACATTCGACAGGCCACCTCAGTCTCTACTTTTAAATTTCTCCTCAAAACACATCTGTACTCACTGACACATCTGTACTCATTGGCATTTAACACAGTATGATCTCATTTGGTATTTCGTTGTTGATCATTGTTTTCATCCATTTTGCTTTTACTCCCTGACATTTAACACAGGGTGATTTGATTTAGTATTTCATTGTTTCTCATTATATTTAATGTTTTTATGCTTTTATTCATGTTGCTGTAATATCTTGTTATTAATATTTGATGCTGTGATCTTTTTTGGTAAGCACTTTGATAACAGTTACTGTTTTATATGTGCTATATAAATAAATGTGACTTGACTTGACACTGAACATCCTCGCTCTCATCCTGTGAACATCTTCATCCCTGAAAGAGTGACCGCTAGCCATCTCCAGTCACTCTTTCAGGGATGGAGATGTTCACATTCTTGATAGAGAGGAACAATGGTTTGAGAGAGGAGTAAAGGAGGCCATCTTTGTGAAAAGAAATTGTCCATCATTAAACAGGGGTGGAGCCTCTATGTTCAACTGTCCCCCTCTTACAATGCTGTTATAGGCTCTTTTCACATGACGTCAGACAACTTCCTTTTTGACTCGATGCTGTGGATCATTACTTCCGGGTCTATTCTCCCTCGGTAGACCTGTCTGTAAACGTCACGGAATTTCATTCCTTCGACCTTTATTTACAGATGTTATATATATTACAAGATATAGTGCAAGGTAAGGTTAATAAAAACAGTATTTATGTGTTTGTTAGCTGTGGTAATGTTATCCATCATTGCAGCAACTTTAGCCACAGTAGCTAAAATATACAACACGGGCTGTCAGTGCTCTAACGTTTAAAGGTTTACAAGCTATATTAACGTTAATAAAAACAGTATTTATGTGTTAGTTAGCTGTGGTAACATTATCCATCATTATCAATTTACCATTCTGTAACTGTGTAAGGAAACAGCCTCCAATTGTAAAGTAAGCTAGCTAGCAGCAACAGGTAGCTAAAATATACACTGCTGCTGCCTGTCAGTGCTGTAACATTAAAATGTTTACTTTATCTATTAATGTAAAATCTCTGACATCTTCCAACACTGTTGTTTAGAATAGCATTTTAAATATTGAATTAAAAACTATATGTCAAACCATTTCCATGTTCTGATGATTAATAATTTCTCTTTTTGTTTTCTTCTTGTGTCCATCTTTCTCAGCAGTAGCAACTAAGCAAAGAGGACACCCTGAAGACCCAGAAGACCCTGAAGACCCAGAAGACCCTGAAGACCCAGAAGACCCTGAAGACCCTGAAGACCCAGAAGACCCTGAAGACCCTGAAGACCCAGGCTTGTATGAGGATTTTAGCAGAGAGGGCCATGAGGAGGGTGAAGGAGTAGCAGTCAATTAGCTGTGGATCATCTGCTGCTGCCTAATATCAAATTATCAGGGTCGTCTTGATGTAAAAGGAGACAAACCAGTCTAGAGCCTCCCTGCTCCTTCAAGTCACTTCTTGGATGAACATTCATTACTGCAAGCAGCTGTGTTGGAAATCTCTCCATACATTTATCTTTTTTTAAAATCTATTAATTAATGAATTGATGTTGTGAAGAATTCTGTCAGAACTTTTTTAAATAGCTTGTCTTCAGTAATCTGCATATGTACATCTTTTACATTTAAATGACATCTGTTTGTATATTTTACACATCTGGTAATGTAGTACATGGAGGAAATGCTCAAATTAAAACTTCTGTTGTGAAACAATTAAACAAGGTTTGTGGCTGCTTCTTGCAAATATTCATTTAATAATTTTATTGAACACTGTACATGGAGCAATGTTGGTAAAGAAACTTGTGTGTAAATATATATATATACATATATAAACATATATATGTATATATATATATGTATATATATGTATTGTATTATATAATTGTGTAAAGCACTTTGGTCCTGTTGGGTGCATAAAGTGCTCTATAAATAAAGTTGGTATGGTATGGTATGGTATGGTATATATATATACACACACACAGGAGGGTACTTCTTAATTGTCAGCTGCTGGATTTCCATTTCTAGGGGCAAAACTAGTCTCTGCAACTCTTGAATTCTCCGTGCAGCATCATCCAGTTGACCTAAGAGAAAAGAAAATATAAACATTAATAGACGTCACTTATCCAACCATTAATTTCCTGTTCAATTATCAAATATATTTTGTATTACAGCATTTCTCCTATTACTTACTCGTTACTGCCTTGACAGTTCTGAGGTGAGGATATATAAAAGTTTTTTCAAAGGGGAAAACACAAAATATGCAATATTTTCCATAAAGTATAAAGCTGCTCCTCCTCATTCAAATTATTTCATGTATTAACTGACAGTCTCTCAACCATTAGCAAGTCCAAAATGTTCTGAATACAACCACAAGATGGTTACAGTGTTATTCACTGCCATATATTTTTCTACAAGACATTTTCTGCAATACTAACCCAGAGAAAGACGTCAGGCAGAGTCGTGATGTTTTGCCACTGCACCTGCAGGCGATGCCTCCTCTGTACAGTTCCCGGGGTCAGGTATCTCCTGGAGTCATCCTGGCCAGCAGCACGAGACACTTCTTGCTCACAGGTAAACTGACTCACGAGTTTGTGAGCGTCTCCCCTAGAGGTGGGAAATCAGACACTTCATGGTCATGACACATGTTTTTTTATTTTTAAAAATGTTCAGCACTGTCCTCCCTCCATTTTCCCCAGTCATTCCAGTGAAATCTAGACGGCACCGCTCCTTGTCTGATCCGGGTTCTTCCACTGGCTGATGAATTTAGATCTTCTGGGGCAAAGTGCAGACTGCATGGGTGCTCCCACGAAGGATTTTAAAAGTTGGCCCTTCATCTCTCCTGATCGCTCTCACCCAACGGGAACATTTTTCTTTGTCCACGGGAAAATTGTGGAAACGCAAATACGGTGATTTTTGTTTATTACTGGAACAACATGGCACACTGCATTAACGTCTTGATGACTGTGTCATGCTGGTTAGATGAGCTGCTGCTGAGAAAGATGGACAGAAGAAGAAAGTAAAAAGAGAAATTATTAATCATCAGAACATGGAAATGGTTTGACATATAGTTTTTAATTCAATGTTTAAAATGCTATTCTAAACAACAGTGTTGGAAGATGTCAGAGATTTTACATTAATAGATAAAGTTAAACATTTTAATGTTACAGCACTGACAGGCAGCAGCAGTGTTGAGTTTAGCTACCTGTTAGCTGCTAGCTAGCTTACTTTACAATCGGAGGCTGTTTCCTGACACAGTTACAGAATGGTAAACTGATAATGATGGATAACATTACCACAGCTAACTAACACATAAATACTGTTTTTATTAACGTTAATATAGCTAGTAAACCTTTAAACATTAGAGCACTGACAGCCCATGTTGAATATTTTAGCTACTGTGGC
The DNA here is from genome assembly GCF_014905685.2 of Nematolebias whitei. Taxonomy (NCBI): domain Eukaryota; kingdom Metazoa; phylum Chordata; class Actinopteri; order Cyprinodontiformes; family Rivulidae; genus Nematolebias; species Nematolebias whitei. The sequence continues at coordinate 53,079,236 of NC_056502.1, forward strand.
TAAAGTTGCTGCAATGTTACCACAGCTAACAAACATAAATACTGTTTTATTAACCTTACCTTGCACTATATCTTGTAATATAACCTCTGTAAATAAAGGTTGAATGAATGAAATTCCGTGAAGTTTCCAGACAGGTCTCCTGAGGGAGAATAGACCCGGAAGTAATGATCCACACCAACGAGACAAAAAGGAAGTTGTCTGACGTCTTTGTGAAAAGGGCCTATTGCTAGTATCACTCAAACCCCTGTGAATAGTAAACAGCCATCAGTGTGGTAATGATCCATCGTTAGGCTGATGGTCCTTCTTGATCATGTGAGCAGCTGGTTTTGGTTGTCAGCAGCAAAACTGGTTGATCCACTCTGAGAAGGTGCTTTTTATAAGACTGAGCCGAATACAGCACCTCAGACAGAAGAAGTCTTTCGGATGAAAGACGAAACGTTTCTTACTTTTTTTTTTTTAATGTCCAGATGACCAGATTTAACCTTTTTAGATCTCCCCCTCACTGTTTGCTATTTTCATCGAACCGCTAGCTGCAGCAATCAGGCAAACTACAGATATTAAAGGCATAAAATGCAAGAACAGAGAGCACAAAATCAGTCTATATGCTGATGATGTGTTGCTCTTCCTCCAGCATTCACAAACCTCCCTCTCTCAGGTTATTGGATTGATAAACTCTTTTTCATGAGTTTCAGATTACTCTATAAACTGGATAAAATCCACAGTTCTACCAATTAATTGCTATTTCAACAATTCATTTACTAGAAAACTGCAGTCATGAAATATTACGTACTTGGGTATCAAAGTCTCTCCTAGATTGGCAGATTTAACAAAACTAAACCACATCCCACTTTTAAAGAAAATTGAGGATGATCTTGCTAGATGGAACTCTCTACCCTTATCCTCATGGGAAGAATTGCTTCAATAAAAATTATGGTTTTGACTAGAAAATATATATATATTCTCAATTATCCCAAAGAAACCATCATCTGACTGGTTTGGATCCCTGGACTCCTCCATCTCTAAATTTCTCTGGAAAGATAAACCCCCACGTATTAAACTAAAAACACTACAGAAGACCAAAGATAAAGGAGGACTAGAGCTACCCAATTTCTATTATTACTTTCTAGCCAACAGGCTAGAATACATCTCAAGATGGATAAAACTCCCACCCCTTGATGAACCCTGGCTAGATGTAGAACAGACACTTTGCAATAATATAATGATCTCAGACCTTCCATTCATTAGCTCAAACATAAAACGACAGGAATGCTTTAAAAGCATCAATATCAGCTCCTCTCTGACAGCTTGGTGGGAGTTTCTTAAAATGACAAAGTCTTCACTAAGTCCATGCAGACGTATACCCATCTGGAACAACCCTGACATCCTACAACAGAATAATATGATGAACTTCCCAGGTTGGAGGTGTAAAGGAATCCAATATTTGGAACATATATACAAGGAAGTAGACTATATCCCATTTAACAGATTAATATCCAATCACTCTGCAACAAGCCCATTAATCTCACAAATAATAAACAAGTCACTACAATCTGGTCAAGTTCCATTGCCTCTTAAAACTGCCATCATTAGGTCTCTTCTGAAAAAAATCTAATTTGGATCCAGACATTATTTCTAATTACCGCCCAATTTCCCACCTTCCATTTCTGTCAAAAGTTCTGGAAAAAGCAGTTGCTGCTCAGCTGCAGATCCACCTACAACAATACTCTCTGTATGAGAAGTTTCAGGCTGGCTTCCATGCAGCTCACAGTACTGAGACCGCACTGCTGAGAGTCACCAATGATGTCCTCATGGCTGCTGACACTGGTTCTCCCTCCCTCCTTGTTCTCCTTGACCTCACTGCTGCTTTTGACACTGTGGACCATAGTATCCTCCTCCACCGTCTTCATGTGGAGGTCGGTCTCTGTGACACTGCCCTGGACTGCTTTAAATCTTTCCTCTCCAATAGGCTGGAATGTGTTAGTCTTGGCAATGCCAAGGCCCAGATTGTCTGTGTCGCCTGTGGTGTCCCTCAAGGGTCAGTTCTAGGGCCCCTGCTATTTTCCCTTTACATGCTGCCTTTAGGTCAAATTATTAATCAGTACAACATTTCTTTTCACTGTTATGCCGACGATACACAGCTTTACATCAGGACTAGAGCATCATCTTCACCACTGTCATCTCCATCTTCACTCGCTGCCCTCTCTACCTGCCTGGAGGAGATAAGGGCATGGATGAATCAGAACTTTCTTCAGTTAAACTGCTCCAAAACAGAGGCCATACTGATTGGCACCCCTCACCAGGTTCAAACTTCAACTATAACAACTATTTCCTTTTCTGGACAAGACATCCCCCTCTCCACCTCTGTTACAAATCTTGGAATAAAAATGGACTCTCATCTTACATTTGAAAATCACATTAAGCATCTGTTTAAAACCTGTTTCTTCCATCTTCAAAATATCTCCAAACCTCGCCCATCTCTCACTTTTGCTGATGCAGAGAAACTCGTCCATGCCTTTGTCTCCTCCAGGCTCGACTACTGCAACTCCCTGTTTACTGGAATACCTGGCAAAAACCTTCAGAAGCTTCATAATATTCAAAACAGTGCAGCCAGGATTTTATTGAGAGCTCGTAAATTTGAACATATTACACCCATTCTTCATAACCTCCACTGGCTTCCTGTCACCTACAGAATTCAGTACAGAATTGCTCTCATTTGCCATCAATGTTTATACGGAAATTCACCAGATTATCTCAAGGACCTTCTTGCTCCATATTCATCCACCCGGTCCCTACGATCACAGAACAGTCATCTCCTTCTCCTTCCACGAACTAAATTAAGGATCATGGGAGATCGGGCATTCTGTGTGGATGCCCCCCGCCTCTGGAACTCCCTCCCTGAACCTGAGTTTTTGTGCTTCATCAATGAGCACTTATAGACACATTGGTATTGTTGATTCATGACATCACTTAAGCCCCACCTACTCAGAAAAAAAATCTGTTAATTATTGGATGACACTTCCAGCTTCGCACTGTATAAGATATTAGAATGAAACTTTGTTTGCTAACTGTTGATTACCACACATGACATGTTGAAAAGCATAAAGGAAGTTCTTGTCAAACATTCGCAAGTAAACAGGAAGTCACCAGAACTCCTGTCTGGAAGGTCAGATTTTGCCTATACTTGTAAGACCTGCAGCAGGACAAGTAACAAAATTAACGGAAGGCAGTTGGTATGTTTACATGGACATAAGTAACCGGATCAAATGGCCGGTCGGAATAAAAGTGTGTCATGTAAACACTCCGTTCGGGTTATTTTTTGTGTATTCGGCGCGATCCATTATAATTTCTGATCAGAACGAAACGGGTGGTTTACGCCGATCCAAAACCTGATCGGTGCGCATGTAAACGCTTGATCTGTTCGTTTTTATCTGATGGTGAAAAACTGACCTGACTGCGCATGTGCGACTTTGCCATTTCCGCCTGGCTAATGCTAATAATATTAGCATGTCAGGGAAGTAAAACTGGTCGGTGAGCGACACAACATTTCTACTAGAAACTTTTAAAAAGCTCAAAATGATTTCTATTACCTGTAGCTCAGTCAGGGAGTGCAATAATGTCTCCACCATCATTAAAACCTGTCGCAGGTCCATTTTGGGTGCTCAGGTTTGTTTACGTTCACCCGGAAGTAGAACTTCTTCTTCTGTGTTTTTTTTAAGGAGAGTTTACCACTCTGCACATGTCAGTACTGCTGTTCAGAACAAAGCTGCATGTAAACACTCGTCATGAACAGATTGTGCCCATGTAAACGACACATTTGAATTATTCAAACAGAACACATTTCAATCCGGTCAAAGAATTCTGCGCATGTAAACATAGCTAATGTCGAAGATTCAGGAAATGCACCTTGTGGTGAGCACCTGCGGGATTGGTTCGCGATGGCAACTGGGTGGACTAGCTGGAGCTCCCGCGGTCGCCGTAAGGCCGGAGTGGCGCTTTGCTGCGAGGGCCTCCAATGCTGCTTGCAGCTTTAATTAATTTTGGTTTTATCTTTTGTGGAATTAACCCTTTCAACTCACATGGAAGAATCTGGAGCTCCACAATCATTGACTGACTTTAAAAAAGGCTTAAAGACTTTTCTTTTTAAGCAAGCCTATTTTGCCTCCACATGATTGTATCACTGATTTTAGTGGATTTTAATATTGATTTTAGTTGATTTTATCATTGATTTTAGTTGATTTTATTACAGATTTTAGTTGATTTTATCATTGATTTTATCACAGATTTTAGATGATTTTATCACTGACTTTAGTTGATTTTATCATTGATTTTAGTTGATTTTATCACAGATTTTAGTTGATTTTATCATTGATTTTAGTTGATTTTATCACAGATTTTAGATGATTTTATCACTGACTTTAGTTGATTTTATCATTGATTTTAGTTGATTTTATCACAGATTTTAGTTGATTTTATCATTGATTTTAGTTGATTTTATCGTTGATTTTAGTTGCACTCTGTAGCACTTTGAGATTTTTGTTAATGAAAAGTGCGTTACAAATTAAATTCATTATTATTATTATTAATAACACAATATGGGATTGATAAGAATAAATTTTTAGAATATCAACAAATTAAATCTATAACAAAAAATAAATTTAACCTTAATAACACTAGAATTGAAATACCAACAAGTGTATTAGAATTCCTAAATCTTAACCCTCCCAAATTACTATCTAAGGTTTACCGGACACTCATTAAAATAGATGAATCAATATCCCTTCTCATTGTAAAATGGGAGACAGACTTGTCAGTCAACTTTGACCAAAACTTCTGGTCTCAGATATGTCTAAGAACTTTTAAGATGATTAAAAACCCCAATTTACAATTAATACAATACAAAATCCTTCATAGAGTACACTACACAGGTCAACGGATGTTCAGGATGGGTTTTGCATCATCTAATATTTGCTCACAGTGTACAGACAATATTCCGGACAATTACATCCACGCATTTTGGTTCTGTCCACCTGTTCAGAGGTTTTGGTGCCTGATATGTGAAGACTTATCAAAGTGTCTGAGATGTAATATTCCACTCTCTCCGTCAGTTTGCTTACTGGGTCACTTAGATGATGTCACCTTGGAGACAAAGTCAATTCACATAATTTTTACTGCTTTATGTATTGCCAAAGAAAAACCTATACTCATGAATTGGAAAAATAAAAATACTCTTTGTATTAAACAGTATAAAGACCTTTTGTTAGATTACATCAGTCTTGAGATAGCCTGTACCCCCACATCAGAACAATCTCTCTGGGCTTCTTTGATTGACTCCAACCAGTAGTGGAGGTGGGTAAACCCCTTTGATTTTGTCCCGTGGGGCATCATTGATGTGGTGGGATATCGGGGCTGGGGGCATGGGCCCGGGGCAATGGCGCTCAACTGGGGAGGTGGCTTTGGTGGTTCTGGGCATAGTAAAAAAAAAAAAAGACAAATAAAGAAAAAAAGATTATATGAATAGTAAAGTGCTGTATGAATGTGTGTGTAGTAGATTGCTGTTTGATTTTGTGTGTGTGTGTGTGTGTGTGTGTGTGTTTGTGTATGTTTGGTAGAGTGAAGCATGAATGTGTGCTTAGTAGAGTGCTATATGAAATTGTGTTTAGTAGAGTGCAGTATAAATTTGTGTGTAGTAGAGTGCTCTGTGAATCTGTGTGTAGTAGAGTGCTGTATTAATGTGTGTAATAGAGTGCTTTAAGAGTGTGTGTAGTAGAGTGCTGTATGAATGGGTGTAGTAGATGCTTTATACTCCAAATGTGTGTGTAGTAGAGTGCTCTGTGAATGTGTGTGTAATAGAGTGCTGTATGAAAATGTGTAGTAGAGTGCTGTATGAATGATGAATGTGTGTAGTAGAGTGCTGTATGAATGTGTGTAGCAGAGTGCTGTATGCATGTGTGTGTATTCCAGTGCTATGATTTTTTTTTCATTCATTCAACTGTGTGTAGTGAACCTGATCTGACCCTGATCTGACCCTGATGACCTCAAATCTATCAGATGGACAGAGACTGTTAATTTCATTGATCTGAATACAGTCTGAGCCATCTGTTGACTTTCTTTCTTGAATTAATCAAGCAGAAAAGACAATTCTCTATAATCATTACTGTTTACAAATGTTTGATAATCAAATTGTGTCAGTTCCATTCAATGCTTACAGGTTGGAAAGAACTACTCATTTTTATTTTACATAAACAGTAAGTAATGATTTTTATTCCTCATTCAAAGAAGAAATCAGGTTAATATGCATTTCTTGATTTTCTGTCTGAAATGAGCTAAGCTCGTAAGTATGTGAAAGGTTGGTTTTCGGTCAACTAAAATGTTTACAGAGAAAGATGTCATGTTTAAACTTTTTCAGAAGATTACCAAGAGTTGACTCCACGAAGTCTGCTTTTCTGCAATAATCTCTCTGTCAGTTGTTGAACAATCTCATTCTCTGACCTTGGCTTAGATAACATCTTACGTCACAAAAACACACCTCTTTCTGGTACATCCACGAATCAGAAAGCTCTAAATTGAACCGGAAGTCGACCCATTTAAAAATGTGGCAACTTCCCAGTTCATGTTAGAATTTGTTAGAATTCATGGAGAATTCATGGAGAATGGTGAAGTGAATTTGTTAGAATTCCAGAGAGTTGGAATCTGAGAGTTGGAATCAGAGAGTTGGAATCTGAGAAGAGTTGCTGACAATGAAGAGTTGCTGAGAGTTAAAGAATGAAAGGAGTTCAGAGTTCTTGGATGCAGAACGCGTTCAGGATGATTCAGAGACGTCTTGGAATTATAATTTCTGTTTGAACGACCCACGCACGACTCTCCAAGGATTTTGGCTGTTCTCAACGGAGACGCTGATACAGTCTGAAGGATTCTTACTGAGCTGATTATCGTCAAACCAGGTAAAGGCTTCTTCTTCGACTAAAGTGTACCGTGACCAAGCTGAGACCTGACGGAGCGTGCAAATTTCTGGTCAACAGATATTAATTTCCTCACATATTCCTCTGTAAGATAAATCTCCATTTCATCTTAAACTCACCTCTCTCTCTCATAAATCAGTACAGATATTTTAGAAATATCTGAAGCAAAGTCCTCAAATCACCGCCGCGTGATTTGAAGTTCATTATTTGTGAAACTTGTCTGTTATTATTTTCATATTTTGCCAAATTAATGTAAATGTTTGATGTTAAACTTTGATTCTGAAAATAAATGACCGCATTGATTTGATGGGTCAAAGATAATAACGTCTCTCGTTACATTTTTGTTAAAATTCAATGCACGACTTACACAGTCAGAAAGATGAGGAACTCGTGAATATTGTATGCATATATCTCATATATTGTCATACTACAACTAGTGGCACGTACCCACGTGACTCACTACAACTGGTGGCCCGTTAACGTGCTCATAAATGACTGAAAAAACGTGTAAGATTGATTTACGTGTTGGCATGTATGTTAAAAAGTAACAGTTTATCAGCTGTGATTGAAACGCAGCCGGAGCTGCGCGCTTGGAGCTGCACCGCCTGAAGCGAAACGCTGCATGTTTTAAGCGTGTCGGTCTGTGGAGCTCAGTGAAGCTCACAGAGAAGCTGAAATTGTGTCATTGAGTCTTTATAAAGCTGACATTGTACGCCTGTTATGTTAACTAAAAGCTGATGAGCTGTGGAAAACGTTGATTCTGTTTAAAAGTACTGAGGTTCTGCTGAAAAGACCAGGACTGTGGTCCAGTTCGGTTCTGTTGAGTTTGAACGAGTATTTTGAATAGATGGATAAACGTTTTAAAAGCTGAGCGCCGCCTCAGAACACAGTTAGGAGTTGATTCGTTACAATTTTTAACAGAAAAAGTGCATTTTGACAGTTTAAAAGACAAAAAGCTGACGAACTATTTTTCAGGCTAAACCTAGCATGCTGGCTGAAAATGTCTCCTGATTGGTTGAATGATGCTGTGTGGAGCGCTCTGATTTGCTGAGTAGGTTGATTGGCGTGCCTACGTAACTTCCTCTCAAACCTGCGCTGCTGTCATTGGTGATTTCAGTCACGTGACCCGGAAATGAAAATTCGTTTTCATAGGGAAATAAAATCTGCTTTTTAAAGTTGAAAAACGCCTCTAAAGTGATTTTTGACACGCTGGTTAAAAGCTTCGAAGCATATTCGCTGAAATTTTGCCACGTTAGAGTTTAAAATTCGTCATAAAATGATGTTTTTAAACAACGCTAGCGATGCTAATTTTAAGCTAAACAGCTAACGACCGGAGTTTTAATTACGCTTAAAATCACTAAATGAAGCTGCAATATTGTCCCAAAAACTCATGTTTGAAGCTATAAAGTCTGATTGCAAAACTTTTGCCACGTTTGTGTAAAAAATCCGTTCAGAAATGTTGATTTTAACCGAGTTTAGCCGAAGCTAACTTCAAGCTAAGCGGCTAACAACAGGATGTCAACCGAATGCCACAGGAAGTTATAGCTCCCCTAGTGGACAACACAAACAGTGTCGGAGTTAAATTTAGTTGAGGTTATACTGACACCTTCTGGAGAAGACGTGAAATCACAGGTTTCACTTCGTTTTTAGGTAAAGAGTGAAATTGAACGTTTTTATTTTTCTGTAAGGCAATTTTGAGTTAACAAACTTCCTCAAAGCTGAATAAAACACTGTTATCTTGCATTTTTAAAAGTAAAGGTATTTATGCAAAGAAGCATTTACCAAAAAAGACTTTATTCACTGATAATTCCTTATAAAGGTTCATAATAAAATTAGAAACTTTAAAAAAAAAACAGATACAGTTACAAATATTCACAGAGTTGAATAGTTTACTCATTTTGCTTGAAGGATAATACACGTTTAATTGCAAAATCACTAAATAAGAGTAAACTTATCAGGAAAAAGAGATTTTTCTGTTTAATTTGCCACCTAAATAAAATATCTTTCTATTTAATTTTAAATAGAAGCTTTACAGGAGGACAGGAGTAAATACAGTTTTTCTGAAGGAAGGACTGATTAATCCTGATACATCATCAACTTTTCTTTTCTTTTCACAACTTAGTTCTATGAGTAACTGTTAAAATAGCAAATTTCTGGAACAGAACGGTTTAAAAAAACGTTTTAAACTGATTTGCTTTGAGACTTTTAGAAAAATTACAGGTTTATTAAAAAATTCAGTGCATTAGAGTAAAATACACAAAAAACAGCGTTTGGTAACTGATATCTGTTGAAAAATAAGCACAAAAAGTAAAACTGCCAGAAGAGCATTTACTTAAATATTCATGAATTGGGGTAAAACCTGAGAAAGGTACCCACATTTGAATAAGTTGACTTATAACAGTACTTCTGTGTAAACCCAAAAAGCTAAAATAAGTGTGAAAACTCATTGACTTGAATACAAATATTTACCTGTAAAATATCTAAAGCTTGCAACTGTTTAAAACAGATAAATTGCTACACAGTGAAAACATGACAGGTGTGTTAGAAAAAGATTTTGACCCAAAAGGAATGGCGGACTGCTTGGAGAATGCGTTCGCGCTACTGGCAGCGTCCTTACATCCATATATGATTCAGACAGAGCGCATGAACCCAAAAGAGTTAGCGGACAATCTGAAGGAGGTTGCAGAAAGTGTGACCTCTACAGAAATCACAAAGTCAAGTTATGAAAAGCTGGCTAAAATTGCAATTTTGCTGAAAGAGTCATTCTATAAGGCTGTTGAGAAAACTGATAACCTCAGACAAAGGTTAGACAGTGAAATAGTGTTGGCTCAAAAAACGGAAGAATACGTCCGTCAATTTAGAAGCGAACACGAGGTCCTCATGACGAAACATTATGAACAGATGTTTCAGTTACAGCAAGATACAAGTGCAGAAATTGCTTTGCTGAACAGCAAACTACAAGTACTTGAAGCATCACTATCGGAAGCAGAGGATAGAGAACAAGTGTACCGAGCCTCGCGTTCAGATAACGATGTGCTAAAAGCACAGTTACAGATCGCATTAAAGGAGCTGGACGATTGCAAAGCAGACAAGGCGGGGATGCTCCGACGATGGCTGATTTTACAAAGTAAATATCAGACATCACAGGAGCACCTAACAGCTTGTGAGGAGAAATTAGCTACAGCTACAAACCAGATTTCTGATATGGGGCGGGCTGGTCTGAGACTCAAAGACGAACAGTATCAGGGTCCGAAACAGCCACGAACTCTCCAGACAGATGCTGTTGCACCTCTTCCTCCTGACAACACGCCGTTACCCCCACCCCCATTATGGGCGGTAGGGACAGAACTGCACCAATATGTACCTCTTCCTCCTGACACCATGCCCCCACCCCCACCACCATCACGGATGGTAGGGACAGACCTGCACCGATATGTACCTCTTCCTCCTTATCAGCCACCCCCACCCCCACCATGGGCGGTAGGGGCAGGCCTTGACCAATCTGCACCAATCACGCATGTGAGACCGTTGATACAGTCTCCTTCAATGGATGATTTGCAGAAAGTCTCAAAATATGTACAACGTTTCGTTCCCGGCCCTATGGGGTCAGCAGGAACAAAAGCGTACCTCAGAGATCTGGATTTCAGATTGAGATCTTATCCTAATGCTACGGCAGAAGATAAAATCAGTCTGATACGACTCACTTCGGACAGAGAGGTGTTCACCTTCATCGAGCGTCTACCAGATGCAACGAGGAGGGATTACAACCTTCTGTGTGAAGCTCTGATCAAAGAGTATGATTCCTGCACAGGACCTGCTGGTTTTCCAGCCGCTGACAAGGTCACGTAGGGCAAAAATGAACATCCAAAAGTTTATTACAAAAGAATCTTCCAAGCTTATTTCGGTAACAGAAATGAGACCGGAATGGAAGAAGATGATGGTTTTAAGTTTGTTTTCAGCAAAAATCTCCACTCTGATTTTAAAAAATCAGTACAAATGATGGCAAATTTCAGAGAAAAATCCATCAGTGAGATTAAACAGTGTGCTGTGAATGTGTTTGAAGCATGTTCTCATGATAAGACGCCCATTGAAGTGTTTCCAAGTGTAAAGGTTAAACCCCACTCCCTAGAATTAGAAGGAAAGCGTGCTTCGCCACCTCCTCCTAAGAAAGAGAGAAAACAGTCTGTTCAAAATAACAAACCACGTAATGAAGGTGCACGTTGGGACAAAAATGCTCCTCTTTCAGAGGATGAACGTGATTATCGTAAATGGGGTGAGCGTAGGACGCAACGATATGGGAAACCATATCATCAGGGGCAGTACGTAAAGGAACCCCCGAAAGACGTACCTGACCGTCCCCCACCTCGGACGAAACGAACCGAGGCGAAAAAAATCACCAAAGTTCCAGAAACAAGGCCCTACACCTCTGAACTCAGAAGAGACAGAGAAAATACGCAGGTTGTTAGAAACTTTGAAACACACTGACACGGGAACCCAGCCAGGAGCACTATGCAGTGATGTAATTCCCATTACATCTGAGGGCGCGAATGACAACATAACAGATGTCGGTGAAACACACCAAGACATAACTGTTGTTGCCTCAAACAACCCCTCATCAGAAGAAGGGGGGGTAAACACACACACAAACGATGACGAGTCATCGCAGTTTGAACACTCAGAAACAGCTTCTGCTGTGCTGACGGTTCAGACAAATCAAGATTACACAGATAAGGCTGAACGCGTGAAGAAGCGTCAGAGAAAACCCAAGAGGTTTCTGTGTAACTTTATCAGAAAGGGGGCCGCCAAAAAGGCGTACCTGTCAGTAACACTCGAAGGTGTCCTCACACACGAAGCACTCTTGGACGGTGGGGCAGACATAACAATTATGTCAGCTAAACTGTTCGAGGAGCTGAGGACGGCCGCTGCCAGTGTTAACAGGATAATACCTCTCTCTGACTGTGCTATAGAAATGCAGGGTCTCTCAGAAATGAAAACAACCCTGACAGCTATAGCAATGGTTCACATGCAGATTGGCAATATGACACTGTACCACCCGGTACACGTGACCCATGTTGACTCATTCCCATTTTTGGTCGGCCAGGATTTTATAAATCGCTTTAATGCGATTATAGATTATGGTGATCAAATAATGTGGACAAAAGTGAGCAAACCACTGCCAATAGATACGCCTCCGGAGTGTGACACAGACTGCCCAACAGCAGGTACCGCGGAAGGCACAAAGGACTCCTCAGCCGAGGACACGAGCCCGGTGAGTACTCCTTTAACACCATGTGAAACCAAAGAAACCCAAGAGGTCCAAACTCTGACTCAACAAGACAGCCTCCTCTGTGAGCTGGAACAGTCAGAGTCCACCAAACACTACCTACCACTGGTAGTTAAGGGTGTAGAGATCCAAGGGTCCCACACCAACGATGCTGTTCTGTCTCTGTGGACAGATAAATCAGCAATTAACCGAGCTTTCTACGAAACCTTGGTTCACAAACACGTTGGTCTAGAACTAATTAAAAAAGCTTTCCGCTTTCCATTAGTTCCCAATAGTTCACAGGTAATGGCCGCAGAAGGAGTCATTAACCTAAAACTGAACTGGAATCAACGAGAA
>NC_056502.1:53091914-53092331 GCF_014905685.2 Nematolebias whitei
TAAGGGTGTAGAGATCCAAGGGTCCCAAACCAACGATGCTGTACTGTCTCTGTGGACAGATAAATCAGCAATTAACCGAGCTTTCTACGAAACCTTGGTTCACAAACACGTTGGTCTAGAACTAATTAAAAAAGCTTTCCGCTTTCCATTAGTTCCCAATAGTTCACAGGTAATGACCGCAGAAGGAGTCATTAACCTAAAACTGAACTGGAATCAACGAGAACTGGTTCACCCATTTCTCGTTATCCAAAACTTACCACATGCATCCTACATAGGCTCTGACATTTTGGTAAGGTTAGGTGTCCACGTGGACACCATCAACAAGGTGCTGTGGTCCCTGAAACCAGCCACAAAGGATCCTCCTGTGCTAGACACAGCGAGCCTTAAGGCTGGGCAGACCATTCCAGAGGCCTGCCA
>NC_056502.1:53092431-53103655 GCF_014905685.2 Nematolebias whitei
ACAACCTTATTAATTTTAACTCAGACACTGTTAGTGTTGTCCAGTAGGGGAGCTATAACTTCCTGTGGCGTCCGGTCGTTAGCTGTTAGCTAAAAATTAGCATCGGCTAGACTCGGTTAAAACCAACATTTCTGAACGGATTTTTTACACAAGCGTGGCAAAATTTTAGCAATTAGACTTTGAAGACTAGAACAACGCATCAGAATACAGCTTTTAAAGTGTTTTTGGACTTTAAAAAGCAGATTTTATTTCCCTATGAAAACGAGTTTCATTTCCGGGTCACGTGACTGAAATCACCAATTACAGAGCAGCACGGGGGTGAGAGGAAATGACGTAGGCCTGTCATTCAACTTCTCAGCGAATCAGAACGCTCCACAACAGCAAATTCAACCAATCACGAAGCATTTCAGCCAACTAGCATGTTAGATTAGCCTGAAATAAGTTCGTCAACTTTTCGTCTTTTAAACTGTCAAAATGCACTTTTTCTGTTAAAAAATGTAACGAATCAACTCTGAGCTTAGCTGAGACTTCGTCCAGTCTTTAAAACGTTTCTCCATCTATTCAAAATACTCGTTCAAACTTATCAGAACCGAACCGGACCACAGCCGGGTCTTGCAGCAGAACCTCCGTCCTTTTAAACAGAATAACGTTTTCCACAGCTCATCAGCTTAGTTACACGTAACAGGCGTACAATTTCAGCTTTAAGAACACTTAATGACACTATTTCAGCTTTCAAAACATCACCAGCGTAACACAGCGTAAACATGCAGCGTTCCACTTCAAGCGGCAGCTCCAGCACGCTGCGTTCAATCACAGCTGACAAAACTGTTATTTTTCATGCCAACATGTAAAATCAATCTTTACACGAGTACACAGTCATTTATGAACACGTAAACGGGCCACCAATATGTAGTATGACATATGCAGGATATATTCATACTGTTTAAGACGGGTTCTTCATTTTTCTGACTGTGTAAATGTCGTGCATTGAATTTACAGAAATGTAACGAGACGTTATTTACCTTTGACCCATCAAAATGAATGCGGTCATTTATTTGCAGAATCAAAGTTTAACATCACACATTTACATTAATTTGGCAGAATATGAAAACAATAACATGGCTAGTTTCACAGAAAGTTGGAACAATACGGAGATTGTCCTCACTTCTCAGCAGAACAGCAGACATCAATCACACGGCGGTGATTGAGAACTTTGCTTCAGATATTTCTAAAATATCTGTAATGATTTAAGGAGAAAGGAGAGTTTAAGATGGAAAATGGAGATTTATCTTACAGAGAGATGTGTGAGGGAATTAATCTGTTTGACCAGAAACGTGCACGCTCCTTCAGTTCTCAGCTTGGTCACGGTACGCTTGGTCGAAGTAGAACTTTTACCTGGTTGACGATAGGTCAGCGTCTGTATAGAATCCTTCCTTTGACTTTTTCAGCGTCTCCGTTGAGAGCAGCTAAAATACTTCGAGAGTCGTGCGAGGTTATCCAAACAGAAGTTATAATCCCCAAAATCGTCCCTGCATTTTGGATTCCAATAGCATTCTGGACGCCTGCGTTAGCATCCAAGAACTCTGAACGTCTGGAACTCTTCTCCAGGAAAACTTTCAAGCTCTGAAAACTCCCATGTTGAACTCAATCTAGAGCGCACCCTCTGAACTGGGAAGTTGCCACATTTAAATGGGTCGACTTCCGGGTCATTTGAGAGCTTTCTAATTGGTCGATGGACCAGAAAAGAGGTGTGGTTTGTGATGTAAGGTGTTATGATCGTTGAGCACTTAGAATTTTCCGGAATAGGTGTTAATCCGCATATGCCCGCGGTTTTATTCCACATAAACGGTTTGCTCGGGCACAGATAGTGTATCTCCCGAGTGAGAACACACATCTGCAGGTTTGGAGCTAGGTAAACTGAGGGGTTGTCGTCGTGGTACGCAACCATTCTTGGTGTGTCAATTTGAACATGGTTTTCGCCGTGCCAATTGCCAACATTTACGACGTCCCTGAGTCTGTATATGCCGTTTGAGGGAATTATCGGTAGGTTGATAAGGAATGCCATTTCAAACTTCTTGTGATCGACGTAGATTGGGATCGCGCTACCGAGAGTGTAAGCCAGGTGAGCCTGTGTTTGCGTAACTCTTTCGCGTGTAGCGGAGCTGAGGATGTCGTTCACCATCTGTAGCGAGACTAGATACGGTGGGATCCTACCGGTGGCTAGTGTATCTACCGACGAACTGATATCTCTAAGCATGTCGGCGAAGATTCTATCCATCAGGTGTGCGACAGTGTAATCCATTTCAACCTTAAGAGTTAATTCATTTACCGCATGTACGAGGGCTTTGATTTCTTGGGTGGCACCCAAGAGGGTGAAGATTACCAGGAGTGGTACCATCATTGTCCTATGGAAGCACAAAGAGATAGGTCTTAGCTTCGTAATCGTCAAGGGTAGGTCCTGTGAATTTAAACTATGGTTAAGTTTATTATCCATTAGTTATCTTCTGCTTGGATGACCCTTATTCCCACGAGGTCAGATTTTGTGAGATCTTTGTCTCCTGAGGAGTTATTGCACGCCTTGTGTGGTTTAATCTGGTTACGATGTACCCATTTAACAGTTGGCTCTTTTTGGCCTTCACTGATTTTTATCTGGTAGACAACTGGAGACACTTTGTCGATTATCAGATGGGGTCGAGTCCATCTAGGCATCAGCTTACGGGCGAGAGTTCCGGTCCCGGACTCTCTTCTCCCAGTTTTGGGGGCAAACGTGTAGTACCAGACCCTGTCTCCCACTTGGAGTTCCTCGTGAGAGGCCTTTTGGTCGTAGTATGCTTTGCGTCCTTCAGCTGATTTTTCCAGGTTTTTCTGTGCGAAAGCAAAAGTGTTTTTAAGGTGTCTTTCCAAGTCTTTCATGTATTGTTGTGTAGTGTAGGCTGTTGCCATGGCAGCATCGCCTGGTTGGTACAACAGGTGCAGAGGGAGAGTCATTTGTCGACCCGTCATCATCTCGAAAGGAGAGATGCCAGTCGACGTGTGTGGAGTGGCCCTTATGGCCATGAGGAGCAGAGGGAGTTTCACGTCCCAGTCCTTGTGGTTTGCGGCTACGTATTTTTTCAAAATACTCACCACAGTCCTGTTTGCTCTCTCAACCTGGCCTGAAGCCTGTGGGTGGTAGCCAATATGGAAGTTGGCTTTGACGCCTAGCGTCTTCCACAGTTCCTTCATTACTTCACCTGTGAAGTGTGTACCTTGGTCTGAGTTCACCCTAAGGGGAAGTCCAAACCTTGAAAATACATGATTCATTAATAACATAGCAGTGGTTTGTGCTGTGTCATTAGGGGCTGGTAGACATTCTACCCATTTGGTAAACGCGCAGGTTACCGTGAGAAAATATTTATTTCCTCTAGAGGTCTTAGTGAGTGGTCCGACCCAGTCAATCTGGAGGTCCGACCATGGAAATGCAATGCCTCTACTATGCAGTGGTGCTCTGTGAAGTGGTCTGGATGGTTGAAACTGGCCACAGATCAGGCACCCTTTTATGTAGTCCTTGACATCCTTTTTCATTCCAGGCCAATAAGCAATCTATTTTAATGCTTTCAGCGTGGCATTGTCACCCTTATGTCCTGCGGACGGAAGGTCATGTGCATGGACTAACATCCATGGTTAGTGTATTCATTAGTCATTCCATATGTTGAGGGAGTATCAGAGAAACTGAGACGTTTATTTTCTAAACATAACGTCCCAGTGGCTTTTAAACCCCAAAATACATTACGGCAAAGACTGGTTCATCCCAAAGATCCAGTCCCCCGGCACAAACAGAGTAATATTGTGTATGCTGTTCAGTGTCAGGAGGGTGATCAGTCTTACATCGGGGAAACTAAACAGCCACTGGCCAAAAGGATGGCCCAGCACAGAAGATCAACATCATCAGGCCAGGACTCTGCAATCTACACTCATCTCCAGGCCAACGGTCACTCTTTCAGGGATGAATATGTTCACATCCTGGACAGAGAGGAACGATGGTTTGAGAGAGGAGTAAAGGAGGCCATCTTTGTGAAAAGAAATTGTCCATCGTTAAACAGGGGTGGAGGCCTACGTGTTCAACTGTCCCCCTCTTACAATGCTGTGATTGCTAGTATCACTCAGCCCTCTGTGAATAGTAAACAGCCATCAGGTGCTAATGATCCATTGTTAGGCTGATGGTCCTTCTTGAGCATGTGATCAGCTGGTTTTGGTTGTCAGCAGCAAAACTGGTTGATCCACTCTGAGACGGTGCTATTTAAGAGACTGAGCTGAATACAGCTCCTCAGACTGAGGAAGTCTCTCGGATGAGAGACGAAACGTTTCTACATTTTTTTGTTGATTTGCTTTGTTTTGATTTTTTGAATGTCAAGAGGACCAGATTTAACTTTTTTAGATTTTTCTACCTGGATTATTGAGCATCCATCAGGACACTGTGAAAAACCATATCATGTTGCTGCTGATCTGTTTCAATGTTGATGTGTTCATGCGTGCACATCGGCTCACACAGACTCATGTTCATGTTTGTGCTGATGTTCATTGTTTTATGTTATGAGTGCTTAGTGTATATTTAGTTGATGTTTTTCTTAGTTCATATCTTAGATGTTATTACTGTTTTTCTTATACATTCTATTGTTGGATGTAACTGGGACCTTGTGTACATAATTTCGCTCCACCACATGTACCACATGAGGTGCGAATGACAATAAAGTATCTCTGACTCTGACTGACTCTGACATAACAGGCGGTAATCCGTTCTTGTGGCATCAGGTTGACGCTCTATGAAGGAAAACACCGTCTTGGCTGAAGTGAGCCTGATCAAACCTACTTTATCCTCAACTGTAACATTGGGATAGCTTCTTAATTGGAAGTCAAGGTCGTTCAGATAGGCCTTAGTGTCGGTTGAACCCAACGGCCCTGGCTCAAAACGTTGGACAAACTTTACGATTTTATGCAAATCCGCTATGGAGAGCGGAGGCTGAGTGATTGGTGTTGTTGGAAAAAAAATAGCATATGGAGGTGATTCACCAGACTCACGTAGAGGTGGCATAAGGGGATTATGTGTAAGAGGTACAGCAAAATCCTTCTGAGGTGGTGGTGGGTGACATGGACTCTGACCCAGTTCGTCTTTGAGTTCCAGACATCCTTGCCCCACGTCAGAAATTTCATTTGTTGCTGCGGCTAGTTTCACCTCACAGGCTTTTAAGCGTTCATGTGATGTATGACGCTCACTTTGTAAACGCACGCCTTGTTGGACTAACTCCTAATTTTCCAATCTGCACTCGTCCAGAGCTTTTGATGTGAGCTGCACCTGTCATTGTAGCGCATCATTGTCTGAACACAGTGCTTGGTACTTAATCCCTCCTTCACTTACCTTCACCTCATATCAGTCTGCTTGTAACGACAGCTGAGCTTGTGAGAGCTCTTCTTCACGTTTCAATTTATTTTCCCAGGTCTCTTTATCAAATTTAAACTGTGCCATGAGTTTTAGATACTCTTCTGTCTCACTGTTCAACCTTATTGCAAGGTCTTCTGCCCTGTTGGCCTCAATATAAAATTTAGCTTTCAGCAAGAGTGCCATTTTAGCTAGATGTTCATAGCTTGTCTTCGTTATGGCTGCAGAAGTCACACTTTCTGCAACTTCCTTCAGCTCGTCCAATAACTCTGTTGAGGTCATGCTGTCCACCTGTTCACCATATGGATGTAAGGATTCTGTTAGCAGCGTTAACGCTCTCTCTAACCAGTCCTTCTTATCACATGGAACAATATCAGCTTCTGTTAAATCTGCCATGGTTATCCACTGTTCAGCAAACCTATCTGGTTAAACAGTTGCAAACTTAGAGGTTTAAACAGGTAAACTATTTTATTTAAGTGAGCAGTGAGTGTCACACTATTTTAGCTCTGTGGTTCCATCAACAGTACTGTTATAAGCCAACTTTTCAATAAATGGGCCCCTGTTCAGGCCTTACCCCATAAATATTGTAAGTAAACGCCGCCTTCTGGCAGTGTAAATTAATATGCTTATTTTTTAACAGATACAATGAACCAGGCTATTTCAGTGTACTCCAATGACTTAAACTTAATAAACCTGCAATTTTTCTAAGTCTGACAGCAACTTTAGTTTTAAACGCTCTATAAGCAGTTTTAATTTACCATAATTCGCTATTTAAACAGGACACAGAAATCAGGCTCTGATTAACAGAGGAAAAAATTTTTAAATGAAAGACGAGTGTATCGCTTTCTTTCAGGAAAACTGTTATACTCCTTTTCAACAGCAGGTGGCGGTGTAAGCTTACTTTTACCGGTAGGAGTCTATGACGACTTCCTGTGAACCGTCCTGTTGACATCCGGTTGTTAGCCGTTAGCTAAGATGTAGCACACGATCTAACATGGTTCAAATCAGCATTTATGGACGGATTTAAAGCTTCCAACGTGGCGTCGCTTCACAAGCACACCTTATCTGCATGTACACATGAGTTTAGGAACAGTGTCAGGCTTTATTCAGCGTTTTTAAACACAAAGGAGAACTCAGTTAAAACGAGCTTCATTTCCGGGGTCACGTGACTTTACAGACACGTGCACATCGGTGTGGCCTTTACGCACTGACATCAGAGTGAGAGGACGTATAGGGATACGTCACCAGCTTCTCAGCGAATCAGAACGACCCAAACAACAGTTCTCAACCAATCACAGCTCTTGTTTACTTGCTTTAAGCTAGTAGTTAGTATCAACAATCCGGTCAAATTATCGCCCATTAAAACTTCAAAAATGCCCAAATTACTGTGAAAAGTAGCGAAACAGCATACAAGCAGCTTTCTGAGTCGGCACCCAGTTCCACAGACAGCGTCTTCCCATTTAAAACAAGACTCGTTCTAGTCCAAGAATCAGAACCGGGTCGGACAGAAGAACCTCCCGGTCATGAAAGAGTTCTAAACAGAATGAAGCATTTTTCTCACTGCTTACAGCTTAAACACACACAGAATAACAAATTTTCAGCTTTAAAATGGACACATTGACGTAATTGCAGCTCTATGACCACCAAAAGCATGAATTATGCCTGTGCCAAGTTCAAAACTCTGACTTTTTCATGTGCCGACATGCAACAATATTTTGCAACAACACAGATCTCATGTCACACATAATTATATCTCTTTAGAAACCTGTCGGGCCACCGAATGTAGTAAAGGTGGGGGACAGCTTAACTGTGGACACACGGGCCACCGTTTATGTTATTTAAAACACGTAAGGGCCACTGAATTGTAGTATGTCAACCGACAGCTTTGCTGTACCTTAACTACGATTTAATTATTTACAAAGGGTTCTTTCTTTTTCAAGTTAAATTAATGCCATGTGACTGAGATAACTGTGAGTATTGTTTAATCAGTGACAGGAGACGTTATTTTTCTTTGACCCAGCAGAATAAATGTGGTCATTTATTTAACAGAATCAAAATTTAACATCAAAACATTGTACATATGATTCGCTGATCTGGTTCTGATTAACAAAACTTGGCATGCTTTACTAATAAGACAAGCGAACATTTCTAAAGGCATCTAGATTGATTTACAAAATAGAAGAGTTTAAAGGAAGGAATGGAGAAGTTTAAAGGGAGATGGATGAAGGAAGGTGTATGTTTTGATTGACCAGAATTAGCACACTTCTTTCAACACCAGCTCAAACCTCCGGTACACTTCAGGACGTGCAGAGACTCCGTTACCTTAGACGGGGTATACCTTCACTCCGGAACAGAAGTCCATTAGTACGATCCTTTTACAGCGTCTCCGATCAGGGTGGCTGGGCATCGTCAGAAGTCGTGTGGTTTACTCCGTTAAACAGACACACTTCCTTCGAAGTTGTAGGCGTTACGCCCGGGTGAGTTCACAGCAAGGCACTGTGTCTCCATCAGAGATCCCACTCAGAAGTGGAATACTCCCAGAAGACTCCATGAAAGACCTGAGTTTGACTCAGATCAAAGACTGAAGAGTCGAGAAGACTCCGCTTCTTCCAAGACTGGTCCAAGACTGGTCCAAGACTGAATAGTTCCAGGAAGTGTTGACTTTTTAAAGAGTCCTCCCTTCTGGTCACTTAGTACTTCCTGATTGGTTTAAACAACCAACAGGGGGTGGTTCTAGTGATGCCAGAGGGTTATTAAAAGTCAGGAGAGGGTGCAAGAATGTTTAGGAATGTTTAGTACAGACAGAGAAATGTTATGGAGAAGTGAGAGGAACGCAGATGCCAGTGGCAGTTATTTACTGTCTGCTAGGTTTAAAAACAATACAGTTCGTTCTAATAACTCGTTCTCTGACTGCCTCTGACTTTTGACCGACATCACTGACTTCTCATTCAGACAGAAGATCAAAATGCATAATTACTTTGTAAATAGACATTTAACTTGATTTCTAAGTCTAATGAGGTTTAAAAATCATTAATACTGTTTCACAGTTGATTTAAGTGAGTGGTTTACTTTCAACATTAGAAATGATATGAACTAAACACACGTTTGATTATCAAGATATTGTAAAATAGTAATGATAATATATAAAAAAAGAGTGTTCTTTCACTTGATTAATTCAGGATACAATTAGACAGTCTCTGGATGAGCTCATTTGTATTTCTGGATTCAAATCAATGAAATAACAGTTCCTGTCCCATGAAGGTCTTCAGAGACAGGTTGAGGTCGAGGCCTAGTTCACTACAAAGCTATAATATGGCTTCAAAAATATGGCATAAAAGCATTTAAAAACATACAAAAGAATATGGCATAAAAGCATTTAAAAACATACAAAAAAACATATTATTATATCATTCCACCCTTGCGTTTATGACATATTCCCATAATTTTGAAAATTATTCCCCTCAAAATCAAATTCTTCAGGAAATCGCCTGCCAACCCATTCTTGGACAGATTCACACATAAAATTTAAAAATTCCAAACGGGAATTAAAACCCTGAAAAGTATGATTAATTACATTACCACTAACATGATTATTCAATATTATGATATCCTCTGGGACTGTGGTGTCGATTGTCATGGTGGCTTTTTCTGTCCCAAAACAGTGGTCCTCTATTATTAATACTATTGTCATTACTGGGCTGTGTTATAATTTTTTTTATTGATTCTATTCTTAATCCTTCTAATATAAAAACAAGTGCACAGATTAATATAGTTAATATACTAAAACAAATGAACAAAATGAGCAAAGGAGGGGTTGCATATTGTCGCGCCGTTGATTACATTCCTGTGAATATGTCCCACCAATGGTGAGCCGACGCTTGTTCTATTAGCTTAGCCGCATGTAAAACCTTCCCTTGAGCAATATAGGTGGACACTGTTAGATCAGACACGTTTGACTTATGCGACTCAATCATTCGTTTCAGTTCCATAGACCCATTCAATGTGCATTTGAAACGGTCTAGGGAGACTCGCCAGGGTACGTGCAAAGTTTGCCATTGTACCTCTGTTAGTCGACTGGTGGAACTATAATTAGTTAATTGATAAGTCTGGTTGTTCCAAGTCCACAGATGTACACCATACAAAGATCCAGAGAAAGGCACCTTAGGTAATCGAGGATGACTCTTAATCGTAGCTATACGCAGAGTATGTGGGCCTATCTGCCATAGCATGTCTGTAGCTGGTTCATGAGTCCAATCACACAATACCTCGTCTTTGGTTAAACATGGGTTAACATGACCTGTTTGTAGCATACATACCACTCTTTTATCAGCCGTCCCTCATAGTTGCACGTCATAGGTGAGATTTGTCTGTGGCTCAAACC
Source organism: Nematolebias whitei (assembly GCF_014905685.2). Lineage (NCBI taxonomy): Eukaryota > Metazoa > Chordata > Actinopteri > Cyprinodontiformes > Rivulidae > Nematolebias > Nematolebias whitei. Next base: position 53,102,229 of record NC_056502.1, read on the forward strand.
ATTCACCCTATATTTTTAAAAACCAATATCCTTGTAAAGTTATTACAGGTAAAACATGATACTTGCATACTGTAGTTATTTCACTTACAAGACACTGAACACAATAACCTTAACACATATATTCAGTACATTCTGTCAATTCAGGTTTTAGGACCACGCAATGTGTACTTGAAATGTTCCACAGCTTCCTCCACTCATGATGATTTGAGGTGGTCACTATTCTTTGGAAGCGTTCTTTCTGCAACTGTGCATATATGGTTTGCAGGGTACACGTGGTCCAGTTCAGCACCTGGGTTATGTTTTGGAATACTTCTTCAGTGTTACCCCATATCTTCAACTGCCAGTTTTTTTCTTTTAGCTGTATGTTGGCCGTTTCTTCTTGAGTCATGACTACTGAGGGCATCCAGTCTCCAATTTGGGTAACTGCCAACGAGGCATGTTTCCCTCTTCTGTGTTATTGGCAGTGAAGTCAAACTTTGTTCTATTTTTTCCATCTGGTTTACATGTACCGTTCTTATACATGTTACACAGTGGGGTTTCCACATAAATTCTATTCTGACATCCCTTAGGTATCGCTGGGATGGTTTTCCTGTTGTAGCATGCCCGACACTTGTACATAGGACAGTCAGTTGTGATGTTCCCTATCAGGCAGCTTTTGTGTTTCAAACATGTTAAGTTACTTAGTCTGAGGAGAGGTTGACCAGGAACACCATGGCACCTACGACAAGGAACCTGATGCCCCAAACAGCCTGCACTGCCATCTGACGGGCGCTAGCCACCAGCTTCTCCCATGTTGGCTCCTGGGTGCTCCCGATCATCCAGTCAACAAAGACCAAGGAAACATCAAGCTGTAGAAACAAGAATAACTGCTTACAGACAGAGAAAGAGTCATTAGTTTTCTCTCAAGTATAAATCTTTTCATCTCCATCCGTTTTGTTCTACACAGTTATTGTTCCAGCAGGAATTACTCCAGGCTACACCACATGTTCTATAAATAATCAGACAATTCTTCATAAATAAGCACTTCATGCAAAAGTGTCAGCAATATAAAGGTGTTTTTTTTATTACATTTAAAATTAACTTTTATTTATTAAAAAAGAAATCCTTCTTCTGGTCTTGGTCCCACTCAGACTATTAGCTCATCAGTTTCTCCAAACTGAAGTTATTCTAAAACCTATGTGCAGCAGGTAAGATATTACTTGTTCTAAAAAAGTTAAATCTGGTCCTCTGGACATTAAAAAAAAACAAAAAAAACAAAAAAAAAACAAAGCAAAACAACAAAAAATGTAGAAACGTTTCGTCTCTCGTCCGAGAGACTTCTTCAGTCTGAGGTGCTGTTTTCAGCTCAGTCTCTTAAATAGCACCTTCTCAGAGTGGATCAACCAGTTTTGCTGCTGACAACCAAAACCAGCTGATCACATGCTCAA
>NC_056502.1:53104055-53140925 GCF_014905685.2 Nematolebias whitei
CTTTTTTAGATTTTTCTACCTGGATTATTGAGCATGCATCAGGATATATTACTTGTTCATAACTTTTTCCACAGAACCCCTCTTGAAAAGAACTGAACTTTTGCTTTAAATATGAAACAACTGCAAAACAAGATGGTGATTTTTTTTTTCATCTCAGATGTTTTTAGACACTTTGGGTTGTTTTAGATGCCGTCAAACTTCAGCTGCAGATGAACCATTTATAAACAACATATGGTGCACTTCCTTCAAAGCAGCCAGCTTAACACATCCCCTTTAAGTGCTCTGATGACATTTTTATTTTAGACATTTCAAATCCACCCTTTTTCCCTTCAATCATCTTGGCTTTAGGCATTTTAATTCATCCTTTTTGGCCTTCCATGTCAATGTCTGGCCCTTTAATGTCAACATCAGGTGTTTTAATTTCTCCTTTGACCTTTGGCATTTTAACATCAATATCACCTTCAAGTTTGGGGCCTTTTAGTTTAATGTCAAAATCTGGGCTCTCTAATTTTGGACCTTTGATGTTCAATGTTGGCAATATCTGCTTTCAGAAGGTTGATGTCAACATCTGGACCTTCTACTTTTGGCCCTTTCAATCCAAATAATGGCATATAGCCCTCAGCTCTTCTGCTGACAAACCATCCATCTCAGCTAGAGGCACTCCTGCCTGTATTAACGCCCTCCAAAAAGCAGAGTGAGTGGGTCCCTGTATATTATTTCGGCCGTCCCTTCTCGGCCCATGACCCATGGGTTGACTAAATGTTTTTTCACGGTTTTCAGCCCTCTCTGTGTTCCAATCTCCGAGTGTACCCAGTTCCAACATTCGGCTTCGAACATCAGCAGCTCCCAACATTACAGTAAGCATTGTAGATCGATAATGAGATGGCGCTGTTCTGATCAACTGACCCCTCACTGCCTTTGGAACAATATGCACTTGATAATCTGCTGCCAAACCCACAGCCAATGCATCTCTTACACACAGTCGAACCAGTCTTTGTACACATTCCCTTAAGGTCACCCAATGCCCCTGTAAATCAGGCCAATCCGATGCTCCGAGAAACATCTGTCGGACTGCCTCTGCATAAATTTCAAACAAAGGTCTCAAGTCTTGCAAAGCTCTGACTTCCTGTCAGTACGCTGAATTCACTCCTACCTGACCTCCACCTTTATCCAATAGCCTAGCTACCCAGGCATCTGTGGGTTCTCCAGTCTGTTGTTTATATATTTTAGACAAGTAGGCGACCTCTTTCTGAGTATAGTAATCATTCCAAGGCTCGGGGCGTCCCCCACTGCCTCTCAAACAAAGCGCTATCAACTGATACGGGGACTTGCTCGGTCCCGGCACAACTTTCTCTTTGACAACATTTTTACTTTTTTTCAACTGATACAGGGACTTGCTCGATCCCGGCACAACTCTGTCACTCGTTTTTTCTTTTCTTTTGAACATTATGCGGCACTCTTTCTAATATCCTGTTCGTGACGCCAAAATGTTTTGGGATATTTGTTTAAATAAAACCAGGATTCGGAAGAGGAATCAGCACAATAGTTCATAAGAAAACACACAAACGCCGTTCTGCTAGAATAATTTGTATCTTTATTACTCCGCCACAGATAACAGCGTAAAAGCAAAGCAATGTGCAATCATACTCAGATATACACACACAAATGTCGATGTATCAAACAGCTCTCACCATGACACAAAGGCTGGAGAGCCGCTTCAGCCTGGGTGGAACCAAAAAACACCGACATAGCTGGACGTCCCGGCCGGAAAAGACTCACAGCAGACTTTAACCTGGTATAGGTGCTTCTTCTACTTATATTCTCTCCCTCTCTTTGCATCACATGAGAGCGTTCCTCAGTGAACAAAACATGTTTACTTGAAACTCAGAGCTGCATTCTAGAAAACGGTAACTCCTTTCCATCTATGTGGGGGGAGTAAAGGCTTCTCTTATCTTGAGGAGAAACATTCTCACTAGAAACTCAGAAACTTCAAAGTGGAGTGTAAGGAGGATGTTCCCTTATCAAGGGAGCAATCACGCATCCCATCCATGTGTGGAGGAATGATGACTCACCTCCTGTTAAAACAAAACATGTTTACTAAAACTGTCACGATAGCGTGAGAGTCCAATGGTGAAACGTTTATCAGGAAACTGGGGCGTCGTGACCTAAGGGTGGGCCAAGCCCCTCTGCCAAAACACTCCCATGTTTTGGCAGAGTTTTGTTTAATTAAACATTCCTTTCTTAAAACACATCTTGCTCTCACGGTAACCCGACCTTAGATGTCCACATGTTTTATTTTCAAGCTACAATATGGCTTCAAGAATATGGCATAAAAGCATTTAAAAACATACAAAAAAACATATTATAGGTGTACACATGAATGACTACCTCAGCTGGGGCAACAACACTTCCAGCCTGATAAAAAAAGCTCATCGGAGTTTTTACTTCCTCAAGCGGCTGAGATGAGCTGGACTGGGAAGCTCAATCCTCACCGCCTTCTACAGGTGTGCATTGGAGAGCATCCTGTGCTCCAGCATCAATGTGTGGCATGGAGGCTGCACAACTGCAGAAAGAAAAGCTTTGCAGAGAGTGTGAAAGCTGCACAGAAGACTGTTGGAGTCAGTCTTCCCACCATCACAGACATTTACACCTCCACATACACGAAGAGGGCCACCTGCATTATGAAGTACCCCACTCACCCAGCACACACACTTTTACCCCGCTCCCATCAGGAATCAGAGTCAGAGTCAGAGATTCTTTATTGTCATTCGCACCTCATGTGGTACATGCGGTGGAGCGAAATTAAGTACACAGGGTCCCAGTTACATCCAACAATCAAATGTATAAGAAAAACAGTAATAACATCTAAGATATGAACTAATAAAAATGTCAACTAAATATACACTAAGCACTAATAACATAAAAACATTGAACATCAGCACAAACATGAACATGAGTCTGTGTGAGCGGATGTGCACACATGAACACATCAATATTGAAATGATCAGCAGCAACATGAAACAGATCAGTAGCAACATGATGTGATTTTTCACAGTGATTATTCTACAAGTAGTTAGAGTTAGAGAGAGAGAAAGGAGGTTGAAGAGCATTAAGTGTAGAACCACTAGACTGAGGAAAAGCTTCTACCCTGAGGCTGTTAGACTCATGAATCTCTAACCAGGAAAATCACTGTGAAAAAATCACATCATGTTGTTGCTGATCTGTTTCATGTTGATGTGTTCATGCATGCTCATCTGCTCACACAAACTCATGCTCACGTTTGTGCTGCTGTTCAACATAATGTTGTTATACTATTAGTGCTAAGTGTATTATTAGTTGATGTTTTTCTTAGTTCATATCTTAGATGTTATTATTGTTTTTTAATTACATTTTCTTGTTGGATGTAACTGGGACCCTGTGTACATAATTTTACTCCACCACATGTACCCCATGTGGTGCGAACAACAATAAAGAACCTCTGGCTCTCTGACTCTTCAAATCGCCGGACCCGTTCATCTGGCAAGGTTGTCCGCAGAATAGCTGGGTAGAAGAGGCCAAATTTTACATATGGGCAGGAATACATCTCTTTCTTGACTTTGACAAATGATGCACATTTCTTCACCACAGCAGTGGTAAAATCCACTCCACGGCGTACCCCCCCCCCCCCACACACACACACACACGCACACAAATGATCCACATATTGATATGATCAATCTTCTTCTTCTTTCGACTTTTCCTTCTTCGGGTCGCCACAGCGAGTCATCCTCCTCCATCATACTCTGTCATCTGCATCCTCTGTCCTGATTCCAACCATCTCCATGTCCTCCCTAAGTGTGTCTATATATCTCCTCTTTGGCATTCCTATTTGTCTTTTTCCTGGCAGTTGCATTTTTAACATTCTTCTACCGTTATACCCACTGTCTCTCCTCTGGATATGTCCAAACCATCTCAGTCTGGCCTCTCTAACTTTATCTCCCAGTTGTTCAACCTGTTTTGTACCTCTGGTGATCACATTCCTAATCTTATCCATCCTTGTCACTCCTAAGGAGAAACTCAACATCTTCATTTCTGCTACTTTCAGTTCCTTCTCCTGTCTTTTTGTCAATGCCACTGTCTGCAGACCATATAACATTGCTGGTCTTGTAACTGTCTTGTAAACTTTTCCTTTGACCTTTGCTGACACCCTTTTGTAACAAATCACTCCTGAAACTTTTCTCCACCCTGCCTGGACTCTCTTTTTAACCTCTTTATCACATTCCCAATTTTCTTGGACAATGGACCACAGTACTTGAAGTCCTGCACCTTTGTGACGTCTGCTCCTTGTAGTCTCATTGTTCCACCCGCCTCCCTCTCATTCACGCCCATGTACTCTGTCTTACTACAAGTGACTGTCATTCCTCTTTTTTCAAGTGCATACCTCTCCAAGTTTTCTTCCACGTGTTCCCTGTTCTTACCACAGATCATAATGTCATCTGCAAACATCATAGTCCATGGGGATTCCTGCCTGACTTCATCTTTTAGTCAGTCTATTCACCAGAGCAAACAAGAAGGGGCTCAGAGCCGATCCTTGATGTAATTGCACCTCCACCTCGAAGCAATCCATCACTCCTACAGCACATCTCACCACTGTCCTGCTGTCTTCATACATGTCCTACTGTCCTCATACATGTCCTGTACCAGTCTAACAAACTTCTCTGCCACTCCAGATTTCCTCATGCAATACAATACTTCCTCCCTCAGCACCCTGTCATATGCTTCTTCTAAATCCACAAAGACACAATGGAATTCTTTCTGATCCTCTCTGTACTTCTCCATCAGCATCCTCAATGCATTGTTGCGTTTGGAGCTGACTGCGGGTCATCAGTCACTGCAGCTAGCTACTGCTAGCCGTGAGCCTTAGGCTTCCTCTCGGACCCTGGACCCGCACCCAGCCCTCACCACTTCCTCCAGCTCTATCTCCCTCAGAAGTGGCAACTCATACTAACAAATAAATCAAAGAAACATGAATTCAGTTTTACCAATTATATTAAAAATCAAGGTAGGAAAAGGTTACAATTTACAGCACTGGACTCTCCGGTCTGTGATGCGTTCACAGATCCGGAAGAGCCCCAATGTCTTGTGTCATTACTCATTTATAGGGTCCTAGACTCCTCCTTTGCAGAAGGGGAGCTCAACCTGTCAGTGTATGAGGGGGCGTGACTAAGTGTTATCTCAAAGATCTTATGTGGTTCTGATGTGTTAGGAAATATGAGACGGTGCTTCAAAAAGCCTTTCTACGTGATGTGGTAAGAAGATTAAACTCTATTCTGTGACAGATATTGAATCCCAGGGAGACTCTTTTTAGAGTTGCTGGCCCAGTTTAACCCAGTCAGAACCAGGCCATAATTTAATTATAATCCCGTCTCTGAGCAGATCACAACCAAAGGACCAGTCCAAAAATATCTTAAAAGCATCTGTGGTGCTCTTTCTTGGCATGAAATCTTACTGCTGCTCTATTGGCTAAGCATTTTGGGAAGGATACCCTAGGAGCAGTGCAGGAGTTTGAGAAGATGTCAAGGAAGTTTGCAGACTACAGGAACCATTTTCGTTTCAGTCTGAGATGCAGACAAGAAAAGCTCACCCCAGCAGTTTAAAACTCAACTCCACGATAAAAGGACACAGAGCAGAAGGAATACTCCTGAAAGCTCAAGACAAGCTTCTAAGTGAGAGAATAAGACAGATCCACTTTACCATTGAAGCTCTCTCACTCAAAATGGATCAGACCCTCCAGAAGCTGTCTGCTCTCCTACCACTTCCTCTGTTGGAAGAAGTAGCTTGTTTTGTTGAAAAGGCCCAGCTACCACAGCATCAAAAGAGCAAACAACGTAAAAAAAGTAAGTTTCTAAAATTACAACAGAGAGCTGTTTTCTCATCACAAACCATCAGTCAAGATCAGGAGGTTGTCACCAACACAAATTTTCAGGACCAGTGGGTTAGAAATTTGTCTAACAGGACCTTGACACATCATGAGAAAGATGTGCTGGCAAAAGGACTAAATTTTGCCATCTCCCCACAAGAAATACCTGTTGTGGAACTAATCACGGCCACTGAATCCACGATTAGGAACAACAATTTGACGGAAGCAGAGACAGAACAACTCAGAATGAAAATATCAGCAACCCTCTCCAGTGCCAAACTGCCTCCTTCAAATCTCACACCACAGGAAAGCTATAACATCACTCAGCCAGGACCCAAACATTACCATTTTACCAGATGACAAAGGAAAATGCACAGTAGTCCTCAATACTTCTGATTACTAGAAAAAAATAACTACACTACTGAGCGACAGCATCACCTATGAGACTCTGAAGAGGGACCCAACCAGCACCTATAAGAAGAAAGTCACAGATTACCTGTAAAAACTTGAAAAGGAGAAAATCAATTGATCGTTGTATTGTAGATTGTACCCAGGGGAAGCCACTCCCTGTCTTTATGGACTTCCAAAAATACACAAAGAAGGGACACCACTCAGACCTATCGTCAGCAGCATGAACTCAGTGACATACAATATTTCTAAACATCAGGCTGGTACTTTAGCTCCTTGTTGGAAACACACCTCATCACATAAAGAACTCCATTGATTTTGCTAACAAAGTTCAAGATTTGAAACTAACCCTAGGATAGACCCTTGTATTGTATGATGTGACTTCTCTTTTCACTTGCATACCATCTCTGAAGCAGTAGAAACCATCAGAAAACGACTTCTACAAGACAATGACTTAATCAAAAGGTCCAACTTCACCCCAGACCAGATCTGCACCCTGTTGGATCTTTGCCTCTCCACCACTTATTTTAAGTTCAATGACAGTTTTTACAGACAGAAGCACGGCTTTGCCATGGGATCTCCAGTGTCACCCATTGTTGCCAATCTCTACATGGAGGAAGTGGAACAGAGAGCCCTAAACTCCTATCAGGGAACAAGACCAAGCCATTGGTTCTGATATGTGGATGATACCTGGGTCAAAATCCAAGCCAAGGAAATAGAAGCGTTCACCAGACACATTAACTCAGTCGATAACAACATCAAGTTCACCAGAGAGGATGCAAACAACAACAAGCTGCCTTTTTTGGACTGTTTGAACTGTTATCGTGGAAAAATCTCTGTGAAAGTACTGCCCCCACCCCTGTGTCAGAGGCGTCGACTTCGAGGATAAACTGGTGCTTGGGGTCTGGGTGGGAAAGAACTGGGGTGGAAGAAAAAAGTCTCTTTAACTTACAAAATGCTGTGTCGGCCTCAGGTGTCCAACTGAAAGTCCTAGAGGAGGAAGTGAGCTGAGAGAGGGGGGCTGCCACACAACTGCAATCCTTTATGAAGCATCTGTAGAAGTTGGCGAACCCCAAAAAGCGTTGTAACTGCTTTCTGAACTTGGGTACAGGCCACTTAATAACTGCTCTCATCTTCTCGGGATCGGTCCTGCAGTGCCCGCCTTCAAAAATGAACCCCAGAAAGGAAACTGTGGTACGTTAAACTCACATTTCTCTGCTTTCACAAATGATTTTCTAAAAGTCTTTGTAGCACAATCCTAATTTGTTTTGTGTGCAGGACTGGATCATGGGAGTAAATAAGGATATTGTCAAGAAAAACAAACACAAAATCACCAATGAAGTTTCTCAACACGTCGTTCACAAGAGCTTGAAAAACAGCGGGAGCATTGGTTAAGCCAAAAGGCATCACTAGACATTCAAAATGGCTGAGGGGAGTTCTAAAGGCCGTTTTCCACTCATCGCCTTCTTTAATACGTACGAGGTGGTAGGCATTTCTTAAATCAAGCTTGGTGAAAACGGTGGCTGTTTGTTACTGTTCGTGCAAAGAATCGATCAGGGTAAGAGGATATTTATTCTTGACAGTGATATTGTTTAAACCTCTTTAATCGATGCATGGCCAAAGAGATTTATCTTTTTTGGCAACAAAGAAAAACCCTGCCCCTACAGGAGAGGTGGAAGGACGAATGATGCCAGAGTCCAAGGATTTATTAATATATTTTTCAATGACTCTCTTTCAGGACCAGAAAGGTTATAGAGTTGGCCTGACGGCAAGGGAGTGCCAGGGAGCAAGTTAATGGAGCAAGCATATGGGTGATGAGGGGGGAGAGACAATGCTCTTTGTTTACTGAAGGCAACCACTAGGTTGTGATATTCAGTTTTCTATGTTTGGTTTCTACTGGCCTCAATTTCCATCAAGAGATGATGGGGACATTTGGTGTAGTATAATTGGTCTTTGTGTAAGGATGTCGCCATCTTTTGGGTCTTATTCGTACTCCCTAGTGTGTCTCATTATTTTTGATTAGTTTCACCCTTGTCTGTTCCCAGCTGTTCGTAATCACGTCCTGTCTTGTCTGTGTATTTAAGTCTGTCTGTGAGTCTTGTTCTTTGTCGCGTTGTCGTTGGGTCTACCTCGTGTTATCCTGCCAGTCCTGATCTGTACCCAGTCCTAACCAGTTACCAGTTTTGTAAGTTTGCTGCCACATCAGCCTTTAATTTGTTATAATTAAAAGTATATACATATATTTTTTAGTTTATTCTGAGTCTGAGTCCCTGCCTGCACAACTGGGTTCATTCCTACCTGAAAAATCCTGATAGTACGACGCAACCAAAACTAGAACCCAGCGGGTAGGGTTCTCCTCAGTATTCTCACCTGTCTGTATGAGCCACAGATGGGAGAGCCTATAATCCGGTGCAGCGGGATTCATATCGAGCCCTTCCAGACTCTAGGACACTTTAGCCAGGAGGTAGAGATCCTGCCTTCTCCCTTCCTGGTCCTTGAGGAAAATAGAAGGTCCCAGCTCCAGGGAAGCCACCTGACCTCCGGGCTTGGTTCTGCCTCATCTCCAGAACCACTCTGCTACTCGGGATGGACATCGTGGAGGACGCAGAGCCAGAGGATGAGCTCTGTTCCATTCCTGCCCCTCATCCTCATTGCCGCTGCCGGACTGGCAGAAACCGGACCCGGAAGCAATCCACGGCGCCCGTTCCGGTACCACCGATGGATCTGACTCAGCTCGGCAGAGTCAAGTTTCCCGGAAGCAGTGCCGGCACCTCACCGCCACTCCGCACCTCTCCTGCTCAATCCGGCAAGACTGAGCCTCCTGAGTCCAGTCCCAGTGTCTCCGTGGGAGTGGGTTCCGTAGCCTCACCTCCCAGGGTTCTGGGGAGGGTGGAACTTGACACCTCATCCCTGCATAGAGCCACTCCTATGACTGGAACCAACCCACCTCAGCTCCAACCCAGTGGCCTCACTCAAATAAACTATACTTTACAAAATCTTCTCTCCTCTGCCAAACACAACCAAGACTGCCTTGACCTTGTGCTCACCGTTGCCGAGCAACTGATATTATCTCAACCCGGTCTCACCTTAATCCCTGAATATCGTCAACTTTCAATAGAAATAAGGACTCTGAAAACACCCACTACAGCCCCAGTCCTAGAACCAGCTCCTGTCCCAGAACCAGCTTCTGTTCCATAATCAGCTCCTGTCCAGAACCAGCTCCTGCCCCATAACCAGCTCCTGTCCCAGAACTAGCTCCTGTCCCAGAACCAGCTCCTGCCACAGGACAAGTTCTTTCCCCAGAACCAGATTCTGTCCCAGAACCAGCTTCTGTTCCAGAACCAGCTCCTGTCTCAGGACCAGTTCCTGTCCCAGAACCAGCTTCTGTCCCAGAAGCAGCTTCAGTCTGTAGGATTAGCCGCTGATTACCCACAGCTGACGGCCGTCTACCCGATGAGCTTCCATACTACATAAGGCTGCAGTCAAGCTCTACTCTTTGCAGGAGCATTGATTCCTCTTTGGGTATTTATGCTTCTAGCCAGTAATGCTAGGATTGATGAAAGAGAACTTACATTGTTTTTGTGTTTTTACAGCCATCCTATTGTTTGGATCCAGTCCTGCTTCGTTTTTGGTCCTGTGCCTCATTCCCTGCACTCTTGCCCTCCAGCCACTTGCCTGCCTTTAACTGCCTGTTGGATTGGACCCCTCTGGAAACCCTGGACTCCACACAGAGTAACTCTGCAAATCCACCTGTAAGAAAGAAACAAGACTTCACAATCAATTTCCTGTACTACCTCCTTGCCTGACCGTCCTGACCGTGCCTTTGCTCTTCCTGGGGTTCCAGCCAATCAACATGTATATATGTAAATAAGTTCCACTGTAAATAAATCTCACTGTACACTTTTCATTGTATCTTGTGTCATTTTGGTTCTCGTTATCTACTAGGTACCTTGAGTCGTAACACAGTCCCAAAACCTGCAGGTCATCCAGAACCTGCAGTGGTCCCAGAGTCTCCAGAACCTGCAGGCCATCAAGAACTTGCAGTTGTCCCAAGGCCTCCAGAACCCGCAGGCTGTCCAGAACCTGCAGGCTGTCCAGAAACTGCAGCCAGCCCGGAGACCACAGCCAACCCAGAGACTGCAGCCAGCCCAGAGCCTACAGTCAGCACAGAGCATGCAGCCAGCACAGAAACTGCTGAGGGGTCCACGCTTCAGCATGGGGACCCCAAGCCTGCTGAGGGGTCCACACCTCAGCCTGAGGGTCCCGAGTCTGCTGTGGAAACCCAGACAGACTCATCTACTGCCTGCTCTGCTGTGGGGGTCCAAACAGACTCCTCTCCCACTTGCCCTGCTGTGGGGGTCCAGACCGACTCCTCACCTGCCCTGCTGTGGGGGTCCAGACCGACTCCTTTCCTGCCTGCCCTGCTGTGGGGGTCCAAACAGACTCCTCTATTACCTGCTTTGCCGTGGGGGTCCAGACAGACTCCTCTTCAGCCCGCTCTACCGAGGGTGTCCAGGCGGGTCCTTCTCCCCAGTCTCCTGCTGTAGGGCACATGCTGCCTCCAGAGGGTCCTACACTGGCTGCATCTCAGTCTGGGAGTCTCACATCTGCTCCAGATCCTGCCGCCGAAGATCCAGCCACAAAAGATCTAGCTCCAGAAGATCCGGCCACTGAAGACCCTGCCTCTGCCACCACATATGCTGAGTTCCTTGTTGCTGATCCACCTGCTGAGTTCCTCCCTGCTGGCCTGCAGTTTGATGTCCTCACTCCTGGCCCACCTGCTGAGGTCCTTGCTCCTGGCCCGCCTCTTGAGTTCCTCACTGCTGGCCCACCTGCTGATTTCCTCGCTGCTGGTCCGCCTGCTGAAGTCCTCACTTCTGGTCCATCCGCTGAGGTGCTTCTGGTCCATCCGCTGAGGTCCTCGCTCCTAGTCCATATATTAAGTAAATGGTAAATGGACTGTAGTTATATAGTGCCTTCATATCTTATCGAGATACTCAAAGCGCTTTACAACATAAACTGTGTCCTCATTTACCCATTCATAAAGCAATCTACTAGATCTCTACAAAGCTAATTAACACATCATTCTAAAGAGACTAATCAGTGCTTTGAGGTCACATTCATACACCGATGGGACACACATTGGAGGCATCGAGGGGTTCTGTGTGTTGCCCTGAGACACTTTCACATGTGACTGCTGGTGGATTCAAACCCCCAACTCTTGCATTGGAGTACGACTGCTCTAACCACTCAGCCACAGTCGCCCACTGAGGTTCTCACTCCTGGTCCGTCTGCTGAGGGCCTTGCTCCTGATCCGACTGACAAAGTCCTCGTTCCTGGGTTCACGCCTCACCTCGGGTCCATGCCTCATCCAGGCTACAAGACCTGTTCAGGCGCCACGACTTGTCCAGGCTCCACGACCTGTCCAAGCTCCACATTTCATCTAGGCCACCTGCCTGGTCTGCTTTGGTGCCATGGACGACTCTCTGGTTGTCCGCCTGGTCTGCACTGGCATGACAGATGACTCTCCAGTCATCCGCCTGGTCTACTCCGGTGATATGGACAGCCCTCTGGTCACCCGCCTGGTCTGCTCCTGGCCACCTAACTTGTTCCTGTCTGAACGGCCTGTTGGACGACCTCCCGGCCACCTGCCTGACCAGTCCCAACCTGATGAATGGTCTCCCAGTTGCCCGTCTGACCTGTTTCTGCCTGAACGGCCTCCTGTCCACCTGTCTGACCTGTTTCTGTCTGAACGGCCTTCCAGTCACCCTTCTGATCTGTTCTTGACTGTTGGACGACCTCCTGACCACTGCCTGACCGGCCCCGGCCTGTAGAATGGTTTCCTGGCTGCCCGCCTGACCAGTTCCTGCTTGATGGATGGCTTCCCGGCTGCCTGCCTGACCTGTTCCGGCCTGATAGACAGCCTCCGGGCCACCCACCCAACCTGTCCCTGCCTGATGGTCGGCCTCACGGCCGCTCCCCTAGCCTGTTCCGGCCTAATGGACAGACTCTCTGCCACCCGCCGGAACAAGGACTTGACTAGGGACAGTTTTCTGACTGCCCAGCCATTTTTGTGTTCCTTATTTGTGTTTAGTTTAGTTTCCAGGTTTTGGTTTTGCCAGTTTTTGTTTTTGTCATGTTTTCTTTGGGCCCTCCGTCCTTGCGGTTCCTCCCTCTTCCTACCCAAGTCTTTTGGGATGGGCTTTTTGGGAGGCCAGGGGGCATCCTTGGGGGGGGGGGGGGGGGGGGGGGTACTGTAAGGATGGTGCCATCTGTTGGGCCTTAGCCATACTCCTTAGTGTGTCTCATTATTTTTGATTAGTTTCATCCTTGTCTTTTCCCAGCTATTCATAATCACATCGTGTCTTGTCTGTGTATTTAAGTCTGTCTGTGAGTCGTTCTTTGTCGTGTCGTCGTTGGGTCTATCTCGTCTTGTCCTGTCAGTCCTGATCTGTACCCAGTCCTGACCTGTTACCAGTTTTTAAGTTTTCTGCCATGTCAGCCTTTAAATTGTTATTATTAAAAGTATTTATTTTTGTATATTTTGAGTCTGAGTCCCTGACTGCACCACTGGGTTCGTTCCTGCCCGAAAAACTTTTCATTTATCCTTTATTTATACAGGTAGTCTCAATGAGCTATGAGAACTTATTTTCAAGAGAGACCTGATTAGGGAGCAAATGGGGTTTAAGGGCCTTGCTCATGGGCCCAGAGTGGAGCAAATGAGGGTGGGGGCCGATGTGGGTGCTTCACCTACCCCGCCCACATTTTTGATGTTGTCTGTATCGGGGCTTGAACCGGCGATCTTCCGATCACAGGCCCACCTTCTCTAACCTCTGTGCCACCACTCCCCAACATCATGACACTATGTCTAAAGCAATTATTCTTTACTTTTGAAATAGTAAAAGGTAAATGGACTGTACTTCTATAGTGCATTTTTATCTAATCAAGATACTCAAAGCTCTTTACAACACAATCTGTGCTATCATTTACCTCCACACACACTTTCATACAGCACTCTACTATACACACACATTCATACAGCACTCTATTACATCTCTGCAAATCTGATCTAAATCGGTAGAGACTAATCAGAGCTTTAGATCACATTCATGCACGGATGGGACACACATTGTAGGCAATGAGAGGTTCAGTGTCTTGCCCAGGAACACTTCAAGTTGTCTGCTGGTGGAATCAAATGCCCAACTCTCCCAATGGAGGGTGACTGCTCTAACCACTCAGCCACAGTTTCTGAAAGCTTACCAAAGCTTTCAGAAACCATAATTTGAATATTTGAAATTCCATTTTCAGAAATGAGAATGAAATAAGCTAAATGATAGCATAAACTAGCAAAGTTACAACAAAGTCCATGCTCAATAATCCAGGTATACAATCCAACATTTTTCAGTCAGGTCATCTGGACGGTTTATTTATTTATTTTTTTTGTGCTGAAACATTTCACCTTCGATCCGGAAGGCTTCATCAGTCAAGGAAACACTAGTTTGTTCCAATTTAGAGTAAACTGTTGAGGGAATAATCAGTTTTGTGTTGTGTGTTTTCTTGACTGGTAAAGCCTTCTGGATCGAAAGCGAAACATTTCAGCACAAAAAAAAAAAAAAAAAACTGTCCAGATGACCTGACTGAAAAATGCTGGATTGTATACCTGGATTATTGAGCATGGACTTTGTTGTTTTCATCCAGTTTGACATGACTGTCAACAAGGAAGAGGGCTGGCAATGGAGGAGGGGGCATACCAAAGAGACCGTCTAAGCACCAACAAAACTGCTATCTTCCACTTTGGAGTAAGCTGTTGGAGGAAGAATAAGTTTTGTGTTGTGTGTTTCCTTGACTGATGAAGCCTTCCAGATCGAAGGCAAAACATTTCAGCACAAAAAAAAAAAAAAGAAATTGTCCAGATGACCTGGCTGAAAAATGTTGTATAGCAAAGTTACAGTCATGAAAAGTTTGCTTGTAAAGACGTTTGAAACTTTGGGTTCACAAGCCATCTAAAATTACGACAGAAGTTTTACATTTTGAAAAATTATAGTTTTGTGGCCAGTCTTTGAGTTACTTTTATACAAAATTAAACGATTGAAAAAACATGCACCAAGAGTTGTTACTAGATAGTTTTGACCTGGAATTGTTGTTTTCAATTGTGATGTGGACTAATTGGTCATTTTGTCATTTACCAGATTGATAATTTATGGCTTTTCTTGTGTTCAATCAGATTAAAATTGACAGAGAACTGCGGTCAGTCTACAAGCGGATGTTTGAGCCCCTCCATGTTCAGCAAGCCATGTTTCAAAGACTGACAGGGCAGTTCTGTACCATCCAGACCCTGAAGAAAGGCCAGGCCTATGCTGCGGAGGACAAGACCTCTGTGGATGAACGCCTCAGCATTCTGCTTAAAGGAAAGTATGTATAGCTCACATGTCAAGCTCTCTACAGATATCTTTCAAATAATTGTGCCAGTTTAGAGAATGTCAGAAGGGCATTATTTAACTTTAAAGTGATAATTTACAAGGATTCAGATTCAATAACCTGTCAAATATTAGAAGAATGACTACTACTCTTTAACGCCTGTATCTAAACTATGACGGGTAAGATTAGTCGAAGAGTGGTAGGTGTGAGACTGCAACTGATTTTTTTTGCATAATTTCTTACAGTTTTGTACTTAGGACACATTTGGGCATGTTGTACAAATGTCACATCATTGTATGAAACAACTTTAGCTGTCTAGAATTACAAAAATGTAATTGTTAGAGTCAGAGTCAAAGTTTCTTTATTTGTCATTCGCACCACATGTACATGTGGTGGAATCAAATTTTGTACACAGGGACCCAGTTACATCCAACAATAAAATGTAAAAAAAAATTTAAAAAAAATCCATCTATCCATCCATTTTCTTCCGCTTATCCAGTGTCGGGTCGTGGGGGAATCAGCCTAAGTAGGGAGGCCCAGACTTCCCTCTCCCCAGCCACTTGGTCCAGCTCCTCCGGGGGAATCCCGAGGCGTTCCCAGGCCAGCCGAGAAACATAGTCCCTCCAGCGTGTCATGGGTCTTCCTCTGGGTCTCCTCCCGGTGGGACGTGTCCGGAACACCTCACCAGGGAGGTGTCCAGGAGGCATCCTAAACAGATGCCCGAGCCACCTCAACTGGCTCCTCTCGACGTGGAGAAGCAGCGGCTCTACTCTGAGTCCCTCCCGGAAGATTGAGCTTCTCATCTCATCTCTAAGGGAGAGCCCAGACACCCTGTGGAGAAAACTCATTTCGGCCGCTTGTATCCGAGATCTCGTTCTTTCGGTCACAACCCAAAGCTCATGACTAGCCGGTGCGCAGCTCGGGCCGACCTGAAGAGGCTGTTATTGAAAACTTATGGCCACTGATGCGCGCGAACTTCACCGCTGCTGTCTCCACTTTGGACAGTATCCGGATGTGTTTGGTCAATGCAAGATCTGTTGCCAACAAAACTTTTATTCTCAGGGACTACTTTCAAGAGTACGAGTTGGACTTTTTCTGTATCACAGAGACTTGGATGTCTCCAGGTGAGTCCAGCTCCTTGACGGAATTATTGCCACCGAACTGTTTGTATTTTAACGCCCCGCGGCCATCAGGCCGGCGCGGTGGTGGATTATTAACAATATTCAAATCAACTTTTGACTGTAAACAACTGCTCATCCAAGTTTCCCGTGCCAGCTTTGAGCTGAGTGTTTTTGAACTCGGCCACTCGCCTCTGATGTTATTTGCACTCGTCTACCGCCCATCTCGATCTAAGGATTTCATAAATGAGTTTTCTGATTTCTTGGCTGAAATCACACCAAAATATGAGCATGTTTTCATTATTGGGGACTTTAATTTGCATGTGTGCTGTCAGGAGAAGCCCTTGGTTAAGTACTTTTTAGATTTATTGGACTCATTTAATCTAATGCAGCATGTAAACGGTCCCACCCAAGAGCGCGGACATACCCTGGACCTTGTTTTAACACGTGATGTGACTGTTATTAATCTTGAAATTGGTGATAATGTTTTTTCAGACCACATGCCAGTCCGGTTTGAGTTCACCCTACCCCATCTAACTCCTAAGCTGTGCGTTCCTGCACGTAGTAACCGGGCCATTAACCATTTCACTGCTGCACGTTTCACAGATGTTTATAACTCTGAAATGATCATTCAGGCCCCTGAGTTTCTCACCACTACTGAGGAGCTGACATCCCAGTTCAACTCTGTCTGCTTAAAGACTCTGGATCACGTTGCGCCTGTTAAGACCAAAAAATCAAAACTCCAAGTAGAACCTTGGCTGAGTGACATCACCAAGGCCGTTAGGCAGCAATGTAGGAGGGCGGAGCGCAAGTGGAAGAAACACGGGCTGCAGGTCTCTTTTCAAATACTTAAAGAGAGTTGGCGCCGTTATCAGAAAGCAGTGAAAGCTGCTAAATCAAAATACTTCTTTGATATAATTACCTCAAAATCTCGCAACCCACATGTCCTCTTTTCCACCCTAAACTCTGTTCTCCACCTCACTGAACCATCACCTCTGGAAGCCTCGACTGAGCTGTGCGACAACTTCTTACATTTCTTTTTGGAAAAAATTGCGACCACCCAGGCTCTCATTTCCCCTCCAACTCATGACCCATCCATCCCACCTCAAATTGTAGCTATTTTTCATTCATTCATTCAACCTTTATTTAAACAGATAAATCACATTGAGCCTCAAAGACTCATTTACAAGTGAGACCTGTTTGTACAGACAAAAACAGTGGTTAACTGGACACATGTAGGAGTTGGAGCGAAAAAAATTCCTATCAGACTTTTTTCTTGGCTGAGAAAAATCTCTAATATTGAAAAAACACCTCGCATAAACAAGC
This sequence comes from Nematolebias whitei, assembly GCF_014905685.2. Taxonomy (NCBI): domain Eukaryota; kingdom Metazoa; phylum Chordata; class Actinopteri; order Cyprinodontiformes; family Rivulidae; genus Nematolebias; species Nematolebias whitei. The sequence continues at coordinate 53,121,225 of NC_056502.1, forward strand.
ACATATTTACGTAGACATTCTGCATCAGAGACGAGAGCGGTCAACAACACTTATAGATGCTCTCGAGGTCACTGTAATCAGTCAATGTCCTTCGGTGAGATCCATAAACATTCTCGAGGTATGTCGAGAAATGGCCAAGAATAACCTCAATGAGAATCCAGAGTCTTGAAATGATGACACAAAGTTTATTCATCTGGCTCATCTGGTTATCAGTTGGAAATTCCTCAGGGAGGGGGTGGTGAGCATCAGATTACATTTTCTCCAGGCGACTTTAGATAAGATGGCCTTCAAAGACAGCCAAGGCAACCAAAATTTAGATAAACACACAGTTGTTTTGGGGACAGGCAGAACTTAATGACATCAACCTTGAGTCTGTGTTGGTCTACTCGGTTCCAAAATGTCCAAATTAACATGGCCACACCGATGGAACGTGACTGAGTAAAAATCCCCATGATCTGATCCATTCAGCCAAAAGCATTTGAGTCTGGGTACTCCAGAACATGAACCAAGCCATCATAAAGGCAAGCAGCATGATCGGGTCCAAATTTGCTGCTGACGACTTCCTTGATTGTAGATAAAACCAGCACCAGCTGAATCCAAAAAGTAGGAACCAGTTATCGTGAATCCAATTAAATATGCATCCTTAAAATCCACAGTTGGCAACAGAGATAGACACATCATCAAGTTTTCCAGTTGATGAGATATCCAGCTGCGTACGTGCCAACAGGGTAAATCGGCTCGCCCAAAGCCTGTCTTCTCTTCGAAGAAATGTTGTAAATTGAGTTGAGGGACCAACTGGTCAAAACAGTCCATAATTATGGTTTGGAAGAAATGCAAGAAAGTCTCACAGCAATTTCACAGACAGACAGAGTAGCAAAGCAAAGCGGAGAGGGAGGGAGGGAGAGAAGCATCCAATCTCGTGGGGAGCGAGTGGTGAAGTGACCATTTTGAACCTATCACCCTATCTTTTCTAGAGCAGGTCATGTGCAGCTTGAAACCTTCTGGTTCCCCTTTTGATGTGGTCCCCCCATGACTACTAAAGGATGTTTTTCCTACTCTAGGTCCATCCATTCTGGCTATAGTAAACAGTAGTTTATCCACTGGCGTGGTACCAAAAACCTTTAAACATGCTGCTGTCCAGCCTCTCCTGAAAAAAACAAACCTTGACCCCTCAGTCGTATCTAACTTCCGGCCTGTCTCCAGACTCCCATTTGTTTCAAAACTACTGGAGAAAATAGTCGAGTCCCAGTTGAAGTGCTTCCTGGAGGGTCACGCCATCTTAAAACTATTCCAATCTGGCTTTAAACCTCTCCATAGCACCGAAACTGCCCTGCTGAAGGTCTTTAATGACATTTTCTTAACCACTGATACCAGTGATTCTGTGCTGCTTGTCCTGTTGGACCTCACAGCCACCTTTGACACCATCGACCATGAGATCCTCATTGCTAGGTTAGAGCAATAGGTGGGCATCACAGGATCAGCCCTCAATTGGTTCAGATCTTACCTTGCTGACAGATCCTTTTGTGTCTCCATCAAGTATTTTAGTTCTGAAGCAGCAGAGCTTAAATGAGGGGTTCCGCAGGGGTCCATCCTGGGTCCCCTCCTATTCTCTTTATACCTGCTGCTGCTTGGTGCTATTTTCTGGAAACACAACATGCCCTTCCACTTCTACTCTGATGACTGTCAAATTTACTTCCCCCTAAGACACAATGGCACATGCTCTATTCAACCTCTGCTCGACTGCCTGGCTGACATCAGGGACTGGATGGCTTTAAATTTCTTAAGTTTCAATGAAAAGAAGTCTGAAGTCATGATGTTCCCTCTCAGCGACACAATCACAAACCACTGTATCGACCTCTCCGCCCTAACCCTGTCAGAAAAACAAAGAGCCACTAATCTGGGAGTGATAATGGACCCTTCCCTGAAACTTAACAGTCACGTAAACATGATTGTTAAATCATGTTTTTTCCAACTAAGGCGGCTGTCTAAACTGAAGCCCATATTGTCCAAAAATAACCTGGAGACAGTAATACATGCATTCATTACATCTAGGCTTGATTATTGCAATTCGCTCCCGTTTGGTATCAGTCAGACCATCCTTCCATCCATCCATTTTCTTCCGCTTATCCGGGGTCGGGTCGCGGGGGTAGCAGCCTAAGTAGGGAGGCCCCGACTTCCCTCTTCCCAGCCACTTGGGCCAGCTCTTCCGGGGGAATCCCGAGCCGTTCCCAGGCCAGCCGAGAAACATAGTCCCTCCAGCGTGTCCTGGGTCTTCCTCTGGGCCTCCTTCCGGTGGGACGTGTCCGGAACACCTCACCAGGGAGGCGTCCAGAAGGCATCCTAAACAGATGCCCAAGCCACCTCAACTGGCTCCTCTTGACGTGGAGAAGCAGCGGCTCTACTCCGAGTCCCTCCCGGATGATCGAGCTTCTCACCCTGTCTCTAAGGGAGAGCCCAGACACCCTGCGGAGAAAACTCATTTCGGCCGCTTGTATCCGAGATCTCATTCTTTCGGTCACAACCCAAAGCTTGTGACCATAGATGAGGGTGGGAACGTAGATCGATCGGTAAAGTGAGAGTTTCGCCTTTTGACTCAGCTCTCTCTTCACCACGACAGACCTGTACAGCGCCCGCTTCACTGCAGACGCTGCACCTATCCGCCAATCGATCTCACGCTCCATTTTTCCCTCATTCGTGAACAAGACCCCAAGATACTTGAACTCCTCCACTTGGGGTAGGACCTCCTCCCTGACCCGGAGAGGGCACTCTACCCTTTTCCGGCTCAAGACCATGGCCTTGGATTTGGAAGAACTGATCTTCATCCCGGCCGCATCGTATTCGGCTGCGAACCGCTCCAGCGAAAGCTGTAGATCACGATCTGATGAAGCCAATAAGACCACATCATCTGCAAAAAGCAGAGACGCAATCCTAAGGCCACCAAAATGGATCCCCTCAACACCTTGGCTGCGCCTAGAAATTCTGTCCATAAAAGTTATGAACAGAATTGGTGACAAAGGGCAACCTTGGCAGAAACCAACTCTCACCGGGAACAAGCCCGACTTACTGCCAGCGATGCGGACCAGGCTCTGACACCGGTCATACAGGGACCTAACAGCCCGTATCAAAGGGCCCGGTACCCCATACTCCCAGAGTACCCCCCACAGGGCCCCCCACAGGGCCCCCCGAGGGACGCGGTCGAACGCCTTCTCCAAGTCCACAAAGCACATGTAGACTGGTTGGGCAAACTCCCACGCACCCTCCAGGACCCTGCTGAGAGTGTAGAGCTGGTCCAGTGTTCCACGGCCAGGACGAAAACCGCACTGTTCCTCCTGAATCCGAGGTTCGACTATCCGACGGACCCTCCTCTCCAGAACCCCCGAATAGACCTTACCAGGGAGGCTTAAGAGCGTGATTCCCCTGTAGTTGGAACACACTTTTCGGTCCCCCTTTTTGAATAGGGGGACCACCACCCCGGTCTGCCAATCCAGGGGAACTTCCCCCGATGTCCACGCAATATTACAGAGTCGCGTAAACCAACACAACCCTACAACATCCAGAGCCTTAAGGAACTCCGGGCGAATCTCATCCACCCCTGGGGCCCTGCCACCGAGGAGCTTTTTAACCACCTCGGTGACCTCAGCACCAGAGATTGGAGGGCCCGACCCAGAGTCCCCAGGCTCCGCTTCCTCGGTGGAAGACGTGCCGGTGGGATTGAGGAGGTCTTCAAAGTATTCCGCCCACCGATCCACAACATCCCGAGTTGAGGTCAGCAGCACACCACTCCCACTATAAACAGTGTTGGTGGCGTACCGCTTTTCCCCTGAGACGCCGGATGGTGGACCAGAATCGTCTCGAAGCCGTGCGGAGATCGTTCTCCATGGCCTCTCCGAACTCCTCCCATGCCCAAGTTTTTGCCTCAGCAACCACCCGAGCCACATGTCGCTTGGACTGCCAGTACCCATCAGCTGCTTCCGGGGTCCCACAGGCCAAAAAGGCCCGATAGGACTCCTTCTTCAGCCTGACATCATCCCTCACCGACGGTGTCCACCATCGGGTTCGAGGGTTGCCGCCGCGACAGGCACTGACAACCTTGCGGACGCAGCTCTGGTAAGCCGCCTCGACAATAGAGGCACGAAACATGGTCCACTCAGACTCAATGTCCCCCACCTCCCTCAGAACATGTTCAAAGTTCTCTTGGAGGTGGGAGTTGAAACTCCGTCTCACAGGAGACTCTGCCAGACATTCCCAGCAAACCCTCACAATACGTTTGGGTCTGCCAGGTCTGACCGGCATCCTCCCCCACCATCGGAGCCAGCTCACCACCAGGTAGTGATCAGTTGACAGCTCCGCCCCTCTCTTCACCCGAGTGTCCAAGACATGTGGTCGCAGATCAGATGAGACGATGACAAAGTCGATCATCGAACTGCGGCCTAGGGTGTCCTGGTGCCAAGAGCACATATGGACACCCTTATGCTTGAACAAGGTGTTCGTTATTGACAATTCATGACGAGCACAGAAGTCCAACAACAGAACACCACTCTGGTTCAGATCAGGGGGGCCGTTCCTCCCAACCACACCCCTCCAGGTCTCACTGTCATTGCCCACATGAGCATTGAAGTCCCCCAGCAGAACAAGGGAGTCCTCAGAAGGTGCACTTTCCAGTACCCCCTTCAAGGACTCCAGAAAGGGTGGATAATCTGAACTGCCGTTTGGTGCATAAGCACAAACGACAGTCAGAACCCGTCCCCCCACACGTAGGCGGAGGGAGGCCACCCTCTCATTCACCGGGGTGAACCCCAATACACAGGCACCAAGTTGGGAGGCACTAAGTACGCCCACTCCTACTCGGCACCTCTCACCAGGGGCAACCCCAGAGTGGAAGATTGTCCAGCCCCTCTCAAGGAAACGGGTTCCAGAGCCCGAGCCATGCGTAGAGGTGAGTCCGACTATTTCTAGCCGGAACCTCTCAGCCTCACACACCAGCTCAGGCTCCTTCCCCACCAGTGAGGTGACATTCCATGTCCCAATAGCCAGCTTCTGTAGCCGAGGATCAGACCGCCAGGGTCCCCGCCCTCGGCCACCACCCACCCCACATTGTACCCGACCCCTTTGGCCCCTCCCACAGGTGGTGAGCCCATGGGAAGGGGGACCCACGTCTCCACTTCGGGCTGTGCCCGGCCGAGCTCCATGGGTAAAAGCCCGGCCACCAGGCGCTCGCCCGCGTGCCCCACCTCCAGGCCTGGCTCCAGAGTGGGGCCCCGGTGACCCACATCCGGGCAAGGGAACACTAGGTCCATTCGCGTTTCTCATCATTGGGGTCTTAGTCAGACCTCCATTGCACAACTACAACTGGTCCAGAATGCAGCAGCCCGATTTTTAACCAGTACAGGCAAAAGAGAGCACATTACACCAGTTTTGGCCTCACTGCACTGGTTACTGGTTCACTTTCAAATCCAGTTCAAAATACTCATAAATGTCAACAAATCACTGAACAGTTTCACCCCATCTTTCTGATCTACTACAACCGTGAGTCCCACCACGTTCCCTGAGGTCAGCGGACCAGTTGCTCCTCACAGTTCCAGGAACTCGTCTTAAGCGCAGAGGGAACAGGGCCTTCTCTGTAGCAGGACCAAGACTTTGGAACGAGTTACCTCTGCTTGTCAGACAGGCCCCCTCCCTCTCGGTTTTCAAGTCCCGTTTAAAAAAAACCCACTACTATTCGGTAGCTTTCAACACCAGATGATCTGTGTTTTGAGCCTGTATGCTCCACATCGGTTAGCTGTTATTATCTGCATCGTTTTTATGTCTATATTTCTGATTTACTTCATTTTGTATTTTGCTTTGTGTGTTACCTGTTGTTCTGTTTGTAGAGTACTTTGGTTGGCCTTGTTGCTGTTTTAAGTGCTCTATAAATAAAATGTTATGGTATGGTACGGCCATAGATGAGGGTAGGAACGTAGATTGATCCGTAAATTGAGAGCTTCACCTTTTGACTCAGCTCTCTCTTCACCACGACAGACCCGTACAGCACCCGCTTCACTGCAGACGCTGCACCTATCCGCCTATCAATCTCACGTTCCATTTTTCCCTCATTCGTGAACAAGACCCCAAGATACTTGAACTCCTCCACTTGGGGTAGGACCTCCTCCCTGACCTGGAGAGGGCACTCTACCCTTTTCTGGCTCAAGACCATGGCCTCGGATTTGGAGGAACTGATCTTCATCCCGGTCGTGTAGCACTCTGCTGCAAACTGCTCTAGCGAAAGCTGTAGATCACGATCTGATGAAGCCAATAGGACCACATCATTTTCAAAAAGCAGAGATGCAATCCTAAGGCCACCAAAACAGATCCCCTCAACACCTTGGCTGCGCCTAGAAATTCTGTCCATAAAAGTTATGAACAGAATTGGTGACAAAGGGCAACCTTGGCAGAGTCCAACTCTCACCGGGAACAAGCCCGACTTACTACCGGCAATGAGGACCAGGCTCTGACACTGGTCATACAGGGACCTAACAACCCATATCAAAGGTTCCCATATCCCATACTCCCAAAGTACCCCCCACAGGGCTCCCCGAGGCACGCGGTGAAACGCCTTCTCCAAGTCCACAAAGCACATGTAGACTGGTTGGGCAAACTCCCACGCACCCTCCAGGACCCTGCTGAGAGTGTAGGGCTAGTTCAATGTTCCACGACCAGGACGAAAACTGTACTGCTCCTCCTGAATCCGAGGTTTGACTATAATAATAAGATCTAAGATATGAATTAAGAAAAACATTAACTAATTAAAGCTGTAAGCAACATTGGAGGCCCTCGCAGCAAAGCGCTGCTCCGGCCTTACAGTGACCGCGTGAGCTCCAACAAGTCCGCCCAGTTGCCATCGCGAACTCTCCCGTGCCAATCCCACACGCGTTCACCACGGGGTGCATTTCCCGAATCTTTGACATCGCCTTCCGTCCATTTTGTTACTTGTCCAGCTTCAGGTCTTACAAGTATAGGCTAAATCTGACCTTCCAGACATAAGTTATGGTGACTTCCTGTTTTGTGGTGAATGGTTGACAAGCACTTCCTTTATGCTTTTCAACATTTCCTGTGTGGTAATCGACCACCCCGCACCACCGCCAGCTGTGGTGCGCATTAAGTTTAGTTTTAGAGATTAACATGTTTATAGATTTTTTTTTATAGGTTTAGAGATTAATATTTTTTGCTTTTTGTTTGTGAAACAAGAGTAAACTGGTTCTGGTTCGGTGGATTGGACCTGGTGTTACACCATACTCTGTGACCTGCAACAGTGCAACACCACCCCCTACGGTCATACGGTGGTCACATAATATGATGTCACTATGGTTACTCAACATTAAATTTTTAACCTCGATAGATGTCCTAGCAATCGATGTGTAGATTACTCGAGTACTCTGTTAATGCCCTAATCACTGATCACGCACATAAAATCTGGTACATATTAGCTGATATTTCACATAGATAAAATTGTTGGAATAATCTAGGGGTCACACTTGAGTCAAAAGTTAAACAACAACACCAGTGTGTGTAGAAGTGCACACTAATAAAGTACCAAAAATCTGGCCTAGATCGGATGATATTTCACTGAGATATAACTCTTGGAATAATCTAGGGTGCACACTTGAGTCATATGTTAAACCACAATATCAATGTGTCTAGACTTGGTCACTGATTATGCACAAAAATTCTGGTTCAGATTGGATGATGTATCACTGAGATATAACTATTGGAATAATGTAGGGGGTGCACATAAGTCAAATGTTAAAGAACAAAATCAATGTGTCTATAAGTGCTCACTGATCATGCACATAAAATCTGGTACAAATTGGATGATATTTCACTGGGATATAACTGTTGGAATAATGTAGGGGGCACACTTGAGTCAAAAGTTAAACAATACCAATGTGTCTAAAAGTGTTCTCTAATGACGCACCCAACAATCTGGTTCAGATCAGATGATACATCATTGACATATACCTTTTGGAATAATGTAGGGGCACACTCGAGTCAAATGTTAAATAACAACACAAATGTATATAGAAGTGCTCACAGATTATGCACCAAAAATCTGGTGCGGATAGGATCATGTATCATTGAGATAATTGTAGGAATAATCTAGGGGGTGCACTAGAGTCATGTTAAACCACAATATCAATGTGTCTAAAATTCCTCAGTGATGACGCACAATAAATCTGGTGCAGATCGGATATTGTATCACTGAGCTATAACTGTAGCAATAATGTAGGTGGATTTTGGAGGCTATTGGCCACTTACTATGGATACCTGTTCAAGGGGCGGATAATGATCGATCATAGTGATTTTGGTACACCTCGGCTGAAATCTGTGCAATTTAGAGCCGAACGTATTACAACGGTGTCACTTCTTAATTTGCCACACCACCACGCCCACATCCTCACACAAAAACGGTTTGTGCTCTAAATCAAGTCAAACCATATTATCTGTCTTCTAACATAAGATCATCCTGATTAGGTCAATGGTGTCAAAGAGGGAGCATTCCAAATAAAAAATAGACTTCCTGTTCTGAGGAGGCGTGGCTTTGATCACATCAAAATATGACCACAGTGGATCATCAGGTATCCAACAGGGATGAGTCATGCCAAGTTTGGTGCATTTAGGTCTTTCAAGGTAAAAGTTATAGCGTTTTTAAATTTATGGCATGAAGCACAACTTTGAGGTCGAGCCATGCCCCTTTAACATAAATGAAACCCAAAGTTTTTGATAACTTTTACTCCCCAATGTCTTAAGGGCACATTAACCAAGTTTGAAGGAAATCATTCAAAATCCCAAGGAGGAGTTTGTTAAAATTCGCCATTAGAAATGGCCAAAAATGACCCTTTGACCCAAAATGGCTGACTTCCTGTTGAGTTTGGACCAGGGCTCCAAGAGATGTTCGCTGAGTTTCAGAATTATAGGTCAAAAAATGACTTGGGGCTGAGGTTTTAAAATATTCTAGGGGGCGCTGTGGAGGCTATTGGGCAATTATCATGGATTCCTGTTCAAGGGATGGATAATGATCAATCATACAGATTCTGGTGAACTTGGGTTCAAATCTGTGGAATTTAGAGCCAAATGTATTGCGACGGCATTGCGTCTTACTTCACCACGTGGCGACGCCCACATGCTCCACCCCAAAAGGTCAGTGTTGGAAAGTGAGTTACACCAACATGTCTTCAGTCACTGGACACACTATCATGCTGATCAGGTAACAGGGGTCAGATAGGGACAGTTCACCGTAAAACTTTACACTTCCTGTTGCCAATGGGCATGGCTTAAGTGATGTCATGATTTGACCATTCAGTCTTGCAGGGGACTGGATTTGGATTATCACTAAAGGTTTGATGTCTCAGACAGTTTTCGTGTAGGAGCTATTAACGTTTCGTTTTTCATGGCGAGCTGTCAAATTTTGCGGTCTGGCTCCGCCCCTTCATCATGCTCCAAAACAAACTGTTTAGATAACTCTGTGTCCCCCATGCCTTTTGACTAAAATGGCCAAGTTTGAAACCGATTGAGCGAAATCCCTAGGAGGAGTTCATTCAAATGCGGAAGCTGTAAACTGACAAAATGGTGTGAAAATTGGACCAGCATTCCAAAATGGCCACCTTCCTGTTTATCGTACAATGTTGCTGCCAGAGGGTTTTCTGTACATCTTGGGGAATTGGACAAGCGTACCAAATTTCATGTTTCTACGAGAAACTAAGGTTAATGCGGAGGGTATTTTGAATATTTTTTTTATTTATTTATTTATTTTTATTTTTATTTTATTTATTTTTTCTTTAGATGGCCTTCCTTCTCCCCTTACAGCCATCCTCTCCACACCATTATTATGAAATATTTATTCTAGTGACTATCTAGTGTAGGAGTTTTTTTTTTTTTTTTTTTTTTAATAGGATAGAAAGAAAGAACAGACAAAGTAAGACTCCAAAATATAAGAAATATACACAAAGAGAGCACACGGCAAAACACCCGGCCACTGTCTTTTCACCTGCAAAGAACATGACAAAACACAGCAACAAAATACATATGTATAAAGAACTTAAAATATTCATGGCTTTGCAGTAAGTTTCCATAAATATATATACCCATACCTACACCTATATACATACATACACATGAATATACATTCATATACATATCTATATATCTACATATAAAGCCTACATAAGCATCCCTGCTTCTATTTGTGTGTGGTTGTGAGCATGCATAAGTGTATAAGGCTTCTCTAATAGAACATTTAATAGTAACCGTGAAGCAGCAGAGACCCGACCCCCAAGACCAGAGGCAGACGAAAAAGAGGGGACCAGAGCCCAAGACCCCAGGAGGGACCCCGACCGTGGAGCCCCCAGGGCCACCCACACAGGACGAACCACTCACCCACCCCCCAGAACGGACCACAGGGGAGAACCGGAAGATCCCCACCAGCGACCACATACAGTGACCCCCCGGGGCCAACAGTGACAAACTCATAGGCCTCCGTCGGAACCCGCCGCACCGATGTAGGTCCAGGTCCGGGCATCGAGGCCCGGGCACCGAGGACTCACACCACCCAGGCCAAGGCCCGACAGGGCCAGAGGACCTGAGCCCCACCAGGCAGACACCAGGCCGAGCCGACACACGCCCAAGCGCCCAGCCCCCGACACCAAGGGCCCCAAGTGCGCCGGCAGGCAAGGGCACACCCCACCAGGGAGCCGCGCGATAGGGGCGCGATGCCAAGCACCCCCAGTTGTATCAAAGAGGGGGCAGTCCGAGTCTCGGCCTAACAAATACCCATTCATACACAGACACAATCCCAACCTCATTCTCACATTCACTCACTCAAAGACATACAATAACGATACATTTCATTCTTATTCCCGATACGCACTCTATACCCCCCAGGTCCAAGACATGTACCTGCCCTCTACAGAGGGCAGCCCATGCCCAAACCCAGGAAGTAAACCCATTCATTCTCAAGCGGAGAAGAGCCAATACCCCAGACCCGGCCCAGGCCATGCCCAGCCAACAGGACACCCCCCCACCATGAAGAGGACACGCCACCGACCACCCCCACACACAGCCAACAACCAAGCACGTGCCCCCAGCCGACCGACCGCCAGGCCCCGGCAGCCACCCCGGCCAGCGGGCCAACCATGGCACCCAAGAGCCAAGCTCAGGGGGTCCAAACAACCCCAGGGAGAGCACAGCGCCAGCACCGCCCACGGCAATTTTGAACATTTCTAAGTGGCACTCTTGATTTTTTGATCACTTATTGATCTATTTGTTCTATTCTATTCTGTTGGATTATTGAGCATGCATCAGGATATTTGTTCTAGAATTGCGCCGCTCAAGGTGGCTGCATGTTGGAGCAGCTCTGTTACTTTCATTCTGAGATTCTACTTTTGGAATCCTTAATTCCTCTTTTGATTGATGTAAATCACATTTTTTGGATGATTTTTTCCTCTGGTATCAGATGCTATGCAGCAGGAAGGATTTTTCCTGAAACTTTTTTAGTTTTGGACATTTGTTAATGATGCGAACCTTGGCAACAAGGCAGTTTTCTACAAACAACAGCAGCTGATTAACATCTCAAAAGCTCAAATAATATCTCAACTACAGCCCCAAATCTCAAATGAGTTGAAAGGATGTTCTGTGGACGCATTCTCATCTACCTGACTGCTGTACTTGAGTGCCTGGCCACTGAGATCCTGGAACTAGCAGGAAACACGGCTCATGACAGCAGAAGGACAGGATGGTCCCTCGGCACCTACAGTTGGCTGTCTGCAGCGACAAGGAGCTCGGCAGACTGCTGGGAGGAGTGGCCATCGCTCTGGGAGGAAATCTGCCTGGCATTCGGGCGGTCCTACAGCCTGAGGGAACTGAGAGGCCAGCCGAGTCTGGGTGGACAGATTGGACGGCATCTGCAGCCAATTTCTTAGGATCCACTGTGGGATGGACCTTTACAAGAGATCCATCTTGTCTACAGCCATCAGTATCTATAACATCTCTTAATGAAATGAGGATAACGAGTTACAACTACAAATAATTTCCCTTTGGGATTAATAAAGTATTTTTGAATTGAATTGATCCGTTTCTGTTGCGTTTTTTGCCACGCCCTTAAAATATGTAATTCTTCACCAGTCCTGATGTGTCCGCCAAATTTGGTGACTTTTGGGATATGTTAAGGCCCCCAAAACAGCAATTCATTTGACGGGAAAAAAATTCAGCTCGGGCTTGAACAGAGCAATTACAATAGGCCTTCGCAGCAGCGCTTCGCTGCTCGGGCCTAAAAATATGCTAAGCACTATTACCATAAAAACAATACGCCAAACAGCAGCAGCAACATGAGTCTGTGTGAGCAGATGAGTACGAATGAACACAGACTACATAATGCAATTGTTTCACAGTGATTATCCTGGTTAGATATTCATGAGTCTAACAGCCTCAGGGTAGAATCTGATCCTCAGTCTAGTGGTTCTACCTTTAATTCTCCTTAACCTCCTTCCTGAGGGGAATGGGGCAATTGTGAAGGTTTTCAGACATCTGCAATGACTTGGCGACCATTTTTAGCTCTGTCAAATTCAGTTTATTTATATAGTACTGATTTACAACAAAAATATCTCAGAGCACTGTACAAAACATCCGTATGAAGTGCATTATACTGTATGTGCCAATTAGCCATCACAATCTAAGGAAGACAGCAGATTGTGAGAAATCAAAGATTTGTTGGCTGACGCATTCTAACCACAGAAAAGTCTCCATGGAACTTCCTAACGTCTGGTTCACTGTCTGGTTCTTCGTGGCCCTTCCAGTGATCCGTACTTTACCATCTCTAAATGAGCACACACTTCAGGAATGCAATGTAAACCTTCGACTGGTATTTACCAGTACCAGTATTTATCAAAATCAACAGCAATCTCTCCTGTAGTTGACCCAGACATTTCTGGGTGTCCCAGACCTTCTGGTGTTACCCATTGACTTAGTCTTAACAATATGCAAGCATCTAATGACCTTGAATGAACAAGCAAGTTTATCAGAGAAGTAAGGTTTTAACTTGAAGAAATGTGTGGATGAGATGTAGAAGCTGATATTTTACTATTCACTTAGCTGAGGAACAACCAGTGGACACAGAGGGGTCGTTGGCCTCTAATTCAAACCAACACCTCCAGGGAGACCGAGTTATAAAAACCTCATACTCTTCTGTTAAAGATGGGAGCTGAATGCTGGCCACCAGATCCGGAAACCCCCTCCAGCCCACGTCCTTACCCCCGGCTCGAATCTCCCTCAGAAGTGGCAACTACACTAATCAATAAATCAAGGAAATGTCAATTAAGTTTTATCAATTAATAATAATAATAATAATAAACGTTATTTCTATAGCACCTTCCAACAATGCCTTGCATTGACCAAGGTGCTTCACAAGACAAAACAAGATTAAAAACAGGACACAATAAATCAGTGCAAATTAAAAACACAGCGAGAATAAAAGAAGGTAAAAGAGATAAAATAAATAAATAAATACTAAATACTAAACTACTAAAAATTAAACATTAAAAGCCCTTTTAAATAAGTAGGTTTTCAGTTTGGCTTTGAACAGAACCAGATCAGAGATGGCATGCAGCTCATAGGGAAGAGTATTCCAGGCTGTTGGGCCTGCAACAGAAAAGGACCGGTCCCCCCATTGTTTGCACCTTGAGCAAGGCACCTCCAGCAGATTTTGACCAGCAGACCGTAAAGCTCTGCTGGGCTGGTGGACTTTCAAAAGTTCTGAAATATAAGGTGGTGCAAGGCCATTCAAAGCTTTAAAAAACAGCAGCAGCTTGAACTGTGTCTTAAACTGAACTGGGAGCCAGTGTAAAGAAGAAAGGACAGGAGTGATGTGTTCATGTTTACATGTGTTAGTCAACAAGCAGCAGAGTTTTGTACAAGCTGTAAACGGGAGATAGAAGATGGATTAATACCCACATATAAGGCGTTACAGTAATCAAGCCTAGAGCTCACAGAGGCATGGATGGCCTTCTCCAGATCACTACGGCTAAGGAGTGATTTTACTTTGGAAAGCAGACGGAGCTGAAAGAAGCTGGTTTTCACAACAGAACTGATCTGTTTATCTAGCTTTAAGTTACAGTCAAGCTCCACTCCTAGATTTTTTACCACCTGGTTGGCGTGGGGGAGCGGAAAACCTAGACTGGGAGAAATGTTGCATGAATTACTGGAAGCACCAAATAAAATCCATTCAGTTTTATCGTTATTGAGGTGGAGAAAATTCTGAGACAGCCAGTGCTTAATGTCGTTTAAGCAGCTGGCAACAGAGTTGAAACTGAGTGAGGAACTGGGAGTGACCGGCAGATAGATTTGTAGATCATCTGCATACAGATGAAAAGACAGATTATGGCATGCAATGATGGGTCCTAATGGTAGCATGTAAAGTGAGAAGAGAACAGGCCCCAGAATGGATCCCTGCGGTACGCCAGAGGTCAAAGAGACTGAAGAAGAGGACAGATCACCAATCATAACAGAGAAAGTTCTGTCTGTTAAATAGGACTTAAACCACTCGAGCACAACACCCTGAAGGCCAACCTGCTGAGCCAAACGAGTGATTAGGACCTGATGGTCTACAGTATCAAAAGCTGCTGAGAGGTCAAACATCACCAGCAGAACAGGTTTTTTGGCATCAAGGGACAAAAGAATATCATTCTGTACTTTGAGTAGTGCAGATTCAGTGCTATGACGTGGTCTGAAGCCAGATTGAAATTTTTCAAACAAGTTGTTGTGTTCTAAAAAAGATTACAACTGAATGAAAACAACCTTTTCCAGAACTTTGGATAAAAATGACAAGTGTGAAATTGGCCTAAAATTAGAAAAAGCTGTAGGATCTAAACCCGGTTTTTTAAGAAGAGGCCTGACCACAGCATGTTTGAAAACAGACGGGACATAACCTGAACTTAGACAGCTATTAATAAATGTCAGAAGACAAGGACCAATAACTTCCGAGGACTGCTTGAACATCTTAGAGGGGATGATGTCCAGGGTACAGTTTGTAGGTTTCATCTGCTGAACCACCTTAACGAGGTGAGGTAGTGAGACCAGGTCGAACTGATCAAACACAGCAGAGGTTATTGAGGGAGCACATAACTGAACAGCATTATATTATAAATTATAATTATATTAGAAAAGGCAGGAAAAGATTACAATTTACAGAGCTGGACTCTCCAGGCTGTGATGCGTTCACAGACCTGGAAGAAGAGCCTCGATATCCCGTGTCATTACTAATTTATAGGGTCCTAGACTCCGCCTTCGCAGAAAGGGAGCTCAACCTATCAGTGTATGAGGGGGCGTGACTAAGTGTGATCTCAGTGGATCTTATGTGGACTGACGTGTTAGGAAATATATGAGACAGTGCTTCAAAAGCCTTCTACGTGATGTGGCAAGCAGATTAAACTATTTCTTGACTGATATTGAAATCCCAGGGAGACTCTCTTTAGAGTTTGCTGGCCCAATTTAACCCAGTCAGAACCGGGTCATAATTTCATTATAATCCCGTCTCTGAGCAGATCAAAACCATAGGACCAGTCTAGATTAAAAATATCTTAACACTTCTCTGAAGCTTTAAAATATGTTGCATAATTTACCTGTAAGAAGACATAATTCAATGATGAAATAAAGTTATACAACAAAGAATCATCCTTGAATATTTA
Source organism: Nematolebias whitei (assembly GCF_014905685.2). Lineage (NCBI taxonomy): Eukaryota > Metazoa > Chordata > Actinopteri > Cyprinodontiformes > Rivulidae > Nematolebias > Nematolebias whitei. The sequence continues at coordinate 53,136,935 of NC_056502.1, forward strand.
ATTATGCATAAATGAGAGAAAATAGGGAGTGGACACAACTGGCTTGTCAATGAGCGTTTTTCTGCTGTTAGCAGAGAATACAAGATGCCTTTAGTATAGACAACAGAGCATACGTCAGCAGATGAGACCAATTTTGTTGAAATTCCACAAAACCAGGTTTATATGTGGCTTGAGACATGTCTCTCAGCACAGATGGATTCTTTTCACAAAACATTAGCACTGCAAGCAGTGTGACATGAGCAACAATAATAAGTAAATATAAAGTTCCTGGAGAAACTTTTGACGGGGACTGCCAGGCTGCTGCTGATTCTAATTCTTGATTTGATAGTAAAAGGTGTTTGGGTTCACTCTCAGCTACCATTATACCAAATTTCAGCTGAATAGTCTAAAAAGTTAAGTATGGTCCTCTGGACATTCAAAGAATGGTAAATGGACTGTACTTATATAGCACCTTTCTATCTTATTTCAAGATACTCAAAGCGCTTTACACTACAATCTGTGTCCTCATTTACCCATTCATACAGCACTCTGCTAGATCTCTACAAAGCTAATTGAACAAATCATTCTAATGAGACTAATCAGTGCTTTTAGATCACATTCATACACTGATGGGACACACATCAGAGGCTATGAGGGGTTCAGTGTCTTGCCCAGGGACACTTCGGCATGTGACTGCTGGTGGATTCGAACCCCCAACTCTTGCATTGGAGGACGACTGCTCTAACCACTCAGCCACAGCCGCCCCAAAAACAAAACAAAACAAAAAAAAATGTAGAAACGTTTTGTCTTTCAGCTGAAAGACTTCTTCATTCTGAGGTGCTGTGTTCAGCTCAGTCTTGGGAGGTTGGGGTATCTCTTGGAGGTTGGAGGCTGACATTGCACGTTCGTGGTGAGATGTATTGTGTCACTTCCTGTTTGTCTGTTGGTAGCTCGAGTGAATTGTTTGCTCGAGTCGTCTCTGTTTTCTGGATTTATCTGTCATTTGCACAGTTTTTCATTTTAGTTCACAAACACACAGTACAGTTGTTTTTCTACTGTTGGATAGTGCTTAAAACATCTTTTATCTTTCAACACTTCTCGGTTTTTATTTGTGTATTTGGCTCTGCTAGCTCTTGCTAGCGTTAGCTTAGCATGGCTGCGGTTCTCTCCCTGCTTCCTCTGTTCTCATTTGCTCTGTGTGTCAGATGCTTAGTTACTCCTCTGCCTCCTTTAGTGGTAATGATGCATGTAACAAATATAGTCTTATGGTAGCTTTGGAGGAGAGGCTGTCTGAACTGGAAGCTCAGCTCTGCGCTGTGGAGACACCAGTAGCTAGCCAGGTCCCCTTAGACAGCGCGGAACCACAGAGGCTAGCTCCTGTTAGTGGTCCTCCAGCAGACTCTGAGCAGCCGGGACCCCAGGCTGGCTGGGTGACGGTCCGGAGCAAGCATAGTGCTAAGGCTAAGCCCCCAGTTCACCACCGACCCGTTCACGTTTCAAATCAATTTTCCTCGCTCAGTGACACCCACTGAGAAACAGACCCTGGCTATTGGCAGCTCCATAGTCCGAAACGTGGCGTTAGGGACACCAGCGGCCATAGTCAAATGCATTCCGGGGGCCAAAGCGGGCAACGTAGAATCTTATTTGAAACTGCTGACTAAGGCTAAAGCTAAATACATTAAGACTGTTATTCATGTCGGTGGTAATGATACCCGGTTACGTCAATCGGACGTCACTAAAATTAATGTTGCTTCGGTGTGTGACTTTGCTAAAACCATGTTGGATTCCGTATTTTTTCTCTGGCCCCCTCCCCAACCTGACCAGCAATGACATGTTTAGTCATATTCATTCATTCATTTAAACTTTATTTAGACCGGTAAATCCCATTGAGCCTCGAGGACTCATTTACAAGAAAGACCTAATTTCAACAAAGAATGATGACAGCAATAGACAACAGCGACAACAATAGACAGTTATAAAAAGACATACAGATTTTTTATTTTCTTTTAACAAATTAGATGGCAAAAAAATAACAAACACAGCTAGATTATAAGGCGAATATAGAAAACTAAAAACAGGAACATGTCTGCATTGGTCCTTGCCAGGAGTCAAACAGATTCTTAAAGCCACTTAGAGAGGTCAAGGTTGAGAGCTTCAGATCTTTTTGTAAGATATTCCAGGAAACAGGAGCGGAGTAGGAGAAGGCCCTTTTGCCTAGTTCAGTCCTCATTGAGGGAACACTGCAGGTAATAATGTCCTGAGAGCATATGCTGTAGCTGCAATCACGCAGAGACATGTAGGAGGAGATGTATGAAGGCAGCAGACCAAGAAGTGATTTAAAGATGAAAATGTACCAGTGGGAGAGTCTGCGTGAAGTTAATGATGTCCAGTTAACCAGTGAATACAGGGTGCAGTGGTGGGTACGATAATCACAGCCAGTTATGAATCTTAAGCCCCTTATCCACGGGTCTTTTTGGTACTCCTATGTAACTAGTTGTGGCCGATTGCAGGATTTATCAACAATGCCTTTAACGGTGGAACCCACCCCATTTTTGGGACCTAAATCACTGAGGTCCCAGGTCTGGTTCTTGTAGGGTCTAGTTGTGACATCAGCGCACTGTAGGTCACTGATTGGTCAGGGGGCGTATTCATTGGTGGAGGGCGGAGATTCAGTCTTCCACCGGAAATCACAATCCACCATTTTCTTTTTCACCCGCATAACAGACAACAAGAAATCGGAGAAGCTTATTTTGGAATATTTTATAAGGTAAAACAAATAATCATGGCACAACCGTGGTCGAATGCTGAAGTTCAGGCATTTCTGTGTTTGCTGGCCGATGAACAAGTGCAGCGCGAGCTAGATGGAACGAAACGAAATAAAAAGATTTTTCAAGAGGTGTCTGCGCAGATGGCGGTGCAGGGCTTCCATCGCACACCAAAGCAAAGAGGAAAGCTTAAAAAACTAATAGTTGATGGTGAGTGTATTTTATTTACTTTAAGCATATTTCCTTTCCCTCATGCAACCGTTTCTTTGCGTTTTCTGAAAGTACTCTGAACAAACGAGGCTGACGCGGTTACGTCGTCATTAGTTAGCATCATTGCTAACTGTACTCTGTTGCTGTTTTTCCACTCTTATTTTGATGCAGAAAGTCCCACTGAAGATTAAGGTTCGCCAGATTCTGCTTTTGACTGTCCAATCCTCCCCGCTTCTGACCCTTCCGACCACACCAGCTCCGAGTACATCCACGCCACCGGGCACATCCACGCCACCGGGCAACACGCAGCAGAGCGGCACCAAACAGCACCCGTTACTATGTAAGAAGAAGCAACAATTGTGTTTAACATCACATTGATCATGTTGATATGAATGTTGTTTTGTTTTTGTTGTAAAACACCTTGCATGTATTCAAACTACTTGTTTATTCAGTTGTAATGGATAAATGTTAAATTTAGTTATTCATTTATTACTTAAACTTTCATTTATGAAGTTTATTATTGAAATTATACAGGGTGTAGTGATTTTTGTTCAGATTAACGATGCTCTGTTCTTTTTCTAAATTAGCACAAACCGTTGTAAATGACTACATGTAGTTTATTTATGCCCACCTGCTTACTATCATTAAAGTACTAGACTGCTTTATGAACAGAATCATTTCTGATCTTGTGAACAAACACCTTTTGAAATTAGCAGGAACTTTAATGTAAATAATTTATTTAAAAACTCTACCTGTACTTCATCATCTAACAGCCATTTTCTTGTGTGTTATTCCTAGGCAATAGAAAGCGCAGATCAACAAGTGCAGCAGAGAGCTTTGTTTCTGCGCATACAGAACAAGAGGCGATGAACCGGAAGCAGAGAGAGGAACACTTCCATTTTATTTGTGAGGATGCCAAAAAAGCAAGGCAAGAAGAAGCTGCAGCAGCGAGGAAGCAGGAGAAGGCCATTAGGAGGGAGGAGATGGCCTTGAGGAGAGAGGAAGCAGATGTTCGCAGAGAGGAAGCAGCACAGCGA
>NC_056502.1:53141025-53143464 GCF_014905685.2 Nematolebias whitei
GTAGGTTTTGGTTCTTTGTTAAAAACAAAAATTAAAGAGTATACAGTTTTTCTAAAACTACAGCCAGTAAAAAACGCAGCATATGTGATAGAAGCACAGCAGCAGTGTTTGTTTTGCCATTTTTACACGAACCTGGTAATAAGACATGTCTGTACATTAAACAAACAAGAATAATTATTAATCCATGTTTATTTTCAAATCAACACTTTAACGTTCACTTGTATCTAAGGAAGGCTGGGGAGGTAAAAAAGATTAAGGGGTGGAATTAGGATAAGTTACAGCTCATGAGGTACTCCATCAGAGCATCTCTGACACCTCGGCCCTGCTCTCCATCTTGTGGGACAGCGACCAGGACGGGCTGTGCGGCTGGTTCTGCTTCAAGTTCATCGAGGTCATCCATTTTGGTTGTGTGTTGTTTTCCAGCTCTTCTTCTAATACATGTTAGTGGTGCTTAGAAAAGAGCTTAATGTAGCACTACCGCCACCAGCTGGTAAGGTGCGTTGATATTAATAATCCGCCCACTAGAGGTGAACAATACGCCCACTAAACGGGAACTATGGGCAAAGTGGAGACACAAAAATAGAGGTCCCACTAGAACCGGACACAACAGGCTACAACAAGAACCAGACCTGTGGATACCAGGCGTGCACCATGATAGACAGCATAATTGGTAAGACAGGTTGGTAAGACAGGCAAATTGATAGCTGAGAATGATCCCTGAATGTCTCTGATTGAAAATCAAAAATCCAAGATGGCTGCCTTAGCTAAAAGCGAAAAAATTACCATAACTCTGCCATTTTTAGAAATATACAGCTAAATATTCTGATGCATGCTCAATAATCCAGGTAGAAAAATCTAAAAAAAGTTAAGTCTGGTCCTCTGAACTTTCAAAGAATAAAACAAAACAAAATTTAAAAATGTAGAAATGTTTCGTCTTTAATGCGAAAGACTTCTTCAGTCTGAGGCCCTATTTACACGGACACGATGGGGGGAAAGGTAGGTTTTTTCATATGTTAAATAGAGGAAAAGATTTACATTGACACGGTTGCATTTTGGGTTTACATGTATCCGGACGATTCTCCCCCGCCTCCCGAATCCGCTGTAGTTACCATGCCAGGTCATTAGATGGCGCTGTGAATTTTGTACCTTCACCTAATGCGCATGCGTGCTGCCTCGGCACGTTGTTTTCCTCTGTGCTAACCAGCTAACAACAACGTAACGTAACAACAAGTTAAAGCTGGATTTTGGATAAGAGTTGACAGATTTGATGCCAAGCGGGACCGCTTCGTCTAACAGCTCCACACCGGTCACTGGGTGGACCAGAACCGAGTAAATGTCGGACTTTACTCCGTGATCATCAGTAGCTGTTTTACAGCAGGTAAATCAACGTTCTTAATAATGTTAGCTTGTGTTTACTTCGGTTACAAAACAACCAACTGAGTTTTTATTTTTTCCTGAAAGAAGAAGAAGCTGTCCTCCCACCAGGCGGACCGGTTCTGAACAAGGCCCAGATGCAGGGCTGGAGGACGTTGAAAAGAGAAGTTGGATGAACTATTTATTTTAAATTCCCCTCATTTCTTTTATTCAATACATTCATGTTCAATTAATGTGTTTTAATAGTGTGTTCAGTTTAATTATCAGTGTTTGTGTGACATACAGTTTGTGGTGTTGAATAAATAAATAAAAAATAAACCTGATGTCTTCATTTTCAACTTTAGTGTTCACGCTATATGTTTAGCATCATTTTAAATTTGAATTACATAATGTCCAGATAGCTTCATTTAGCTCAGAGCTTCATTATATCTCACACTAACATAAATACTGTTTATTATTATTAAACTTTTGTTATTTAGCACATTTATGTTATAGTGCAGCTCAACGTGTGCGTGTGCCTCGTTCTATAAACAGCGACATTAGAACTGGATCAGATTGTGTCTCTTCCAACACAGATGTCGGTCACAGCACCTAGAATCTGACGTAGATTAACTACGAGATTAAAATATATTCCATCAGTCGAGGTTCTGAAAGCACTATCCGCCGCCATGTTGATAGAAATATAGCGTCTGTCCGCAAGTGCCTGTGCGAATGTGGTTTAACACAAAGCCTCAGCGGGAGATGTTTACATTATCAGCGGGGGGTCAGCAAAAAACCTCCACTCTGGAAGGTGGGTTCAGAAACCTCCGGATTCAAAGAGGGGGGGCCACTGGTGCCGTGTAAATGAGCAGCAGATCTGCAGAGAGAAAGCTGCGGATGCATTCAAAATACGTGCCGTGTACACGGCCCCTGAGATGCTCTGTTCATCTCAGTCTTATAAATAGCACCTTCTCAGAGTGGATCAACCAGTTTGTTGCTGACAGCCAAAACCAGCTGCTCACATGATCAAGAAGGACCATCAGCCTAACAATGGATCATTAGCACACTGATGGCTGTTTACTACTC
>NC_056502.1:53143474-53144573 GCF_014905685.2 Nematolebias whitei
GATGGACGGTTTCTTTTCACAAAGATGGCCTCCTTTACTCCTCTCTCAAACCATCGTTCCTCTCTGTCCAGGATGTGAACATCTTCATCCCTGAAAGAGTGACCTCTGGCCTCGAGATGAGTGTAGACCGCAGAGTCCTGGCCTGATGATGTTGCTATTCTGTGCTGGGCCGTCCCTTTGGCCAGTGGTTGTTTAGTTTCACCAATGTAAGACTGATCAAGTCCTCCTGACTCTGAACAGCATATACAATAATCAATCAATCAATCAATCAATCACCTTTATTTTACCAGGTAGAGCCCGTTGAGATCGAGATCTCTTTCACAAGGGTGACCTGGTCAAGTGGTCATCAGCACACGTCACAGGGTAATTGACAATAAGCATTTACATTTATCAAAAGAAAAAAAACAACTATCACGATAAATAAATGTTAACAGTTTGAAACCATCAGGATAAGACAGACTTCTGTAGACATTAAATGTAGAACAGACATCAGTTTAAGTAGATAGAGTTAAAAGTCAACAAAGACATGTATATTTGATAAGTAGTGTTTTAGAAACATCTGCAATGGTCCAGATTTTTGATAACATTATCTGATACGGTTGACATGAAGGATCTAGGCGAGATGAGTGTTGATAGTTTCAAATCTGTCTGTAAGTTGTTCCAGGCTGAGGGGACGGCGAAGATGAATGCTCTTTTTCCTAGTTCAGTTCTGACCAGAGGAACTGACATGAGGATTAAGTCATTAGAGCGCAGGGAGTAATGATTGTGTGATGTTTGTATTAGGGAGGTAAGGTATGATGGGACTAGGTTTAGAAGGGTCTTATAGATGAAGGATATCCAGTGAGAGTATCTGCGAGCGCTGAGAGAAGACCAGCTAGACTTGACGTAAAGTTCACAGTGATGAGTGCGATAACTGGAATCAGTAATGAATCGAAGGGCACCATGATAAACTGAGTCTAAGGACTGTAGGTATTTTGATGCAGCACTCATGTACAGCACGTCACCATAATCTAATATCGGCATGAAAGTTGCAGCTACTAATGTTCTCCTGGCTTTACATGAGAAGCAGGATTTATTTCTGAAGTAGAAGCCTAGCTTC
>NC_056502.1:53144673-53150400 GCF_014905685.2 Nematolebias whitei
AGCCATCAGGTGAAAAGGAGGAACCCAGACCCAGACCAGTGGTCATTTCATATGTTGAGGGAGTATCAGAGAAACTGAGATGTTTATTTTCTAAACATAACGTCCCAGTGGCTTTTAAACCCCAAAATACATTACGGCAAAGACGGGTTCATCCCAAAGATCCAGTCCCCCGGCACAAACAGAGTAATGTTGTGTATGCTGTTCAGTGTCAGGAGGGTGATCAGTCTTACATCGGGGAAACAAAACAGCCACTGGCCAAAAGGATGGCCCAGCACTGAAGATCAACATCATCAGGCCAGGACTCTGCGGTCTACACTCATCTCCAGGCCAGCGGTCACTCTTTCAAGGATGAAGATGTTCACATCCTGGATAGAGCGGAACGATGGTTTGAGAGAGGAGTAAAGGAGGCCATCTTTGTGAAAAGAAACCGTCCATCGTTAAACAGGGGTGGAGGCCTACGTGTTCAACTGTCCCCCTCTTACAATGCTGTGATTGCTAGTATCACTCAGCCCTCTGTGAACAGTAAACAGCCATCAGTGTGCTAATGATCCATTGTTAGGCTGATGGTCCTTCTTGAGCATGTGATCAGCTGGTTTTGGTTGTCAGCAGCAAACTGGTTGATCCACTCTGAGAAGGTGCTATTTAAGAGACTGAGCTGAATACAGCTCCTCAGACTGAGGAAGTCTCTTGGATGAGAGACGAAACGTTTCTACATTTTTTTGTTGTTTTGCTTTGTTTTGGGGTTTTTTGAATGTCCAGAGGACCAGATTGAACTTCTTTAGATTTTTCTACCTGGATTATTGAGCATGCATCAGGATGTTCACATTATTGTCTACTTTTGGTATTTTAGCAGCAAGTCTTGATCCAACGTTCACAAAATGATGATTAAATCCATTTACAATTTCATTTTCATCATGGATTTCATCGTTATCCTTCAAAAAATATTGTGAAATACCTGTTTTTGCTTTATGACTTTTCAGAACACTATTTATTACTCACCATGTAGCTTTCATATCACCATTACTTTTATTTAATAAATCACTATAATATTCCTTCTTGTGTTTCCTTATAATCGCTACTAATTTATTTTTATACTTCTTATATTTCTCCAGCCTCTTGTGTTCTCAGTTTCAAGAAACATGTATACAAATAATTCTTTTTTTTACAAGCATTTCTCAACTCTTTCATCATCCATGGTTGGTCAACAACATTTCTCTTTGTATAATTATTTTGCACACAATTCTTTTCATACAGAGCTCCTAAAATATTCATAAACTCATCATATGATCTGTTCACATCATCAACATACACGTCTTTCCAGCTTTGTTTATGTAAATCATCTTTTAATTTGTCCATTGCTTTTTTAATGTGTTTTTTTTTATGGACGTAGTCTGAATGTGGGTAAAACACATGATGCCAAATCATCTGCTCTTACAAACATGTTACAATACCAATTTTTGAATTTCAGGGGGGTTAAAGTCATTCTGTGTGAGAGAGACTTGCTGTGATTGTGGCAGTGACCCCCGTTGGTCAGCTGGGGAATCAGTGAAGAGGTGTGCAGGTTGCTCTGATGATCCAGACTGCACCTCCTTCTGGCCAGGAAGGGGCAGTGCAGATTCAGCAATTTTCACTAAATATTCCTCCTCCTTTTCACCACTGTATTGTTCCATTAAATCCAGCTGTTTGCTTATCTCTCTCATCATATCCTTCAAAACATCCTGAAATGTTTCTCCACTGTGGTGAGCTAGATGCTTTAGTCCACTAATGTAGTCTGCTGGGGTCTTGGCCCCTGCTGTGGCTGCCCATTCTGCAGCAAGTGATTTTACACAGCAAACTAAGTCAGAATCATTATCAGACTGATAAGTATATGATAAAAGTGGACAAAGAGTGCTTATTGCAGTAGTAGATGAAAACTCAAATGATCAGGTTTTTGTGAAATAAACTTGTCAAATCATCGACCATGAAACATTGCTATAGAACCATATTTCTTTAAGCAGTCAATTAGTTCCTCGTCTCTTTCGGTGTTTGTTACACCAGACACAACAACAGCATTAGAAATATTTACCCCTTTTCTTCCAATAAACTCCATTTTTGGGTAAGACCTTTTGAACCAAAACTAAATATTCAGAATATCAGGCTCCTGGCTAGCTCGCCAGATGTAACTTATGCTCCGTTATTTATTAGTTTTATTTGGACTAATGGACAATGCAATGACTGAAACAATTTATTTCCCAAGTCCCTTGTAATTCATCTTCTTTTTGAAAGTTCAGTTGTGTCCTCCCAGGACTATAATTCCAATCCGGAAAAGATCAAAAGGAAAGAAACGGAAAAAAAAAGATCCTACCAGCTCGCCATCTGTTTAGTTCAATTCAGTTTTCATTTGGAGGTAGAAAAAACCTGACCACTGAGTCAAGGGTATGATTATATGTTGCAATGGATTTTGAAGAGCAATCGTTGGTTAGTTCTGCTTACAACGTCAATTCTTCATCCAACAGCCACAATAGGAGCAAACAGATGCCAAACAAACGTCAACGCCCCCTTTGTCAGCTGTCTAAATAATTTTTCTGCCAAGTCGTGACAGCCAATCCTGGAAGGGTTTATTGATCATGTGACATTTGCTATGGTGTGGGTTCTTTTTAATGTATTTTAGTAATATGGGTAACATGCAGAACTAGACCCCAGAAACCCTACATCATGAAATTATCACACAGGTTTTATTTAAATAATAATTTCAAGATAAAAATTATAGACAGTAAGATTAAGACAATAAAAACAAATAAATAAATAAAAATACAAAAATAAAATTAATAAATGAGGGATTTTCGGTGGAATGCATTATATTTCCATTCATTTATGATACATTAGCACTGACATGCACAACATATGCTGGTGTATAATACATTGCAGAAATACCAGTTTGTGATCTGCTCTGATTTCAGTAACTTTATCTTGCATTTGTTTCGAAAGTCTGACATTTTTCCCCATAATATTTGGACAACCGTCTGTTGTGAGACCTGCCAGTCTGTCCCGTTTCAGTCCCAGCGTGTCTATGCTTGCATTTACTTCTGTGAACAGATCATTTGCTGTCGTTGTCCCTTTCATTGATCGCATTACAGCCTTCTCCTCCATCATCTTGAAGTCTGTTATTCTGCGGACAAATATGAGTAGTCGGGCTGTTTCAGAGACATCACAGTTCTCGTCCAAAGCCAAGGAGAAAAAGTCAAAACTTGCCCCTTCACATTGCAGCTGAAGCTCCAGATTCCCAGTCTTTGACACTTCTCGTCACGGTTGGCCTGGACAGCGGAACTTGCTCAAATGCTTCTTCTTTTTTTCAGGAGATCTTAGCACAGCAGAGTCCACCAAGCACCCTTGACAATCTCTCCCTCTGAGAATGGGTTGTGGTTTTTAGCCATTTTGTGCGATATCACAAAGCTAGCCTTGATTGCTGCATCCCTGGATGTGTGAAGCTTGGTAAAAAAGCCTTGCTGCATTTGTAGCTTAGCTAGCAAAGCTTCAGATGTCTGCGCCTTCAGTGTCAGTCATGTTTGTATTTTTCTGTATGTTTCGTTCCATAATTCTGACCCAAATTGTAAGCCTTAAACACAGAGATCTGTTCTCCACAAACTAAACACATGGCTTTATCTCTGACTTCAGTAAATAAATATTTAGCGTCCATGTTTTGTTGAAAATCCTGCACTTGGAATCTACTTTTCTTTGTTTAGCATGAGTGCTGTCGGGAATAAAATGATATTTGATTATAAATTGTGGGAAATAACATTATATGAGTTGATTGGTATAATGTTTAATCATGAATTGTGGAAATAAAATAAGGTTTGATTATAAATGGTGAACATACCAGAACTTGGTTTGGTTGGTATAATGTTTAATGATGATTTGGGGGAAAATAAAATGCTTTAAGGGCAAAATAACTGGGTTACACTAGAAAAAGACAGCTCAAAGTCTGTGTCGAGAATGGATTGGATAAAATAGGAAGTTGGAGGTACCATGAAAGTGTGTGGAGACAGGGGATTTGACAGGGACGAGAATTAGGAAGTGTATAGGGAGCTGTTGGGATAGAAATTATAAACAGGAAGTCTCAGAAGCCGAGGTGAGGAGTAGTGAGTGGAGGAAGATTGGGGGGGGGGGGGGGGGGTAGGAAACATAGTCTTTAAAAAAATACCAAACCACACGAGGGATAGAATTGTGTGGGCATCCAGGGAGATTCTGGGTGATTGGTGTACTAAATGTAATTACTTTTCTTCTTTCTGATATTTACCTGGAATTTTTCTCCTCTGTGCATTTCAGTGGTCCTGAACTCTGGAGAGTCAATGAATGAGTTGGTATAGATGTTGTGAAGGAAATGGCCTCGGTATGACACCTTCATCCTGTCACACAACAATAAGAAGGAAAATCTTGTATTCAAATTAAAACTAAAATGCAGGTCCAGTTCAAATTATTTTTAAAAAAATGTGTGAAAACATATCATCTAATATCCTGATGCATGCTCAATAATCCAGGTAGAAAAATCTAAAAAAGTTACATCTGGTCCTCTGGACATTCAAAAAAAAAAAAAGTAGAAAAGTTTTGTCTTTCATCCGATAAACTTCTTCAGTCTGAGGTTCTGTATTCAGCACAGTCTCTTAAATAGCACCTTCTCAGAGTGGATCAACCAGTTTGCTGCTGAAAACCAAAACCAGCTGATCACATGCTCAAAAAGGACCATCAGCCTAACAACGGATCATTAGCACACTGATGGCTGTTTACTGTTCACAGAGGGCTGAGTGATACTAGCAATCACAGCATTGTAAGAGGGGGACAGTTGAACCCGGAGGCCTCCACCCCTGTTTAATGATGGACGGTTTCTTTTCACAAAGATGGCCTCCTTTACTCCTCTCTCAAACCATCATTCCTCTCTGTCCAGGATGTGAACATCTTCATCCTTGAAAGAGTGACCGCTGGCCTGGAGATGAGTGTAGACTGCATAATCCTGGCCTGATGATGTTGATCTTCAGTGCTGGGCCATCCTTTTGGCCAGTGGCTGTTTTGTTTCCCCGATGTAAGACTGATCACCCTCCTGACACTGAACAGCATACACAATATTACTCTGTTTGTGCCGGGGGACTGGATCTTTGGGATGAACCAGTCTTTGCCGTAATATATTTTGGGGTTTAAAAGCCACTGGGAGGTTATGTTTAGAAAATAAACGTCTCAGTTTCTCTGATACTCCCTCAACATATGCAATGACCACTGGTCTGGGTCTGGGTTCCTCCTTTTCACCTGATGGCTGACTGGAGTCCTGTTTGGGTTTCTTCTCTGCTTTCAGGAAGGCCCAGTTAGGATATCCACATTCCTCTAGAGCCTGTTTTGTGTAGGATTTCTCCTTCTGCCTGGCTCCCAAGTTAGTGGGGATACTGTCTGCTCTGTGATACAGAGTCCTGATGACTCCTAACTTGTGCTCCAAAGGGTGATGGGAGTCAAACTGCAAATACTGGTCTGTGTGGGTGGGTTTGCGGTACACCTCGGTTTGCAAATGTCCTCTATCAAAGACTGAGACCTCACAGTCCAAGAAAGCCAATTTGCCATTTTTTACATCTTCTCGTGTGAACTTGATGTATTTATCCACAGAGTTGATGTGGTCAGTAAAATGTTGGACTTCCTGAGATTTAATTTTAACCCAGGTGTCGTCAACATACCTGAACCAATGACTTGGTGGTGTCCCTGAAAAGG
>NC_056502.1:53150500-53153736 GCF_014905685.2 Nematolebias whitei
TCTCCTCTCTACTGATGTTGGAAGGTGGTGGTTTGGCATTGCTGAGGCAGGATGAAACTTTGATTCTGAGCTGTTCTGCTTCACCCTCTTTCATTTTGTTGTTGCGGATGGCTGATTCTGTGGCTGTGATCATCTTCACCAGAGGAATTCTACTTGGTGCAACCGCAAAGTTCAGTCCCCTGGCAAGAATCTCTGTCTCCGGCTGGGTGAGCTGTCTGTCAGATAAATTCTTCACCCACTTTTCTGTCTCCCTGGCATGTAATTGACTACTTGAGTGTTGTCCTACACTGAATGTGTTGTTATTGGAATAATGATGGTGTTGATGAGTTATTAGTAAGTTAAACTTATTTTGTTGTCGAGTCTTGGACTTGACATTCTGTGCTAAGCGTGCCTGATCTGTACAGTCCAACACTTGCTGAAGTGTGGTCTGATCTAGACACATAGTTAGTTTCTGTTTAATGTGCTGTTCTATTGAGGCCTTCAAGGCCTCAATAGTAAAATTGGTCTGTCTCACCCGTTCATTCAGCAGCTGGGTCTGTGCCTTCTGAAGGATCTTGCTTGCCTGGTGCCCGCTGACAGATGATTTTAGTTCCAGGCTCTTGGGAATGATGCCACTTTGTCTGCATTTGAGGTTGAATTCGCAAGTGGTTCCTGTAGTCTGCCCTCTTCCTTGCTGTTTTCTCAAACTCTCTAACTAGTTTGAGACAATCCTGGCCAAAGTGGTTCAATATATCTTAAACCCCAAAATACATTACAACAAAAACTGGTTTATCCCAAAGTTCCAGTCCCCCGGCACAAGCAGAGTAATATCGCCCTGCCTTTGATCACGGCACTGACATTTCCGGAGCTCCTCTTCCATGCAGTGGATCTCACCTCTCATCCCCCACCTAGGCCTCTGGTGTAAATCGGTGGCTGGCCGCTACTGCTGGTGATCCCCTGGCCTGAGAGACCGGGCGATCGTGCGGCGCGCGGCAAGTCCGTGCCTCTTCCTTGAGAAGCTCGGGTGGAGACCCTGATCTCGAGAGCGGACTGCTGGTGCTTCTCACCTGCCTGAGGTGAGTTGGGGGCCGCATGATTCAATCCTGCCTGGAGAGTCTGCTTGCTGAGGTGCCGGCTGCAACAAATTTGTGGACCGGCTTCTAAGAGCTGCACCGTCTGGATGTTCGCGGTGGTATGGAAGAAAATTGATGCCATTAGAGACCACCAGGTGATCGACTGTACTTCTCCCATAAAAATCTGCTGATGCGTCCGGCTGCCTGCTACCAGTAAATGGGAAATATTTTTTGCTTCAGTCGTCATTGAAGGAGTAAGTAATTCTTAACTTTTTTTTTTTCATTTTATTTTTATTTATTTATTTATTTATTTATTTATTTATTTATTTATTTATTTTCCCCCCAACGACCACGGACTTACATCTGACTGCTGAAAATGTTTTAAAGGGATAATTGGAAAATATCTTACTTAACTCTGGAGAGAACACTGTCTTATTTTATTTCACTTTTCAACTGCCATTTTGTTTTCAGCTGGAGGTCTCTCTCTTCAGTTCTTTTTCTTTTGTATAATTGACAATGTTATCACTTGTGACTCTCACCCTAGCCATCATGTCTGCAGGGCTTAATTTGGAGAACAATTCAAGTATTCAAATTGAAATGCCCTCCCCCCCACTGACTTCTCATGATTCAGGAACAATCTCTTGGACGACCATGGATCTCACAAACTGGGTCCTCATGACTTTTCTTCCCAAAACAACAACCCCCACTGATTTGAGAGCTTGGTGTGTCCTTGTAATTAAAAACTACTTCATCCTCACTGAAACTGAACTCCATGATGACATGAGATGGAAAACTGTCACTGCTAGACCACCTACTACTGTTAAATGGAAAACTTTAATTGTTTTGTTACTTCTTCTTTCTGGGATTGAACCAAACCCTGGCCCGCCGCTGCTACATGACATTTTCTCCTGAGAACATGTTCTCCTGAGAACAACAGACGTAAAAACATCGTCATCCCTTATGTTGCTGGAGTATCAGAGAAATTCAGAAGGATCTTCAACAAACACAACATCCCAGTACATTTCAAACCCAGCAGGACTCTCAGACAGAGGCTGGTCCACCCTAAGGACAAGACACCCATACACAAAGAGTGGTGTAGTGTATGCGGTCCAGTGCAGCGAGGACTGTCCAGACCTCTACATTGGAGAAACTAAACAGCCTCTTCACAGACGCATGACTCAACACAGGAGAGCCAGCTCCACAGGACAAGACTCAGCTGTTCACCTCCACCTCACAGATAAGGGACACTCTTTTGAGGACCAAAATGTGCACATTTTGGACCGAGAACACAGATGGTTTGAGAGGGGGGTGAAGGAAGCAATTTATGTAAAAAGAGAAAAACCGTCTCTTAACAGAGGAGGAGGCCTCAGATTCCCACTTTCAAAAACATATAATGCAACTTTAAAACAGATTCCCAGCCGGTTTTCACACCTGATGGGAACAGAGGGGCCTCGTCTGTGAATTAGAGTAACAAAGACCTACTATTTTAGGTTTTAGGTGTGAACTGCCAATCTACATATATGTGTGTGTGTGTGTGTCTTATGTGTGTGTGTGTCTTATCTCACTCAGCCTTATAACCTGTATCTCTCACTCTCTGCTCTTTGAATTGAGAAAGCTCCTCGGATGAGGAGCGAAACGTCTTCTGTTACAAATAAAGTCCAGTTGTTTGTGTATTGAACGCTTTTTGAATTCATCATGTCCTGGATGACTGAGAATCTTCACCAGCACTCTGGTCTATCAAAACTAGCAGTCTCCTGGTTCACCAACTATCTAACTGACAGAACACAGTCTGTCCATGTAGCCGGATCCTCCTCTACGTTCCTAGATGTTGTGAAAGGGGTGCCACAGGGTTCTGTCTTGGGTCCCATTCTTTTCTCCTTATATATCAACGATCTATGCAGTGATCTGTCAAACGCCTCCCACCATTATTATGCAGATGACACTATCATTTATTGCTGTTCATCCTCCCTCAGCCAAGCCTTCACCTCTCTTCAAGACGCATTTAATATTATCCAGTCACGTCTGCAAAAACTTAGACTGGTCCTAAATGCTGACAAAAGCAAGATCATGGTTTTATCCAACAGAAAGCAGCAACCAGAGAACCCACCTCAAATTGAAACCCAAGAGGGAAAACAAATAGAAATGGTCTCCACCTACAAATATCTAGGTTTCAACATTGACAAT
>NC_056502.1:53153836-53174460 GCF_014905685.2 Nematolebias whitei
CTCTCAGCCTTGTCTGAATTTGAGTACCATTTTGTTAAACCGTAACAGAATGATTCAGCCATAACATGAGTACTCACGACAAGGCCGAGAAGGATCAGCTACAAGAGCTACTAGCTTCCCAAGAACACCGAATAACCACTACTGAAAATATGTTTCAACAGATTGTAAAACAACAACAGAAACTCTCCGAGAATTTAACCGAACTGGGTAGTATGGTCCACGAGCTAGGTAAGAAGGTCTCTTCATCTTCCCACACCGAGACATTTAACTCCAACCTCTCTTCACTACCTTCTGGATCTTCAACTCTACACACTATCCGTGAGCCCGAGATAAAACCCAGTGTACTATTTTCTGGTAAGGTCGAGGAGTTTGGAGGGTTTATGTTACAGTGTAATTTAGCCTTTAGCAGAGCTCCACGTACCTTTTTTTCCGACTCGTCCCGTATTTCCCACATAGTTTCCTCTCTTCAAGGGGAGGCGTTGAGGTGGGCGAACGCATACTTCAGCTCCGTGTCAGTAAATGACTGTGCCTTTTCTGTTTTTTTTAATGATTTCCAGAGGGTTTTTGAGCGTCCCCTGCACCAAGAGACCGCTTCCAAGAGGCTAATGGCGCTACGCCAGGGGAACCAATCTGCGGCGGACTTCGCACTTCACTTCCGGATCACGGCCCGAGAGGCCGGATGGGAGGACCTCGCTCTTCGGGGAGTGTTTGTGAGTGCCCTCAACGATCACATTAAAAATCAACTAGCCCTCGTAAATCATCCCGACAATCTGAACGATTTGATCGACCTGTCAATTCGCATTGACGATCGCTTCAGAGAGTGTCGGGGCAGTTCGGACTACAACTCCCAGAGTTCCTCCGTTTCCGGAACTTCACTTCCGGATCTGACAAGCCGTTGCCGCCCAAATATTCCAAACACTGAAATTGACCCTGTGGAACCAATGATTGTTGGGCGCACCCGTCTCACTCCTGAGGAGAGACAGCGTCGTTTTTCTGCAAAGGAATGCCTATACTGTGGTAAGAAGGGACATTTCATCGCCTCTTGCCCCCTGCGTTTAAAAGGTCGGCCCCACCCATAAGACAGGAGATTCGGGTGGGCGCTTCTGACATTTCTCCTGAGAACCGTCTGACTCTCCCTTCTTCCATTTGTCATAACAATTCAAATTTCTCTGTGCAGGCGCTTGTTGACTCTGGAGCAGAACAAAACCTTATCAGTGACAGCTTGGTGGAGAGACTGTCAATTCCTTTGGACAGATTGGATCAACCCCTCTCTATGACAACACTCACTGGTCAGACCATTTCCACCATCTCCCACAGAGTCACTTCTCTGAAGCTCATCATCTCTGGCAATCATCATGAACTGAGTGAGTTTTTTGTTTTTCATTCAAATAACCCTCAATTGATATTAGGATTCCCTTGGCTTAGACGACATAACCCGCAGATCGATTGGAAGCACCAGAGAATCATTGCCTGGAGTCAGGATTGCTCTGCTAACTGTCTCAGGTCGGCGATTTCCCCTTCTCCTCCGTCTTGTTATGAGGAGGAGGAGATTGATTTGACCTTAATTCCCCCCGCTTATCATGATCTGGCCCCGGTTTTCAGCAAATCCAGGGCTCAATCTCTACTTCCACACCGACCGTATGATTGCTCAATAAATTTGCTTCCTGGTGCTCCCTTGCCTTCTTGTCGTTTGTATAATTTATCTGGTCCTGAGAAACAAACCATGAGGGAGTATATTGACGCATCATTGTCCTCCGGCCTTATCCGCGCTTCTACCTCTCCAGTGGGAGCAGGCTTCTTCTTCGTCGCCAAGAAAGACAAATCTTTGAGACCTTGTATAGATTACAGAGAACTAAATCAAATAACTGTAAAAAACAAATACCCTCTACCTCTCATTGAATCCATCTACGGGCAGCTACAGGAAGCGGTAATTTTCACCAAGTTGGACCTTAGAAATGCTTATCATCTGGTTCGTATTAAGGAGGGGGATGAATGGAAAACGGCCTTCAGAACGCCTTTCGGTCATTTCGAATATTTGGTAATGCCTTTTGGACTAACTAATGCTCCCGCCGTGTTCCAAGCACTCGTCAATGATGTACTAAGGGATTTTTTGAACCAATTTGTCTTTGTTTACCTAGATGACATTCTCATTTATTCCAAGGACCGACACCAACATTCTCAGCACGTTCGGGCTGTCCTTCAGCGTCTGTTGGAGAATCAACTGTTCGTCAAGGCGGAGAAGTGTGAGTTCAGTGTGCCCTCTGTGACCTTCCTGGGATTTGTGTTTAAGAGTGGTCAGGTTTGGACGGACTCTGAGAAGGTCAAAGCGGTTGTGGAATGGCCGACCCCCACTAACCGTAAACAACTCCAACGCTTCCTGGGCTTCGCCAACTTCTACCGCCGCTTCATCAGGAATTACAGTCAAGTTGCTAGTCCTTTAACCAGACTCACCTCTTCTCTCCGTGTTTTTTCTTGGACCAGGGATGCGGAGGTGGCCTTCCTGAGGCTCAAGGCGCTTTTCTCCTCTGCTCCCATCCTGACTCACCCCGACACCAAGTTGCAGTTCCTTGTCGAAGTAGACGCCTCGGACTCTGGAGTGGGTGCTGTTTTGTCACAACGATCCCCTACCGACAACAAGGTCCACCCTTGTGCATTCTTCTCACGTCGATTGTCTCCTGCTGAGGCCAACTATGATGTGGGCAATCGTGAGTTGCTGGCCATAAAATTGGCGCTCGAAGAATGGAGGCATTGGTTGGAGGGGGCGGCGTTGCCTTTCATCGTTCTCACTGACCATAAGAACCTCTCTTACCTTCGGAGTGCCAAGAGACTGAACTCTAGACAGGCCAGGTGGTCCCTGTTTTTTACCAGATTTAACTTTTCCATCTCTTACCGGCCGGGGTCCAAGAACGTAAAGCCTGATGCCCTTTCCAGACAGTTTTCGTCCTCTGATTCCCCCGAAACTGCCGAGCCCGTCCTTCCTGGCTCCTGCGTGGTGGGTGCCACATCCTGGGGGATCGAGAGGGACATCCTTCGGGCTCAACGGTCTGAACCCGACCCTGGTAATGGCCCACCTGACCGCTTGTTTGTCCCCAAGTCTGTGGTCAGCCAGGTTCTTCAATGGGTTCATTCTTCAAAATTTTCTTGTCACCCCGGTGTCAACCGCATGATCTCCTTTACTAGAAGACACTTCTGGTGGCCTACCTTGCGCCGGGACATCAAGCGCTTTGTGTCAGCCTGCACTGTCTGCGCCCAGAACAAGAGCTCTCATCAATCTCCTACGGGATTACTCCAACCCCTTCCTGTCCCTGGTCGTCCCTGGTCCCACATCGCACTGGATTTTGTGACAGGTTTACCCCCATCTGAAGGGAACACGGTCATTCTCACCATCATCGACCGATTCTCTAAGGCTGCACACTTTGTTCCATTGCCAAAACTTCCCTCTGCAATGGAGACTGCTCAACTCTTGGTCGTCCATGTCTTGAGGCTTCACGGCATACCCTTGGACATTGTCTCGGATCGTGGTCCTCAATTTGTGTCCCGGGTTTGGAAGGCCTTCTGGAACGCCCTCGGCGCCTCGGTGAGTTTGTCCTCGGGATATCACCCCCAGTCCAATGGTCAATCTGAACGTTGCAACCAAGAACTTGAGTCTACCATTCGTTGTGTCATTGAAAACAACCCGGTTTCCTGGTCTTCCCTTCTTCCATGGGTCGAGTACTCCCACAATACCCACACTTCCTCTGCTACCGGCCTCTCTCCTTTTGAGGCTTCCCTGGGTTACCTGCCCCCGCTGTTTCCCCGTGAGGAGGCTGACGTATCTGTTCCTTCTGTCCAGCACCACCTACGACGTTGCAAACGGATTTGGAGGCAGACCAAGGAGGCTCTTCTACGGACTCGTGACCAATCCAAACGGGGGGCTGATCGTCGTCGCATCCCTGCTCCTCCGTACTCTGTAGGACAGCAGGTTTGGCTCTCCACTCAGCACATTTCTCTCAAGGATTCCTCTAGGAAGCTGGGACCCCGATTCATCGGACCCTTCCCCATTACCAAGATTGTCAACCCCACTGCTGTCCGGTTACAACTCCCTCGCTCCATGCGAATTCACCCTACCTTCCATGTGTCTCAAGTCAAGCCCCTTGTGGTGGACCCTCTGAACCCCTCCACCCTGGGTCATCCGCCCCCCCGCATCGTTGACGACCAGACAGTGTTCTCTGTTCGCCGGCTCTTGGATGTTCGCCGACGGGGTCGCGGACTTCAGTTTTTGGTAGATTGGGAGGGTTACGGCCCGGAGGAACGCTCATGGGTGCCCAGATCCTTCATCCTGGATCCTGCCCTTATTTCGGACTTTTATTTGAGACACCCTGACAAGTGTCGTAGGTCGCCTAGAGGCGATGTTTGAGGGGGGGGTACTATTGGGGTTGTGTGTTTGTGTGTGTGTATGTGTGGGAGAACTCACCTTGCAGATGCTGATTAGTTGAGACGGAGCTCCTGGGTTGCCACCTGTTTCCCATCTGGCTGACGAGTCCAGCCACTATTTAAGCCTGTGTGGAGGTTCCAGTCTTCGCTGAATCATTGTTCACCTTGGGGTATTGTGAGACAGCCATTTAGTACCTTTCCTTGAGAATTCTGAATTATTCAACTCGTGTTCTTCTTTGATTTCAAGGCAAGCCTCGGACACACCTGGAGTAACTAAACCTGACGAACCTCCTCTGTACTGGACTCCTCTAGAAGCTCTGTTCTCCAACCTGCCACTCCACCTCTACTACAACCCCCATCAAGAACCCTTCAAGGTATCTTCATTTTCAAGTGGACTCTCTTACCTGTTGGACTTCTTCCTCCTTGAGTCTGCCTCCTCGTCGTCACCCTGTAAGAAAGAAAAAGAACTCAACTTCTATTCTGATTATCAGTCTCGTCCAAGCCTCCCTGCTAATACTCTGCACTTTGCCTTCCAGGAACCCCGAATCCCCTTTTCCCTGCACTGTAAATAAAATCACTTAAACGTTTATCTGTGTCTGTCATCCCTCTCAGCCTTGTCTGAATTTGAGTACCATTTTGTTAAACCGTAACAACCATTTGGTTTTAAAACTGGCCATAAAGGCGCAGAGTAGGTGCTATTACATTGTCTGATTATACCTTTGACCAAAAGGTCATCAATGATCTCCTGGACAGGCTGGTACGCTGCCAGAGGGATCTTGTATTGTCTGACAAATGTTGGCGGTGCGTTGGGTGGGGTTGGGATTCTCACTGCGTGGAGTGAGGTCAACCCACAATCTGTTGAGTCAGTTGAAAATGACTTTTCATATTTTAAAAGAACTTGGCGAAGTTTGTCTCTTTCTTCATCAGATGTCAGAGCGTCGGCTTGGGCGACCACCTGATCAATCTGTGATGAGACTGATAAGGGTTCTTGCTCCTTGGGGAGCTCCAACGAATCCCTTTCTGAGTCGTCGGACCTGTCTATGGGTAAGACACCATAGGTTTGAGGCCCTTGGTCGACGTCGTCGGTTGAGAAAAGAGCTATGGCCTGTGTTGGTTTTGTGAACCATACTGGCCCAGCTTCTTGACTCGGTACCAGGTTGTCTGGGAGTCCTCCTAGAAATGGAATGCCTAGTTCAAAATCATGAAAGTCAGTGGAAATCAACCATCCTAGCATAGTGTTTTTTGGGATCAGCACCTCATCCATGCCTGTGTTACACACAGCAATAGATGTGGGCCTGGAGTCAAGGCTCACTTGGTTCGTGGCTTCCACGGACTGTCCCAAGTTGAAAAATGCAGGAGAAGGTTGAAAATATGCCTGTTTATGGCTGATAGCTTGTCCAGCTATGATGTGGATCCGCACCATTAGGTTAATCACCTGAGGTGGAACTGTGGTGGTTTGGTTGCTAGCAACTTGGCAGGCCTCTGGAATGGTCTGCCCAGCCTTAAGGTTTGCTGTGTCTAGCACAGGAGGATCCTTTGTGGCTGGTTTTAGGGACCACAGCACCTTGTTGATGGTGTCCACATGGACACCCAACCTTACCAAAATGTCAGAGCCTATGTAGGATGCATGTGGTAAGTTTTGGATAACGAGAAACGGGTGAACCAGTTCTCGTTGGTTCCAGTTCAGTTTTAGGTTAATGACTCCGTCTGCGGTCATTACCTTAGAACTATTGGGAACTAATGGAAAGCGGAAAGCTTTTTTAATTAGTTCTAGACCAACGTGTTTGTGAACCAAGGTTTCATAGAAAGCTCGGTTAATTGCTGATTTATCTGTCCACAGAGACAGAACAGCATTGTTGATGTGGGACCCTTGGATCTCTACACCTTTAACTACCAGTGGTAGGTAGTGTTTGGTGGACTCGTGACTGCTCCAGCTCACAGAGGAGGCTGTCTTGTTGGGTCAGAGTTTGGACCACTGGGTGGGTCTCTTTGGTTTCACATGATGTCAGAGGAGTACTCACCGGGCTCGTGTCCTCGGCTGAGGAGTCCTTTGCGCCTTCCGTGGTACCTGCTGTTGGGCAGTTTGTGTTACACTCCGGAGGCGTATCTATTGGCAGTTGTTTGCTCACTTTGGTCCACATCGTTTGATCACCATAATCTATAATCGCGTCGAAGCAATTTATAAAATCCTGGCCAACCAAAAATGGGAATGAGTCAACACGAGACACATGTACCGGGTGGTACAGTGTCATTCTGCCAACCTGCATGTGAACCATTGCTACAGCTGTCAGGGTTGTTCTCTCCTCTGAGAGACCCTGCATTTCTATAGCACAATCAGAAAGAGGTATTATCCTGTTAACGCCGGCAGCGGCTGTCCTCAGCTCCTCGAACAGTTTAGCTGACATAATTGTTATGTCTGCCCCACCGTCCCGAAGTGCTTCATGTGTGAGGACACCTTCGAGTGTCACTGACAGGTACGCCTTTTTGGCGACCCCCCTTCTGATAAAGTTACACAGAAACCTCTTGGGTTTTTTCTGACGCTTCTTCACACGTTCAGCTTTGTCTGTGTAATCTTGGTTTGTCTGAACCGTCAGCACAGCAGTAGCTGTTTCTGAGTGTTCAGCTTGCGATGACACGTCATCATTTGTGTGTGTGTTTACCCCCCCTTCTTCTGATGAGGGGTTGTTTGAGGCAACAACAGCAATGTCTTGGTGTGTTCCACCGACATCTGTAATGTTGTCATTCGCGCCCTCAGATGTAATAGTGATTACATTACTGCATAGCGCTCCTGGTTGGTTTCCCTTGTCAGTTTGTTTCAAGGTTTCTAACAACCTGCGTATTTTCTCTGTCTCTTCCGAGCTCAGAGGTGTAGGGCCTTGTTTCTGGGACTTTTGTGATTTTTTCGCCTCGGTTCGTTTCGTCCGAGGTGGGGGACGGCTAGGTACGTCTTTTGGGGGTTCCTTTTCGTACTTCCCCTGATAATATGGGTCCTCTCGGTTCCCATATCTTTGCGTCCTACGCCCACCCCATTTACGATAATCACGTTCATCCTCTGAAAGAGGAGCTTTTGTGTCCCAGCGTGCACCTTCATGACGCGGTTTGTTAGTTTGAACAGACTGTTTTTTCTCACCTTTTTTAGGAGGCGGCGAGGCACGCCGTCCTTCCAGTTCTAGATAGAGGGGTTTAACCTTTACACCAGGAAACACTTCTATGGGCGTCTTAGCATGAGAACATGCCTCAAACACATTCACAGCACACTGTTTAATCTCATTGATGGATTTTTCTCTGAAATTTGCCATCATTTGTACTGATCGTTTAAAATCAGTGTGGAGATTTTTGCTGAAAACAAATTTGAAACCTTTTTCTTCCTCCATTCCGGTTTCATTTCTGTTACCAAAATAAGCTTGGAAGATTCTTTTGTAATAGACTTTTGGATGTTCATTCTTGCCCTGCGTGACCTTGTCAGCAGCTGGGAAACCAGCAGGTCCCGTGCAGGAGTCGTACTCTCTGATCAAAGCTTCACACAGAAGGTTGTAATCCCTTCTCGTTGCATCAGGTAGACGCTCGATGAAGGTGAACACCTCTCTGTCCGAAGTGAGCCTTATCAGACTGATCTTATCCTCAACCGTAGCATTAGGATAACCTCTCAATCTGAATGCAAGATCTCTGAGGTACGCTTTTGTTCCAGATGAGCCCATTGGTCCCGGTACAAAGCGTTGTACATATTTTGAGATTTTTTGCAAATCATCCATTGAAGGAGAAAGTATCAACGGTCTCGCTTGCGTGGTTGGTAGTGCAAATTGGTGCAGGTCAGTCCCTATCACCCGAGATGAGGGTGGAGGTGTTAGAACGGGATTAAGAGCAGGAGGAGAAAATTGGTGCAGGTCTGTCCCTATCACCCGAGATAAGGGTGGAGGTGTTAGAATGCGATTAAGTGCAGGAGGTGCAAATTGGTGCAGGTCTGTCTCTATCACCCGAGATGAGGGTGGAGGTGTTTCTCTAAGAGCAGGAGGCGCAACAACATCTTTCTGGGGCAATTGTGGGTGACCTGGACCCTGACCTTGTTCGTCTTTGAGTTCCAGACCAGCTCGCCCCACGTCAGAAATCTTCTTTGTTGCTGTGGCTAGATTCTCCTCACAAGCCTTCAGGCGTTCCTGTGATGTCTGACATTCACTTTGTAAAAGCAGACATTGTTGGAGTAATCCCGCCTTTTCCAGTTTGCATTCGTCCAGCTCCTTTGATGCGAGCTGCAACTGTCGTTGTAGCACACAGTTGTCTGACCACACAGCTTGGTACTCACGCTCTTTATCCCTAATCTTCTCCTCAAATGAGTGAGCCTGTAATGACAGCTCATTTTGTGAGAGTTCCCTCTCACCATGCACCCTTTCTGCACGTGTCTGTTCATCCAGTTCAGACTCTTTCATCAATTTGTCACACATCTCCTTTTCAGATGCATATGCTCTAGACAGCATGACATTTCGTGCAACCTGATGGTCCAATTCCTCTTTGAGAAGCAGAGAAATTTTTGCTAACTGTTCACGGCTCAACTTTTTATCCTCACTTACCATAGCTCCTTTTGATAAACTCACCAGTTCTGCAGCTCTGTGAGCTTCATCAAGGTGTTCTAACGGTGCACCAACAATTGGATTTGTTAAAATACATAAGGCTGTCTGGATGACATCTTGGGAGTCCAAAAGGTCAGTGTTTACGTCGTCTTCCACCATTATCTTTTATTTAAAAATTAACTAGGAAGATGTGGTGTTTTAAGTCGTAAAACAAATCAGAAAAGTTTCCTTTTTCTGATATAATTACTCTTATTTAGTGTTTAAGCAATTAAACGTGTATTTCCTTTTCAGCAAATGAGTAAACTGATCAGCTCTGTTATTATCTGTGACTGTATCTACCAAAAAGTTCTCACTTTTTCATTTTGCACCTGCTTGAGGATTTATCAGTGAATGAAAAATGTCCTAGTAAACGCCTCTCTGGGCATAAATACTTTACTGACTTTTAATGGTAAGATAACATAACAGTATAAATCAGCTTGAGGAACGTTTATTACCTCAAAAATGCTTATTTTAAAGAAATACGAGCGTTCAATTTCACCAAAATCCTAAAAACGAAGTGAAACTGTGATTTCAAGTTTCCAACAGGAGGTGGCAGTATAACCTTATTTTATTTTAACCCTGACACTGTTAGTGACGACCAGTAGGAGTCGCGATGACTTCCTGCGGCATCCGGTGACATCCGGTCGTTAGCTGTTAGCTTAAAATTAGCATCGGCTAGCGTGGTCCAAAAACACCATTTAATGACGGATTTCAAACTGAAACGTGGCAAAGTTTCAGCGATTAGGCTTCAAAGAAACGGAGCAGCGGATCAGAATGCAACATTAAAGCATTTTTCAACTTTAAAAACAGATTGAAATTCCCTATGAAGACGAACTTCATTTCTGGGTCACGTGACTGAATCTACCAATGACAGGGCAGCAACGGGGATGCGTTCTTATATCGCTGACTCAGAGGAAGTGACGCAGCCACGTCACTCACTTCTCAGCGAATCAAAGCGTTCCACAGCAGCTGATTTCAACCAATCACGGATCGTTTTTCCAACTAGCGTGTAGCATTAGCCTGAACAAGTCCGTCAACTTTTCGTCTTTTAAACTGTCAAAATGCACTATTTTCTGTTAAAAATGTAACGAATCAGCTCCCAGCTGCACGGTAGCGGCGCTCCGGTCTCAAAACGTCTTTCCAACCATTTAAAACAACTCGTTCGAATTTATCAGAACCGAGCCGGACCAGAGTCACGTCTGGACCACAGTTCAAACAGAATAAAATTTCCACAGCTCAGCAAATTTGTCACACACCACAGACGTACAATTTCAGCTTTCATAAAGACTCGTTGACACTATTTCAGCTTTCAAAACATCACTAGCTGCAAGCTTTCTCTGAGCATCTCAGCTCAAAACAGCGTTTCACTCCGCAGAATCTGCACTTTTTTCATGCCAACATGATAATTCAATTGTCACACGAATACAGTCCATTTTATGAACCTGTAACAGGCCACCAGATGTAGAATGAACATATGCATGATATATTCATAAATTAAACGGATTCTTTCATTTTTCTGGACTGAGTAATAACGTGCATTGAATTTAATAAAATGTGGACGGAAACGTGTTTATCTTTGACTCACCAACGACAGTGGGTCATTTATTTAAAAACGATTTAAACACATCACACATTTACATTAATTTGGCAAAATGATTTCAACAACAACATGGCTAATTTAGCAAGTTTTACAAGGAGTAAACAATACGGCGATTGTTTCCCTTTGCTTCCAGCTGTACAACAGACACTTCTAAAAATATCTGGAATGATTTCTAGCAGATAGGAGAATTTAAAGATAGAAAGATGAAGTTTAGAGGGAGAAAAAGATGGATTAGGGAAAAGGTTTGTGTCGGCATCAGAACGGCACTCTCCGGGTTTTTCCCAGCTTTTTCCCCGGTACACTTAGGTGGTATAAATCTCTTTTACCTGGAGATGTCTCCCTGGTACGAAATTCCATTTAACGCACCCTTTCAGCGTCTCCGTAGGAACAGCTGTGAATCGTCCGAAGTAGTGACGGTACTTGTTCGACACAAGTTCACCTCACGAGTGGACTTCACATGAGTGGAGTCCGTCAGAGTTCCACTCAGAGGTGGAAGATGTCATAATCCCCAATACTCGGAAGAGCTCTGGATCATGTCAGGATTTTCCTGTTTCCCAGCACTGGAGTTGCAACGACTGAAGCTGGAGCCTGAAGCGACTGGTTCTGCTCGACACTCCACCCGACTGGACTCGACTCCAAACTCGACTGGTTTGAACTAGGAAGTACCGACATTTAAAGAGCTCTCTTTCCGGTTCACTTGGGAGTTTCCTGATTGGT
This sequence comes from Nematolebias whitei, assembly GCF_014905685.2. Lineage (NCBI taxonomy): Eukaryota > Metazoa > Chordata > Actinopteri > Cyprinodontiformes > Rivulidae > Nematolebias > Nematolebias whitei. The sequence continues at coordinate 53,165,171 of NC_056502.1, forward strand.
CGTTTCAACCAGACAGGGGTGTGTTTTTGTGACGTAAGAGGTCACTAGGAGTCAGAAAAACAGCAAGAATGTTATGGAACAGATTGGAAATGTTTTTCAGACAGACGAGAGGAATATTTAGACGAGTTGGGTGAAGACAGGTGCCAGCCTCTATATTTACGTCTGAGAGGATTTTAAAAACATGACAGTTCGTTCCAACAACTTGTTTTGCGTTTGACTCCAACCTTGGACCAACTTACACAACTTGCTCATTCAAAGACAGAAAATCAGAAAATGCATAATTATTCTGTAACAGACCTTAACATGAATTCTAATTTTGCATGAGGATTAAAAATCATTATTACTGTTTCACAGTTAATTAAAAATGATTAGTTCACTGCAACATCTAAAATGGTTTGAACTAAAAACACTTTGATTATCAAACATTTGTAAAATAGTAATGATAATAGAAAAGAGAGTGTTCTTTCACTTGATTAATTCAAGAAAGAAAGTCTCAGGATGGGTCAACCTGTATTTCTGGATTCAAATCAATGAAATGACAGCTTCTGTCCCTTAAGGTCCTTAAGGTCAGGATTTGACCTCAGGCCTAGTTCACTACATTAGTGACTTAAACACTTATGAACCTCTGAAAAGAGATCCAGGAAGTGGTTACAAGAAGAAATTGATAGATTGCCTGAAAATTTTGGAGCAGGACAAGGCTATTGACCGTTTTCTGTACCACAGACTGTACCCAGGGGAGGCCACACCTAGTCTGTATGGTTTACCTAAAATCCACAAACAAGGTATACCTTTAAGACCAATCGTTAGCATGATTAACTCTGTCACTTACAATGTTTCCAAATATCTGGCGTCTGTACTCATCCCTTTAGTTGGCAGCTCAGAACACCACATACAGAACACCATGGACTTTGTGGATAAGGTGAGGGATGTCATCATGGAGACTGATGAAACAATGGTCTCTTTTGATGTCACATCACTCTTTACGTGCATTCTTGTTGATGATGCAGTAGAGGTGGTCAGTTTAAAATTAAAATCAGACACCACTCTGAGCAGCAGGACCACGCTTTCCACAGAACAACTGTGTCAACTCTTGAAACTGTGCCTGCAGTCAACCTACTTCACATATGGGGAGCAATATTATAGGCAGAAACATGGGTGTGCTATGGGGTCTCCAGTTTCTCCTATTGTTGCCAACATGGAGGAGGTAGAAAAGAGAGCCTTGACGTCCTTTTCAGGGACACCACCAAGTCATTGGTTCAGGTATGTTGACGACACCTGGGTTAAAATTAAATCTCAGTAAGTCCAACATTTTACTGACCACATCAACTCTGTGGATAAATACATCAAGTTCACACGAGAAGATGAAAAAAATGGCAAGTTGGCTTTCTTGGACTGTGAGGTCTCAGTCTCTGATAGAGGACATTTGCAAACTGAGGTGTACCGCAAACCCACCCACACAGACCAGTATTTGCAGTTTGACTCCCATCACCCTTTGGAGCACAAGTTAGGAGTCATCAGGACTCTGTATCACAAAATACATTACGGCAAAGACTGGTTCATCCCAAAGATCCAGTCCCCCGGCACAAACAGAGTAATGTTGTGTATGCTGTTCAGTGTCAGGAGGGCTGTGATCAGTCTTACATCGGGGAAACAAAACAGCCACTGACCAAAAGGATGGCCCAGCACAGAAGATCAACATCATCAGGCCAGGACTCTGCGGTCTACACTCATCTCCAGGCCAGCGGTCACTCTTTCAGGGATGAAGATGCGCACATCCTGGATAGAGAGGAACGATGGTTTGAGAGAGGAGTAAAGGAGGCCATCTTTGTGAAAAACCGTCCATCATTAAACAGGGGTGGAGGCCTCTGGGTTCAATTGTCCCCCTCTTACAATGCTGTGATTGCTAGTATCACTCAGCCCTCTGTGAATAGTACACAGCCATCAGTGTGCTAATGATCCATTGTTAGGCTGATGGTCCTTCTTGAGCATGTGATCAGCTGGTTTTGGTTGTCAGCAGCAAAACTGGTTGATCCACTCTGAGATGGTGCTATTTAAGAGACTGAGCTGAAAACAGCACCTCAGACTGAAGAAGTCTCTCGGACGAGAGACGAAACGTTTCTACATTTTTTGTTGTTTTGCTTTGTTTTTTTTTTTTGAATGTCCAGAGGACCAGATTGAACTTTTTTAGATTTTTCTACCTGGATTATTGAGCATGCATCAGGATAATGTGATGGATGGTCATTATTAGGATATAAAGTACAGGTGCTGTAACAAAGCCAACCTTTAATCACTGAAGTAGCAGTACTGTGGGAGATAGGCAAAGCTTACTATCAGTATCAGAAAAAGAGGTATGATCTTCAGGCTGAACAGGAGTCACAAAACCCAGGTCAGAGTGTTGGCCCCCTTCAGGGATCTCAACTTGAACCGGACAGATGGGAGGTGACCCATTGGAGATGGGTGTGGAGAGGGTTGGAAGGTGGATTGCCATATCCTTCCCACCTCTACACAAAGTTCCTTAGGGGACGAGTGACCAGAACACAGTTCTACTTTGAAGAAGAAGAACCTGAACCCAGCACCTCCATGCATCTCCCTTACCATGACTCCCCTGCGACACAAAGATCTTGATGACTATGATTCTGATGACTCTGGGGAGTGGTGGCGTAGAGGTTAGAGAAGATGGGCCTGTGATCGGAAAGTCGCAGGTTCACCTTCCGGTACTGTCAACATCAAAACGTGGGTGGAAAAGATGAAACACTCACACCTGCCTCCACCCTCATTTGCCTCACTCTGGGCCCCTGAGCAAGGCCCTTAATCCCCACCATCTGCTCCCTAAACAGGTCTCTCTTGAAAATGAGTTCTTGTGGCTCAGTGAGACTACCTGTATAAATAAAGGGTAAATTAAAATGAAAAAATTATGACTCTGATGATCTAGCAACCCCTGAAAGACCCAACCGATGTACAAGGATTACGATTATGGATAAAGCGGCTTGCCTACAGACCCTACTGTGGGGTTTTGTAGTGTTAATAGGCTTAGGAATGCTGTTGGTTATTTTATATCAGGCTGGAATCAGACTATGGAGCCTAACACATGTGTAAGTCTCACACTGAACATTCAAGTATGGCAACATGACCTGCTGGGATACCACATCAATGAACATATTCATACCATGAAACCAGAATGAGACTCTTCAAGATCAGGCTACAACATGGAATCAAGTAAGAAGGGCAGACTATGCCACTTGGGAAAAGAAATTGAACAATGCACCAGAATGGCTGGGAGCCATCGAAGCCAAAAACCTGACCAGGCACAAGTTGACCATGTCCAACTTACTAGTGTTACAGGATGGAATTGTAATCTGGATAGCGGTCCTGCATCAGCAAGTTAGAAGACTGATGAGATGCAATTGGATCCATCCAGACAAGGAACAACCTGAATGGCACTGTAATTGGGGTTGTCAACCCCTGTTGGGTTTAAGTCACCAATACTACTGGGAAACAGAAGTAATCTACCCCACACCACCAAAGGACGACAGCTGTCAAGCTGTACTCCCTTGTTGGGAATTCTGGGGCAACTATAATCTAGACTGTGACAAGATCCCACCTCAGAATTCGACTAGCCCAAAGACTGTTCATGCAGTAAGGCATAAAAAGATGCCTAGACCTAATGCTACGCTGGAGCAACCCTACACTCTTCCCCCAAGGCCACCACAAAAGATATACCACAAAGTAGAGGTGGCAAAAGCATTGAGACAACACTGTCAAGCACACAAACTGAAAGAACTTCCAATATGCTATTGGAATCTGTATGTTGAGTGCGCCTTTTAAAATTATCTAACAATAACCCCAGTGATGAGTCAATGTTACTATTTTTGAAGTTTGGCAGCTTTATTTCATTCCCTAAATGCAATGCACAAAGACTGGTTGAATATGACTACCCTGGGTCTGGGTGGTACCAGGTCTGCCCCATTTTGAAAGAGACTCTGTGGTGTGGTACACCAGGACACATCTGGGCCTCCAGGGACCGTATTTTTCTGGCATGTTTGTGCAAAGGCTACCCAAACCAAGTGAACTCCTTAATGTGCCAAAGGGTGATTTTGACAAAATAGACAAATATGTTCAAGTTCAAGTCTCTTTATTATCCCCGAGGGGCAATTAGTTTCACAGTCAGTAGGTAGGTATAAAACATCCATACTACACAAGACATTAAAATAATAATACGGAAGTCATCAGTGTTCATTGAGAAGTCTGATCACCACAGGGATGAATTAATTTTTCTATCTGTTTGTTCTACATCTGGGCTGCAGTTACCTGCGTCCAGATGAAAGCATCCTGAACTCACCATGGAGTGGGTGATCAGGATCTGCCAGAATCTGCCTGGCCTTTTTCACTGACCTCGCCTTGTGTAGATCAGTGAGTTTCTGTAGGACTATGCCAGCAGTTTTGCTACACATCCTGACAATCCCCGAGAGTTTGTTCCTGTTCTTACATGTCAAAAGTCCAAACCAACATATGATGGTGAAAGTTAAAAGAGACTCAATAAAACATTCTCATAAAAGTCGAAGCAACATTAAAACCACAGAGCTTCCGATAAAAATACATTCTCTGGTAGGCATTTTTACAAAGTGAGGTCACATGGGGGTCAAAGGTCAGTTTGTCATCAAGAACTCTGTGTGTTGTCTCTGGACATGCTCACCACCCTTGCATCCCCCCCCACCCCTGCACACACACGTAATGTCGATGTTAATATGTGCTAGTGTGCAAGATTTTTTTATGATCACATTGTTGATCTTCAACCAGAGGTTAAAAGCGTGTTAGAAATTTTTTTTGTCTCCAAACACTATGTGTTATTTTTCATAACTTTTAATTGTCTGTCCAAACAGGTCTCACTTGTAGATGAGTCTATGAGGCTCAATATGACTTATCTATTTAAATATAGGTTGAATGAATGGAAAAAAAGAACAGTTCCTAGATATTTATATTGACACACCACCTCAACAGCTTCACCGTTAATGAACAAAGGAGCTGCAAATGAAGATTTTTTTCTCTGAAATCAATTACCATCTCCTTTGTCTTAGAAACATTTAGCTTTTAAAAGGAAGATTCACAGCATTAAGTGAAGTCCGCAATCACAGGCCCGGGGTCTGGGTCATCACTGCTCTGAAGGGACAGGATGACAGAGTCATCGGCTAACTTTAAAATGTGAAATGGCTACAACAATCATTTGTATATAAAATGAATAAAAGGGGCGAAAGAGGGCAGTACGGTGGTGCAACTGGTAGAGCTGCTGCCTCTCAGCGATCAGGTCCCTGGTTCAAATCCTGGTTCGGCGACCTTTCTGGGTGGAGTTTGCATGTTCTCTCTATGCATGCGTGGGTTTTCTCTGGGTACTCCAGTTTCCTCCCACAGACCAAAAACATGCATGTTAGGCTGATTGGTAACTCTAAATTGTCTCTAGGTGTGAGTGAGCGAGTGAATGGTTGTTTGTCTCGTTTGTCTCTATGTGACCCTGTGATGGACTTGCGACCCACCCAGGGTATAACCTGCCCCTCACACAGTGATTGCTGGACATGGGCACCGGCGACCCCCATGACCCAAAATGGAAGAAGCGGGTAAAAGATAATGGATGGATGAATGGGGCGAAAGAACACAGCCCTGAAGGGAACAGGTATACAAGAGAAGGACATCAGAGAGAACCCCACTGACTCTCACCCGCTGAGACAGAAGAGTTAAAAAGTCCACAAGCCAACAAATGAAGCCAGAGTCCAGACCGTACAAACATTGTAATCTATCTGCTTAAATGTGGGACTGATTACAATTAAAAGCAGATGAAAAGTCAATAAAAAGCAATCTTACAAAGGTTTTTATACATTCAAGGTGTCCTAAAATCATGTTTAAAAGAGTTCCTATTGCGTCTTCCACTCCTCTATGTGAACGATAAGTAAATTGAAGTGGGTCCAAATGATCTTCAACTTTTGACAATAGGGTCTTCCGAACAGTTTGTCGAATGACTTCATAACTAAAGAAGTCAGAGCAACAGGCCTGAAGTCGTTCAGGGACTGAGCAGTCTTGGTTTTTGGGACTGGAAAAATTGCAGAGTGTTTCCCGAGCTGTGGGACCCTAAAGGATTGGAGAGACATGTTAAAAAGAAAACAGAAAATATCTGCAAGTTGTAGGGCACAGTTCTTAAGAATATGACCCCCATGCCATCAGGACCTGGACTTTTCCTTTACTTGGTCTTTTGAAAAACATTAACCACACTTCCATTATCAGTATTCACTGTTGCACCTGACAGCGTTTCTTTAAAAACAGAAAGCTCCTCTGTAAAATCATTAGTGTTGAAACAATTGTAGAATGAATTAAAATAATTTGACAGTTCCAAGCTGGATTAGGAGTTAAGAGTGATGTGAATTTTCTTATTTATTATCCCTATCATAGACTTAACCCCCTTTTACACCATCCGGGAGATATTGGACCTGAACATACAGTATTTTCCACCCTTTTTTCATAGTTTACTCTAGCTACTTTTAATTCTTTCCTCAGTTGTTTTTAGGTATATGGTATTAAGTCAAATCCCCCTTTTTGAAGCTAATGTTGTACAAATTTATTGTTTTAACTGATTTGGTGATCCATGGTTTATTGTTAGCAAAAATTGTGACAAATGTCCTGGGAATGACTGATCCCTTTCAAAAAATAACAGAAGAGGAAATTATGTCAGTAAGTCCCTCTAAATTAGTGCATGTACTTTTAAACAAATCCCAGTTTGTGCAGCTAAAACAGTCTTGAAGATTCTGGATGGACTCTTCCAACCAAACCAGAACCAAACGTTGCTCCGGCTTGTGTTTCCTCAGGACGGGTTTGTAGTGTGGAACCAAATAGACAAAATTGTGGTCTGATGAGTCAAGTGGGGCTCTGCTCAGAGATTTAAAAGTGTCTTTCACAGTTCCATAACACAGTTCCAAACATTTTGCAAGTTGAGTGGGGCACGTCACATATTGATAAAAATTCCCATGTGACTTTCCAAGTCTGCAGTGGTTAAGATCACCCACGATAAGTTTAGGAGCGTCCGGTGAGATCTGAAACTGCTGCACAGTTTTTAGCAAAGCCTGAGTAGCTAGCTCTGTATTAGCCTTAGGGTGGATGTAAACAAGTGTTATAATAAGCTGCAGAAATTCCCTTGGCAGATAAAATGGGCGGAGAGACAGACAAAAGTTTGACGTCTGGCATGCATATTGTCTCCCTGGTGATAACCATTTTACACCACTTTTTATTTATGTAAAGGCACAGTCCTCCACTGAGTGATTTGACTGTCCTGGTGGGGTCTCTGTCCAAATGAATGGGCTCACCAAAGCCCTTAATCTCCAGGTCCAATTGCAAGTCATGGTCCTAGAGCCAAGGTTCAGTCAGCGCCAAAGCACAGGCACTTTTGTATTCCTCTAGAAATTTCACGTTAGCCTGAAGATTGTAGATTTGGCCACGGAGTGACTGTACATTTGCCAGCATAATGGTTGTTATTTTGCCCCTTATGTGATTCTGTTCCCTTGTTCCCTGTTTTCTGTCACTTTCCACTCACTCCTCAGTCTGCCTCTCCATTCTCGTCAGTCTTTATCATTCACACCTGTCCCTCGTAAGCCACCTGCCCAGGTGCTCTCATTACTCAATCTCCCTCTGTCTTATAAAAAAACCTTTCTCCCCTCCACTCCTCATCCAGTCATTGTTCTGTTTTGCTCTGCTTACACAAACTACACGGTCCTCTTGTCTCTGTTTCCGAGTTCCCGTCCGAATCGGTACCCATCCTGTTTTTTTGCCTGCCTGTTCCTGTCTTTGTAAGTTTTTTGCTGCCACGCCAGCACTTAGTTTTTGCTGTTTTAAAATAAATTATTTTTATTTTAAATTCCTCCTTTGCCTGTCTGCAAATGGGTCGAAAACTCAAGGATTGTGTCAAAAACATGCACAGCACATGTCTTACTGCTGCTTGTTACAATTACAAGCGTCAGCTCACCGTGGCTGAACGTATCTTTAACAGCCTTAACAACTCAGTGTGGGAAAGCAGTGGCGCATCACCTAGGTGCCGTTTGTGGAAGACTGAAGTAGCCGTTATGCCAACATGGCTCTATGACTGCACAGGGTTGAAAAGGAAGAAGACTGTTAAAAGTCTCCTACAATCACGGGCTGAAAAACATAGCTGAGATAAGCTACGCACCTGGTGGGGAAGTCGAGAGGAGGAAGTAAGAGAATGGGTTGCCCCCTGTCTGCAGCACTCTTCCAATTATTGGATTAAATATCAATTCTTGGTAACTGTGTATTCTAAGGAACAGGATACAGTATATGGTCCATCCCCTTGTATCGCCTGGACAGGTATGTTCACCCAAGACCTTGGCACGTGATCTGCAATGGAGAACAGACGGAGTGCACAATTAGCCTAGCCCCAAGACCCTGCAGTGAGATTCCTGGATGGGAGAGCTACTGTCAGACCTACTATGGTTCAGAGTATATTACCCACGCTACTGAAATGGTGTGGAAAAAGTATGGTACGAAATGGAGAAGATCCATCCCTGAGGGTGCAAGATACACTGAGGCCATTTTGGGACACAAACTTAAAACCAGAAAAAAGCATTCAAGGAGTGATCATCCCCTTTGTCTCTGACTCGATGATCGCCCTGGCCAAAGAAGAAACCAGCACTGAATCTAATAATCAACTCTGCTTAGTCCCCCAACTACTGCACATACAGTGTATACAGCACATAATCTTTAAAAATTGATTTCGGGGTTCCACTGCCATGAGAGATGCCCAATGTCGGCTGATTGCCTGTATGGGCCCAGTAACAATCGGGGGGTCTTGGAAAGGCATTAAAGCCCCCCCCCCCCCTTTTTTTGGCACAGTCTATGTTAATCCTTTTTGTCATTCTAGGAGCCAGAAGTATCCTGTAGCTACTGCCATCTTCTGTTATCTAACGCCAAGTATATCTGGGCCATTGGGTTGACATGGTGGTGTGATCGCTGCCGTTCAAATTCATTCTACCTTTATTTAGACAGGTTAATCCCATTGAGCCTCAGGGACTCATTTACAAGAGAGACCTGAAATGACCAAATGTAGTTGCCCTGGCTGTGGTGAGTGGAATCCTTGTCCTGAATGGACCACCATTCAAAACAAGATGACGCCTATGGAGTAGGAGGTGTTGACTGATGCTCCTGCCGATCTCTAGCTAACTTTGCCAACTTTACAAACTGACTCCAACTGTATACATATATATATACACACACACACACACACACACACACACACACACACA
>NC_056502.1:53174560-53183023 GCF_014905685.2 Nematolebias whitei
CCTGGAACAAGAACTGTATTTCATTGATTTGAGTCCAGAAACACAAGATTAAGTTCATCCAGAGACTTTCTAAGTGTCCTGCACTGATCAATTGAAAGAACACTCTCTTTTTCTATTATCATTACTATTTTACAAATGTTTTGATAATAAAATTGTGTTTAGTTCAAGCCATTTTTAAATGTTGAAGTGAACTAATCATTTTTAAATCCGCTGTGAAACAGTATTAGTGATTTTTATCCTCATTCAAAGTAGAAATCAGGTTAATGATGCATTGTCTGATTTTCTGTCTTCAATGAGCAAGTTGTGTAAGTTGGTCAAAGGTCAAGTTTCGGTCAACTGCAAGTTTACTGAAAAAGAAATGTCATGTTTAACTTTTACAGAAAGATACTAGAGAATTGACTCCACGAAGTCTGAGTTCTTCATAACAATCTTCTGTCTGTTCTTAAACACTTAATCTTTTTCCTTGACTTTTTAATAACCTCTTATATCACAAAAACACACCTATGTTTGGTCAACCGACCAATCAGAAAGGTCTCAAATGAACCGGAAGTGACCTCTTTTAAAAGGTGCAACACTTCCTAGTTCACAGTGGCTCAAGGGCTCAGTAGTTCTGGAGTTCTGAGAAGTTCACAGCAGTTCTGAGAAGAACGCTGAGAAGAATGCTGAGAGAATGCTGAGAGAATGCTGAGAGTTGGTTCCGAGAGCAGCAGAGTTCAGAATGCTGGAATGCAGAATGCTCAGGACATCTGCAACTAAGCTGGACGAGAGAAGTTCAGAAGAACTATGAAGTCTGTTCTGGATGATCTCACGACTCCGAACGGTTCCCTACTATCCTTACGGAGACGCTGGATAGCGTTTGAAGGCAACTCTACACCGAAGTCGGAATTATCCTCTGCCAAGGTAAAAAGAGTCGATCTTCAACCGCAAAGTGTACCGTTGGTTAAACTGGGTCTAGAAGGAGCGTGTTGTTCTGGTTATAACAGACAAATTCCCTCACCCATCTCTCTCAACTTAAACTTCAATTTCCATCTTTAAACTCTTCTATCTGCTAGAAATCATTCCAGATATTTTTAGAAATGTCTGTTGTACAGCTGGAAGCAAGGGAAACCATCGCCGTATGGTCTTCTAATTGTAAACTCGCTAATTAAGCCATGTTGTTGAAATCATTTTGCCAAATTAATGTAAATGTGTGATGTGTTTAAATCGTTTTTAAATAAATGACCCACTGTTGTTGGTGAGTCAAAGATAAACACGTTTCCGTCCACATTTAATAATTCAACACATGATATTATTCAGTCCAGAAAAATGAATGAATCCTTTTAATTTATGAATATATCACAGCATATGTTCATCTACATGTCTATATAGATAACACATATATGGATATATATATAAACAGAACAGGTGGAAGAAGGAAGTCTGTGAGCTCTGAACCGTGGAAGCTGAACCACGAGTTTAGCTAACGTTTGGCTAACAAGCTGGCCAAAGAGCTGCTTCGGCTAGTGAGGCCTGCGGAGACCTGGTCCACCGCCGTTTGGACCTGCGAGCCGCTGAAACGAGCCGTTAATGGCGGAGACCCTGTCCGCCGCTGTTGGACCTGCGAGCCGCTGAAACCGAGCTGTTTACGGCAGAGACCCTGTCTGCTGCTGTTGGACCTGTGAGTCACTGAAACTGAGCCGTTTACGGCGGAGACCCAGTCCGCGGTCTATTGAACCTGCAAGCCACTGAAACCGAGCAGTTTACGTCTGAGACCTGGTCCGCTGCTGTTTGGACCTGCGAGCCGCTGAAACCGAGCAGTTTACGTCGGAGACCTGGTCTGCCGTCGATTGGACCTGCGAGCCGCTGGAACCGAGCTGTTTACGGAGGAGACCCGGTCCGCCGCCGATTGGACCTGCGAGCCGCTGAAACCCAGGAAGCTAAACTACAGTTGTGGGATCTGGGAGCTGTTGCAACCGGGACCTGGTCTGTCACCGTTGGGGCTGCGAACTGCTGGATCGAGTGAATCGTGCGACCGCGTGGGACCTGGGGGTTGTTGCCGCTAGGCCTCGGCTAGGCCTGGCAAGGCCTCGGCTAACAACATAAGCTAACAATATAAGCCTGCGAACCTCGTGGCTAGATCCTGTGCTTCTGAGAGTTGAGACCAATAATCCAGAAGTATCGTGAGTAGTGCAGAGCAAACACAGAGATAAGAGACAAGTGTCGGAAAATAATTCAGAAGATATGGAGGAAGTTAAAGAATCTTTGAACTTTGAGTGCTGAACTGACTAAATTGAGTCCCTGCAATAAAAAACTGTGAATATTACAATGAAAAACAGTTTAATGACATCAATATAACTAATGGAGGTCTCTTTTATTCACTTTAATAGTAGAAGTTTAAATGCAAATATATCCAAAATAACAGATTATTTAAAACAGCTAAACAGAACCTTTACAATAATAGCACTGTCAGAGACATGGCTCAACGATGAAAACACAACTAATGTTCACATGGAAGGGTATGAATTATATCATGTGAACAGAAGCAACAAAAGAGGTGGTGGAGCGGCTCTATTTGTTAAAAATGAAATAAAATGTAAATTAATGAAATGTCAATAATTGTTGATAATATCATGGAAATAACAATAGAAATAATAAACAAGAATGATAAAAACATATTAATAAGTTGTGTATATCGATCTCCAGGATCAAATATAGAAATATTCACTGATAAAATCGTACAACTATTGGACAAGAGTTTTAATAAAAGCATTTTTTTGTGTGATGACTTTAATATTGACCTGGGAAATAAAACAGATTCAAATAACATGAGTACATTTACAAATTCATTGTATAGTTTAAATCTTTATCCGTTAATATCAAAACCAACAAGAATTACAACTCATAGTGCTACAATAATCGATAATATTTTCAAAAATTTAACAAATAGGGATGTGATAGGAGGTATTTTAATGAGTGATTTAAGTGATCACTTACCAGTTTTCATGATTTATAAAAATGATCAAAGCATTACAAAAGAAATTACAATTAAGAAAAAAACACCACATCAAAAAAAGCAATGGACAAATTAAAAGATGATTTACATAAACACAGCTGGAAAGACATGTATGTTGATGATGTGAACAGATCATATGATGAGTTTATGAATATTTTAGGAGCTCTGTATGAAAAGAATTGTGCAAAATAATTACACAAAGAGAAATGTTGTTGACCAACCATGGATGACGAAAGGGTTGAGAAATGCTTGTAAAAAAAAAAAAAAAAAAAGAATTATTTGTATACACGTTTCTTGAAATTGAGAACACAAGAGGCTGAAGAGAAATATAAGTATAAAAATAAATTAGTGATTATAAGGAAACACAAGGAGGAATATTATAGTGATTTATTAAATAAAAGTAATGGTGATATGAAAGCTACATGGCGAGTAATAAATAGTGTTCTGAAAAGTCATAAAGCAAAAACAGGTATTTCACAATATTTTTTGAAGGATGACGATGAAATCCATGATGAAAATGAAATTGTAAATGGATTTAATTGTCATTTTGTGAACGTTGGATCAAGCCTTGCAGCTAAAATACCAAAAGTAGACAATAATGTGAACCATTCAGTTATAAGTTGTGACAACAGTATTTTTCTTAATGGAACTGACAAAGAAGAAATAATGAATGTTGTAAAAAATCTTACAGATAAGAGATCAAAAGACTGGGTGGACATGGATATGATGTTTGTAAAGGACATAATGAGTTATGTTATCGAGCCGTTTACATATATTTGTAATTTATCATTGTTACGACCGGCTCAGACCGAACATATTTAAGGGACACAGGACACCAAAAGAAGGTTTAAAAATAAAACCTTATTAACCTAAGTTTTATAAATCACTCCGGGCAGCAGGCGAAGTCTTCGTGGGCTCCTCCCTCCTGGACTGGAGAGCACCTTCTTCAGGACCCGTGTCACCAAACAAAAAGAAAGTAAAGTAATAAAAAGAAAGGTGGACCAGGTGAGTTTGGCCAAAATCAATATAACGCTGTCTGAGCAGGGCCAACCCTGTACAGGGTCGTCGAAGCCTCACAGACAGCGGACTACCTGTCCAAAAGATGTCTAGGAGTAAAGAAAAAAAGAAGACGAAAACAGGACTACCAAATCTCACCCAGTCAGAGGGCTTTAGTCTGAACGACTACAGCAAACGGGAGGAAAAAACAAAACTGACCCAAAACGCAGGACCGTCCACGGTCAGCAAAAACACCTCCCTGAACAATAAACAGAAACACCCAAACGTCCACAATCACACAGCTCAGGCCCCTCTACCTGAGCTGAACTGGGCTTCCACAAGCACACTCAAGGTCTAAATGCATAAATTAAGCACCCAGGCCTAAATCTTAAACAAAAAGCACTCAGCAGCTCTTTCATATCTCCTTAACAGGAGCTTACCTCATAACGAGACAACAAGGGTGGGTGGAGAACACCCTAGTACCAAACAGCACTGCAGCAAGCAGCAGCACCACCACCTCTGAGTTCCTCAAGACTCCACACTCTAAGAACCACACTCTGAAGCTTATATAGGAGCTTCAGTCAGAACTCCCAAGCTGACTGCAATTAAGGTGATTAAAATAGAGGCGTGACCAAGAAGAAACAAAACTGCAGCTCATGTACAAACTTAAAAGGTGTCACTAGGGGCACCCTAGGGTACATAACACCCCCACCGCCACTATTTTTGTATGGGGGAAAATGTAGGCATGCTGGGACACATAATACATTTCACCATACAAAAAAAACAACAAGTTGGGCAGGGCTCTCAGAAGCGAGAGAGAGAGAATCAGCTATAACATTATCCTTTTTTTTCTAACGTGTTTGTAAAACAATGATTTCATTCGGGCTTGTGCAGCTTGGAGGTTAGTTTTAGCAATTTCACAAGCTCGAGTTAACTTCAAGCGGAAATCACAGACATAGTCTAATAAATTTTTGTCAGTCTCTTCACACATCCACTTTTCTTTTAATAACTTTAACGGACCACGAACTTCGTGAGCGAAAACCAACTCTGCGGGGCTAAAACCCAAACTCTCTTGCACCACTTCTCGTATGGCAAACAACTGAAAGTGCACCCCCTCATCCCAATCTTTATCAAATTCTAAGCAGTAAGTGCGTAGCATAGTTTTTAGAGTTTGGTGAAAACGTTCGAGGGCACCTTGGCTTTCTGGGTGATATGCAGTAGAGCAGGAATGTTGAATGTCTAGTTGTTTTAGAACCTGCGAAAACACCTTAGACATAAAATTGCTACCTTGATCGGTCTGCACCACTCGTGGTAAACCAAACAGCGAGAAGAACTTTGTTAACACTTTCACTACGACTGGGGTGGTTATTTTCCGCACTGGAAAGACTTCTGGAAAACGAGTAGAGGCACACATTACCGTAACTAAATATTTATTTCCAGCTTTTGTTCTAGGCAGTGGTCCTACACAATCCACCAATACCCTCTCAAAAGGTTCAGCAATGGCTGGAATGGGATATAAAGGAGCAGGTGGTATTGTCTGGTTTGGTTTCCCAGATTTTTGGCAAAAATGACATGAATTACAATGACGTACCACATCTTTCTTCAAGCCTGGCCAAAAGAAATGACGTAACACGCGGTCATATGTTTTCCTTATGCCCAAGTGGCCAGCTAGGGGACTGTCATGCGCCAAACGTAAAACTTCTGGTCGATACCGAGCAGGAAGAACAATCTGTGTTACTATATGCCACTTCTCATGAGGAGAGGCTGTCAAAGGAGTCCATTTACGTATCAAAAGGTCATCGTTCAGGAAATAACCAGTATTCAGGTTTTCAGGGTTATCAGTTATTGTGTCGCAAAAATGTGAGGATAAACTATCATCCTTCTTCTGAAGGTCAATCAACTGTTTCCTAGACATGGAGAGCTTCACTCCCTCTAAATCATCTGAGTTCACATGGCCTCGGTCAGTCTCAGAATTAAACAGAAAACTGTCACTCAGTTCGACTTCTTTCTCTTCTTTTTCCTTCTCCAGTTGATGTTTTAGAGCAGCACGAGTGACTGCACATGAGGTGAAAACATCAGGGTAGGTGCGAGCTAGGTTATCTGGTCGAGCTGAAAACACTGGTACAGGAGTTACCTCTGGAGTGACTAATACTCGGCCTCCCGCTAAGTCATTACCCATGATCATAGAGATGCCAGAAATAGGAAAAGTTGGGCGTAAGCCTACCACTGCATCTCCTGAATACAACTCTGACTGAACCACAATTTTACATAAAGGAACATTAACCTCCTGCATGCTAAAACCACAAATGGGAACTCCAGCTTCAATCTCATCGACCTCATCACTAGGCAAAATACCATCCAGAATAAACGACTGTGACGCTGCTGTGTCACGCAGTATTTTAACAGGTATTTTTTTTCTGAATGAGATGTATAAATAAACCCATCCATGATAAAAGGTTTGAAACCATCAGCTTCACAAGATTCCTTATTTTGTATTTTAATTGTAGCTACTGGCTTTGGATCCTCTCTTTGTAACTTAGGGCAATTCTTAGTGATGTGTCCTTCTTGTTTACAATAAAAACACCTTACTTGAGCTTTCACTTCACCATCACGAGGTTCCACAGGCACATCACGCTCTCTGTGAGGCAAAACCGGTCCTCTGGGCTTGCCATTACCTTTGGGTCGAAAAGGTTGAGAAAAATCAACACTGGGCTTTATAAAACCAGGACCTCGGTTTTTATCAAAGCTTGAGCGTTCAAAATGAAGTTTATGCGTCAGCATATACTCATCAACCAAGATGGCAGCTTTAGAAACCTCAGACTCTTTATTTTCATTTAAATAAGTGGTTACTCTCTCAGGTAAAGTCCTTTTAAAGTCTTCTAGCAGAATCAACTGCCTAAGCTGATTAAAATCAGTTACTGCACTTGCAGCACACCAACGATCAAAGAGAAGCTCTTTTTCTCTGACATAATCTGCATAAGACTGATTATCCAATTTCTTCCATTTTCTAAATTTTTGTCGGTACTCTTCTGGAACCATTTCATATGCACGTAAAATAGCTTCTTTTACTTTAGCATAAGCACCACCATCAGTCGCAGAAAGAGAGGCATAAGCATCCTGAGCTTTTCCTTTCAACACCGTTTGTAACAACATTGGCCAAACATTTTCTGGCCACTTCAACGTACAGGCGATTCTTTCAAACATAATGAAGTATTTATCTACGTCTTTTTCATTAAATGGAGGTACCAATGAAACATGTCTACTCACATCGAACTCACGAGCAGGTAAAGGAGAAGAAGTGCTTTCCAACTCCTTTAAACGTATCTCGGCGTCCAGCTCCATTTTTCGTTGTTCAAAGAGAAGTTTTTGTAATGTTATTTCTTTTTCATGTTCCCTCTTCTGTTGCTCAAGTTCAAACTCTTTTTCACGTTCCCTCATTTTTAACTCAAGTTCCCGCAAGCGGATCTGCTTGTCTACCTCAGATGGGGAAAACGCAGGGCTTCTAGGGGACGTTGCCGCAGGAAGAATTCCTATCTGCACTAACGCAGCCATTAATTCACTTTCCACAGTTTCTCTTCGTGTGCGTTTATCTACCGTGATTTCATAATAATCTGCCACGCTTAACAGTTGCTCTTTTGTGCAACTAATCAGAACATCTACTGTGGGCTGTTCCACAAAGCTTCCTAGATCAAACTCCATGATCAAACACACACAGATGGAGAGCTGTGTCTAACGGTTCACACACACACACACACAACAGCGGTAAACACTAACGAAAATTTCCCAGCAGCACCTGAACGCACCACTAGCAAATTCACACACACACAGCTGACAGCGCTCAACACAGCTGACAGCGCTCACTCAATCAGCCGTCTAAACAGCAAAACAGCAGAGCTATTTATCACAACTAGTTTGGAACTACAACCAGATCAAATCCCGGACCCGAGCTCCCAATAAATATGTTACGACCGGCTCAGACCGAACATATTTAAGGGACACAGGACACCAAAAGAAGGTTTAAAAATAAAACTTTATTAACCTAAGTTTTATAAATCACTCCAGGCAGCAGGCGAAGTCTTCGTGGGCTCCTCCCTCCTGGACTGGAGAGCACCTTCTTCAGGACCCGTGTCACCAAACAAAAAGAAAGTAAAGTAATAAAAAGAAAGGTGGACCAGGTGAGTTTGGCCAAAATCAATATAACGCCACCTGAGCAGGGCCAACCCTGTACAGGGTCGTCGAAGCCTCACAGACAGCGGACTACCTGTCCAAAAGATGTCTAGGAGTAAAGAAAAAAGAAGACGAAAACAGGACTACCAAATCTCACCCAGTCAGAGGGCTTTAGTCTGAACGACTACAGCAAACGGGAGGAAAAAACAAAACTGACCCAAATCGCAGGACCGTCCACGGTCAGCAAAAACACCTCCCTGGACAATAAACAGAAACACCCAAACGTCCACAATCACACAGCTCAGGCC
>NC_056502.1:53183123-53194888 GCF_014905685.2 Nematolebias whitei
TCATCATTTGATGTATTTGCACTCATTGTCTACTTTTAATGTTCATTTTAAATGTGTGGTTTTCTTTCTTGTTCACATATATACATTTTATTTTTAGCTTTGCTTTAAAGTTCTTGTTTTGTGATTTTTACATTTGTGAGTTAAAATAAAGTTGAACTGAAGTCGTCTCTTCTTTAAACATGTTTGAGGGAAATATTCCTGATATCCAATAGTTTTGTGTCTTTTTATGATTTTCAGCTGAGTTAACAGTCATTAAAGTGAAAACAGGATTTCACGATGAAGCTGGCACTGTTTATTTATTTATTTTTTTTAATCTTCAACGCTAAAATATATATATTTTTTTATGACCAGCTCTGCTGGTCTCACATGATCCTCTCCTCCGGAGACAGGATGGGCAGGCTCATCTTCCCAGCTCCAGCTCAGCTGGTGACTCACAGAGGCCGTTCCAAGGCTCCAGCCGCGCGTAATCATGAAGGCCCGACCCGCGCAGACAGGTGGGCAGAGACGGTCTGCGACGAACGGTGGAAGCGATTTTAAAAAACATTTTACGTGTAAAAAAAATAATAATAATTTTTAAATCGCTTCAGCAATTAAAAAAAAATTTTTTTTGGATAAAAACAAAATATTATTTTATTTAAAAATCGCTTCCACCGTCCGTCCCAGACTGTTCAGTCCGCCTGACTGCCGGGTGGGATCGGGATTCAGCCTTCATGATTACGCGTGGCCGGGGTCTGGCAACGTCCATCTGCGAGTCCCCATCTCCAGCTTCGCAGTGACCAGCGGAGCTCTGAGCACACAAGGCTGGTATCCAGAACCCGAGCCTCCGAGTCGGTACATCGAAGGATCTTCCGCAGTGACCAGCTGAACTTGGAGCCGGGGAGATGACGCCCTGCCCGGCCTGGCGCTCCGAGGCTCCGGAGGGAGGATCAGGGTAGACCAGCAGAGCTCCATCCAGCTTGCTCTGAATTATGTTGTCGGCCACCAAGCACAAAAAATGCCAGCACATCAACATTAGACCAAGATGTTGTTAGTATTGATTTTAAAATCTTTAAAATAAGTCCAGCTGCTGCTCCAGTCCGAGAAATTGCAAATGACGGATTATTGTTTTGAAAAGTTTCTGAAGGATCCAGTGACTCCGCCCCCGACTCCGCCCCCGACCAATCAGTGACCGACAGTGTTCTGACGTCACGTTTTAGTACCTCTTCGTTCTGGTTAGAACCACAGAGCCAAGGGTACTGAAAATAGTAACAGGTGCTAAGTACCGGTACTAATGGAAAAGGGGCATTAGTGAATGTATCAGGACTCCTCAAATGTGTCAGATGACACCACATTTTTCTGTTTGGGTAAAGATGTAAAACGGATGTTGGAATTGATGAAGACAGAATTTGATAAAATACAAACTTGGTTTAAACTTAATAAATTATCATTAAATTTAGACAAAACTAAATACATGATATTTAGTAACAAAAAGAGAACTGTTGATGATCCATTTAAAATTGAGGGTGTTGAGATTTGTAGAGTTAATGAGATGAAATTTTTGGGTGTAATCATTGATGAACAGCTCACATGGAAAAATCACATCAATTCTGTAAGAACAAAAATATCTAAATCTATTGCAGTACTATACAAAGTCAGGGAATTATTAAATGATAAAGCTCTGTACGTGTTGTATAACACAATCATTGTTCCACATTTAATCTATTGCATTGATATTTGGGGGAAAGCGTGTATCAATCAACCTTTATTTATACAGGTAAATCCCATTGAGCCTCGAGGACTCATTTACAAGAGAGACCTGATTTCAACAAAGAAAGATGACAACAATGGACAACAGCAACAACAATAAGCAATTATAAAAACTCATACTACAGTTTTTTTTTTTTTGTTTTTTTTTTAACAAATAGGATGGCTAAAAGGAAAAAGGTAACAAAACCAAAAAAACAGCTAGATTCCAAGACAAATGTATAAAACTAAAAACAGGAACATGTCTGCATTGGACCCTGCCAGGAGTCCAACAGATTCTTAAAGCCACTTAGAGAGGTCAAGGTCGAGAGCTTCAAATCTTTTTGTAAGATATTCCAGGAAACAGGAGCGGAGTAGGAGAAGGCCCTTTTGCCTAGTTCAGTCCTCACTGAGGGAACACTGCAGGTAATAATGTCCTGAGAGCGCACTCCGTAGCTGCACTCACGCAGAGACATGTAGGAGGAGATGTATGAAGGCAGCAGACCAAGAAGTGATTTAAAGATGAAAATGTACCAGTGAGAGAGTCTGCGTGAAGTTAATGATGTCCAGTTAACCAGTGAATACAGTGTGCAGTGGTGGGTACGATAATCACAGCCAGTTATGAATCTTAGTGCACCATGATAGACAGCATCCAACATCTGCAGGGTTCTTGTAGGAGCGTTCATGTAAATAATATCACCAAAATCAATTGAGGGAAGGAAAGTCACAGATACAAGGCGTTTTCTAGCATTCAGGGTTAGACAGGATCTGTTTCTGAAAAAGAAACCCAGTTTAATTTTCAGTTTCTTTACCAAGTTTTCCACATGGAGCTTAAAAGAAAGATGTGAGTCGACCAAGATACCCAAATATTTATAGGAATCAACAAACTCAATGGGGACACCATTTGAGGATAAAATCGGAGGAAGAACTGCTGGGACCAACTTCCTATTTGAAAAAAGCATCCCTTTGGTTTTTTCGGCATTTAGGACAAGTTTGAGGTGGAACAAATCAGTCTGGATGTAGTTAAATGCAGATTTCAAAAGCTGGAAAGCCTTAGCAACAGTTTTAGCTCGACAATAAACAACTGTGTCATCAGCATAGAAATGTATGGATGCATTAGGGATGTTTTTACCTACATTATGTATGTAGATTGTAAAGAGGGTGGGTCCTAAGACTGAGCCTTGTGGTACACCATTGTTGACTGTTAAATAACTGGAGGAAGTACCATTATGTTGAACACATTGCCTCCGGTCTGAAAGATAGTTAGAGAACCAACCAATGGTGTGATCTGAGAAACCGATTTCTGAGAGTTTATGACACAAGATGTTATGATCCACAGTGTCAAAAGCTTTAGACAGGTCTAAGAAAAGTGCAGCACAATAATCCTTAGCATCCAGTGCTTCAACAACATCATTAAGAACCTTCAGTGAGGCAGTGGTTGTGCTGTGTTGTTTCCTGAAACCAGATTGATGTGGAGGTAAGATGTTAAATGAGTCCAGGTAATTTTTGATTTGAGAGTTTATCAGTTTTTCTAGAACCTTGGCTAAAATGCAGAGTTTAGAGATTGGTCGATAGTTGTTCAGTGAGGTGGGGTCTCCTCCCTTCAGCAAAGAAGAACAAAGGCTGTTTTCCAAGTGTCTGGGATGGAGTTTTGTCTTATGGAGAGATTGAAGATGTGGGTCACAGGGACTGTAATGATATGAGCAGCCAGCCTTAAGAAATAAGGTGGAAGTTCATCTGGACCTGCAGATTTTTTAGGATCAAGATCTTTTAACAGTTTATTGACCTCACTGACTGAGAATGGAGAAAAAGAGAAGGTGTGATTAACTGAGGATTGACTTGAAGGAGGGATTTGATTTGTAGAAGTTTGGTTATTAAGTGAAGTGGCTGATTTTCCATTAGTTACTGTGTCAAATAAAGAACCAGAAGCAACAAAATGTTTGTTGAGACAGTTCAGGATCTCGTGCTTATTTGACACAGGAACAGAGTTAACGAGAAGTTGTGATGGGAAGTCAGATGATTGGGGGGTGCCTGAGAGAGATTTAATTGTTTTCCAGAATCTGTTGGGGTCATTTAGATTTTTGGAGGTCTGAGATAAGAAATAAGATTACATAAGAATGTGTAAAACATTTACAAAACCTATTTTTATTTTACAGAAAAGAGCTGTAAGAATTATCACCAGAAAGCATTACAGTCACCCATCAAGCACATTATTTTATCAACTGAAGTTATTGAAGTTCCATGATTTAGTAGATTATAGTATTTTATCAGTTATGTATAGGGCTCAAAATAACACATTACCATTAAATATCCAAAGAAATTTTGTTAAAAGACAAAGTTGTTACAATCTTAAGGGGATAGAGATATTTGTCAAACAAAAATTCAGAACTAGTCTGAAGGGAAGGTCTACCTCAATCCAAGGAGTTGGATTGTGGAATGTTCTAGAGAGTGATGTGAAAAATGACAAGTCAATGTGTACATTTAAGAAAAAGATCAAAGCTGAATTGTTAAAAAAGTATATATGAAGTAGCTTAGTGTGTTCTTTTGTATTAGAATTAGAAAAATTAGAAAGTTATTCATTTTGTTCTGTTACTTGAAAATTATTATGATTGAAATAATTGTTTGAAAAAAGGGGCAGATATAATAAGATTATTTCTTCTTTCTGCTGCCTTTCATTTTAAATCTTTTGTACCTTTTTTATATTGTTATGGAATTGTTTTGTACTTTTTTTAAATGAATAAACTTTATACCATACCATGCCACCAAATCTTCCAGCTGTGTCAGCCGAGAAATGTTGACAGGGGGAACGTGCCTGTAGAATCATCTGGACCTCAGCCCAGGACACACCATACTACCTGTATGAGGTAAACACCCAGCTGCAAAACTGGTATTACCCTGTGATTACAAAATTACGGGATAACTCCGACAACACCACTAGATTTGTGGCCATACACTTGCTGACTGGACAGGCCTTACCTGTGGACCACTCTTCAAGGGGACGCCTGCATCGCTAAGACCCCTTTCTAACCCTGTCCCAGTTCACCTGGAGGCAAGGTTGGGTGCAACCTCTCCACAGGTGCCTACGCCTGAAGGGCCAATTGACAGGGCTGTCCAATTGGACGTACAAACCCTAGCCAACTACTCCATTGCCAACATTCCACTGGCACTAGACTTGGCAGTGACAATGAGACAGCTAGACGCAACACAGGAGAAATTACCTGGATCATCTGGCTTAGAACAAATGAAGGCAGTGCACGAGGATACCAGCCAAGCTGAACAGTTGGTCTCCTCTGTGGTAAGTCCACCATTGGAGGTTGACCACAAAGAGGTTCTGTCACCTCCAACCCTCACATTAGAATGAGCTACCCTGCACCCCTTGGAAAATTTCCTTGAGACCTGGCTGGACCAGAACAGTGATCTCCCTTGCCTGCAGGAGGAAACACCAATAGCTCTTGCTAACCCCCTGACCCCTCTGTGCAAAACACCCACATTTGAAGAACCTGCTACCGTCCTTCAGGAGCCTGTGATGGAACAACTGCAAGAGGGAGGAGATGACAGTAGTGAGCAGCATCAACCAATATCTTGGTGGCACTTTCTGGAACCTGTGAGCCCTGCTACACCACCTGAGTCAAGCTGTGCCCGGCAGGAAATGGAGCAGGAAGTGAGGAAAAATGAGAGTCAACTTTTGCAAGTACCTGAGATACATGGTCCTCTTGCTGAAATGAAGGGCCCTCAGCTACTCCCCACATCAACTGCCATGTTTTTCAGCTTTTACAATCAGCTTTTGACATCATCCAGTAGATTTGTTCCATCTCAAACTTACCTGTATACTGAACGCCAAAAAAAACAAAGGAATATTGTTTTCAAACAGGAAGTCAGTCCCAGCAGTGCTTCTTTCTATTTTATCTTTGAATGGTGTTCCTATTGAGTTAGTCGATTCCTACAAATATTAGGGTATCTTGGTCGATTTGCATCTGTCTTTTAAGCCCCAGGTTGAAACCTTGTTAAAGAAACCAATAGTTAAACTGGGTTTCTTTTTCAGAAATATATCTTGTCTAATTATGAATGCTAGGAAACACCTTGTAACTGTGACTTTCCTTCTCCCTATTTACTTTGGTGACATTTACATGAATGCACCTACAAGAACCCTGCAGATGTTGGACGCAGTCTTTCACTGTGAGCTTAGATTCATAACTGGCTGTAACTACCATACCCACCATTGCACCCTGTATTCTCTGGTTAAATGGTCATCATTAACTTCACACAGACTCTCTCACTGGTACATTTTCATCTTTAAATCACTTCTTGATCTGTTGCCTTAATATATCTCCTCCTACATGTCACTACATGAGTGCAGCTACAACGTGTGCTCTCAGGACGTTATTACAGGCAGTGTTCCCTCAGTGCAGACTTAATTAGGCAAAAGTGCCTTCTACTCCGCTCCTGTATCCTGGATGACCTTTCAAATAGATCTGAAGCTCTTGACCTTGACCTATAGAAGTGGCTTCAAACATCTGCTAAGTGCATGGGAAAAACCAATGCAGACATGTTCCTGTTTTTATTATTTTACATTACTTTACAATGTAATTGTTTTTATTTCTTTTTTTAATATAATTTTCTTCCATTATTTTTTTCATTTTATATGCTTTCTTTTATGATTGTCTACTGTTGTCATCGTTCTTTGTTAAAAAACAGGTCTGTCTTGTAAATGAGTTCTTGAGGCTAAATGAGACCAACCTGTATAAATAAAGGTTGAATGAATGTTTGTGGGGGTTTTCTTTGGCCACTCTGGGATCATTCTACATGTCAAAAGCATGCATGTTTGGCTCCCATTATAAGATATTTTCTTACTTATCTGTTAGTGGCCCTGATACGTTATGGCTAAATAATTTAAATAAAGAATTTAATAACCACACAAGGCATTGACATCTTGTATTTTTAATGACAGGTGACCATAGTGGCAGAAGAAAACTGTAAGTTTCTGTGTTGGTCGCGAGAGAGGCTCACGTTTTTCCTGGAATCCGACACTTTCCTCAGTGAGGTGTTTCGGTACCTCATTGGCAAAGACATCACCAACAAACTCTACTCTTTGAATGATCCCACACTCAGTGACAAGGTGTGTATACATTTTTGGCTTGATTACAATGTTTCATTTTGATTTTGTTTATTGAATAGATTTTTATTTATTTAAAGAAAGGGACAATATTGTATTGGGAAGGGATAATTATTAAAAATTTGTTATGAATTTTATTTTGACGGGGCACCACTCTCAAAGCTTCGAGAGAAAAAAAGTCTGAATGTCAGTCTCAACAAACGTTATTTAATTAAATCAAATTACCCTTTTTTACATTGAGTCCTTTTATATGAAAGATTCAGATGTCATAAATAAAACACACACACTTCAGTATACATTTTTGTGACATTTATTTGACTATATATGAACAAATAACTATTGGAAATTATTGCTTATGATGGCTTTGTTTAACAACCGGAATGTATGGAAATTAACTTGACCAATAAAATACTTGTTAGCATAAATTACCAGGTAAAATTAAATTATTCAATTTCATTACCCAAACCAAAACGAGATGGAATAAAATGAAATGTAATTCTGAAACTTTTATCAGGGTGGATTAACTATACAAATTTAACAAAGAAAGACGCTTTGTTTACACATCATCCAGTGGGTGAAATTTGGTCTTAAATTTAAGGGACAATATCCTGATGCATGCTCAATAATCCAGGTAGAAAAATCCAAAAAAGTTCAATCTGGACCTCTGGACATTCAAAAAAAAAAAAAAAAAGACAAAGCAAAAAAATGTAGATACGTTTCGTCTTTCATCCAAGAGACTTCCTCAGTCTGAGGTGCTGTATTCAGCTCAGTCTCTTAAATAGCACCTTCTCAGAGTGGATCAACCAGTTTGCTGCTGACAACCAAAACCAGCTGCTCAAACAAACAGAGTAATATTGTGTATGCTGTTCAGTGTCAGGAGGGTGATCAGTCTTACATCGGGGAAACTAAACAGCCACTGGCCAAAAGGATGGCCCAGCACAGAAGATCAACATCATCAGGCCAGGACTCTGCTGTCTACACTCATCTCCAGGCCAGCGGTCACTCTTTCAGGGATGAAGATGTTCACATCCTGGACAGAGAGGAACGATGGTGTGAGAGAGGAGTAAAGGAGGCCATCTTTGTGAAAAGAAATCGTCCATCATTAAACAGGGGTGGAGCCTCCGGGTTCAACTGTCCCCCTCTTACAATGCTGTGATTGCTAGTATCACTCAGCCCTCTGTGAACAGTAAACAGCCATCAGGTGCTAATGATCCATTGTTAGGCTGATGGTCCTTCTTGAGCATGTGATCAGCTGGTTTTGGTTGTCAGCAGCAAACTGGTTGATCCACTCTGAGAAGGTGCTATTTAAGAGACTGAGCTGAATACAGCTCCTCAGACTGAGGAAGTCTCTCGGATGAGAGACGAAACGTTTCTACAGTTTTTTGCTTTGTTTTTTTATTTAATGTCCAAAGGACCAGATTGAACTTTTTTGGATTAAGGGAAAATAATTACTGAACTGAGTTAATACTAATTTGGTTGAAATACTAATTTAAGGACACCAGGCATCACATCCCAGAGTAAATCAGCTTTATCCTAGTTGTCTTCAAACTCCTGCCATGTGAATACCAGATGTGGGACTCTTGCTCTCCCTCTCTGCTTAGATGGTCTGTGACGTGACAGTGGATGGTTCTTTCACGTCCCTGGACATCATAAGCCAAGGAGTCTGGTAGTTCAGAATGGTTAGCCTTCAAAGTTGCACTTCTCCAGTAGTTCTGGGTCGCTGTTATTAGCTCTGGTGATGCAGCTGCAGGTGTCTCTGTGGAGCACTGAAGATGGTTCTATCAAACTTTGCTCAAATTGGAACTTCGAATTTTCTTTCTTGAAGCTTTGTATTAAAATTAAGCTTTCTGTAAGTTGTTTGATTTTTTTCTTAAAGCAATCGTACTCCTTCTTTGGATATCTCTTTCCTGACCTTCCTTTTGGGATGTCTTCATTTCTCTGCTGTCTCTCGACTTCTCACTTCTAAGGGTCCCTCTCTTGCAACTTTTCAGTCACCACCCACAACTCTGAAAGGACATGATTTATTTCAACCAATCAGGACAGAGAGGGCTGGACTTTTTTTAATTTGGATTAACTTTTACCAACTAAGTTAAGCATCATCTTAATTCACTCTGCTGAAAAGTCCTCACATAAAAGAACTGTTAAAAACTTACTTATATCATCTCTCTTTAAGTGGGTTTAAATCAATAAAACATTTGTTAAACTTGTGAACAGAAAACAAGTTTGCCATCTTTTGACTACAGATTCATGTCAGCTGTAAAAGAAAACAACAAGGCAAGTTATTAGTTATTCAGGTAAACAATTATTTCATTACAGAAAAACATTATTTATTTTCCATAATAGGAGATGAGAGAGTCTGTGTTAGTTATTCTGAATGGAGCAAATGGGAATGATGGGTTATAGAAAGGATTTCTTTTTTTTGAACACTGACAAGGCTCTTTTTGTTATCATCCAAATTTATGGCCAGAAGAAGGGTCGTTTGGTTCGATCTTGATACAAGGTGTTACCAGAACTTTCTTAGGGTTATGTTTAAACTCAAAACATAAATTTTGGGTTCACAGAAAGGGCTTCTAAGATTTACCTGACAATTTTGTGGTTTGCAAAACAGTGAAAGTCTCTTTTGGACATTGTCCAGACTGGAGGGTTGCTGATAAAGGGTTAAACTGTCCCAGGTCTGAGACTGGATAGGAATGTTTTCTTTTTCTTTTTTCGTTTTTTCTTTAGGCGACATCATCACAGAATGAACTCGCTCAGTCCCAAGGTATTAGAAAATAAAATAATGATATAACACTGAGGGCGATGTATAACTCTATATTTCTCCCACTTGAGATTTATTACCTGATTCCATGGTTGATGGATTGCAACCAGCATTGTCCATGCATCAGCTATCTTCCAACGAAGGTTGAGGTAGATTTCTGAAAAGTCAAAGTTAATAATTTCCAGAGTTAGAAATCAGTCATTCAACACTGCATCAATAGGAATAATGCCAAGTACAGAAAAGGAAAAATAATCCAGATTCTTCCATGTGAGTTGAAAGGGTTAATTCCACAAAAGATAAAACCAAAATTAATTAAAGCTGCAAGCAGCATTGGAGGCCCTCGCAGCAAAGCGCCACTCCGGCCTTACGGCGACCACGGGAGCTCCAGCTAGTCCACCCAGTTGCCATCGCGAACCAATCCCGCAGGTGCTCACCACAAGGTGCATTTCCTGAATCTTCGACATTAGCTATGTTTACATGCGCAGAATTCTTTGACCGGATTGAAATGTGTTCTGTTTGAATAATTCAAATGTATTGTTTACATGGGCACAATCTGTTCATGACGAGCATTTGCATGCAGCGGGCTTTGTTCTGAACAGCAGTACTGACATGTGCAGTGTGGTAAACTCTCCTTAAAAAAAACACCGAAGAAGAAGTTCTACTTCCGGGTGAACGTAAACAAACCTGAGCACCCAAAATGGACCCGCGACAGGTTTTAATGATGGTGGAGACGTTACTGCGCTCCCTGACTGAGCTGCAGGTGATACAGATCATTTTGAGCTCTTTCAAAGTTTCTAGTAGAAATGTTGTCGCTCACCGACCAGTTTTACTTCCCTGACATGCTAATATTATTAGCATTAGCCAGGCGGAAATGGCAAAGTCGCACATGCGCAGTCAGGTCAGTTTTTCACCATCTGATAAAAACGAACAGATCAAGCGTTTACATGCGCACCGATCGGGTTACGGATCGGCGTAAACCACCCGTTTCGTTCTGATCACAAATTATATCGGATCGCGCCGAATACACAAAAAAAAACCCGAACGGAGTGTTTACATGACACACTTTTATTCCGACCGGCCATTTGATCCGGTTACTTATGTCCATGTAAACATACCAACTGCCTTCCATTCATTTTGTTACTTGTCCTGCTGCAGGTCTTACAAGTATAGGCAAAATCTGACCTTCCAGACAGGAGTTCTGGTGACTTCCTGTTTACTTGTGAATGTTTGACAAGAACTTCTTTTATGCTTTTCAGCATGTCATGTGTGGTAATCAACAGTTAGCAAACAAAGTTTCATTCTAATATCTTATACAGTGCGAAGCTGGAAGTGTCATCCAATAATTAACAGATTTTTTTCTGACTAGGTGGGGCTTAAGTGATGTCATGAATCAACAATACCAATGTGTTTATAAGTGCTCATTGATGAAGCACAAAAACTCAGGTTCAGATTGGATGATGTAACACTGAGATATAACTGTTGGAATAATGTAGGGGGCACACTTGAGTCAAATGTTAAAGAACAATATCATTGTGTCTATAAGTGCTCACTGATTACGTACAATAAATCTGGTACAAATTGGATGATATTTCACTGAGATATAACTGTTGGAATAAAACTAGGGGGCACACTGGAGTACAAAGTTAAAAAACAATATTAATGTGTGTATAAATGATCATTAATGATGCACCCAAAATTGGGTTCAGATCAGATTGTAGTGAACTAGGCTTCCGGTCAATCCTGCCTCTGAAGACCTTCATGGGACAGGAACTGTTATTTCATTGATTTGAATCCAGAAATACAAATTAGCTCATCCAGAGACTCTAATTGTATCCTAAACTAATCAATTGAAAGAACACTCTCTTTTTCATATTATCATTACTATTCTACAATATCTTGATAATCAAAAGTGTGTTTAGTTCAAACCATTTTAAATGTTGAAATGAACCACTCATTTTAAATTAATTGTGAAACAGTATTAATGATTTTTAATCCTCATTCAAAGTAGAAATCAAGTTAAATGTCTATGTTACAAAGTAATTATGCATTTTTGATCTTCTGTCTGAAATGAGAGAGAGTGATGTCGGTAAAATGTCGGAGACAGTCCGAAGCAAGTTATTGGAACGAACTGTCATGTTTTTAAACCTCTCAGACAGAAACAAGAAAACTGGC
>NC_056502.1:53194898-53198742 GCF_014905685.2 Nematolebias whitei
CTAGTTGGGATTATGGAACCTTCCACATCTGAGTGGAACCGCTGACGGACTCACAGCTCATGTGAGTCCACCCGAGAGGTGAGCGTGTTGTTGAACGGAGTACCGTCACTACTTCGGACGATTCTCGGCCATCCTAAGGAGACGCTGAAAGGTAGCGCTGAAATGGAACTCCGTACCGGAGCTGACCTATCTTCTGCAAAGGTAACGAGTCGCTTCACTACCGAGT
Source organism: Nematolebias whitei (assembly GCF_014905685.2). Lineage (NCBI taxonomy): Eukaryota > Metazoa > Chordata > Actinopteri > Cyprinodontiformes > Rivulidae > Nematolebias > Nematolebias whitei. Next base: position 53,195,125 of record NC_056502.1, read on the forward strand.
GTACCGAGGCTGAGCTGGGGTCGGATGGAGGGTGCCGTTCCTCGTCAACACACTTTGCCTCATCCATCTTTTCTCTCTATTTAAACTCCTTCATTTCCCATTTTTAAAACTCTTCTATCTTGCCAGTAATTAATCCAGATATCTTCAGAAATGTCTGTTGTTTTTATTAAGTAAAACGTGCCAAGTTTTATTAATCAGAGCCGATAGCATAATCAAGTGTACAATGTTTGATGTTAAATTTTGATTCTGTTAATAAATGACCACATTTATTTTGATGGGTCAAAGAAAATTAACGTCTCATGTCACTGATTAGACCATCTCCAACACAGTACCTCTGTCACATATCTGTCTAGTAGCTCGAAAAAGTGAGAACCCGTTATTAAATATTGATTGTAGTGGAGCTCCTAAGCTAACTGAAGCTAACCTAGCCCTACATCACTACAAGATCATATGTCACTGAGATATAACTTTTGGAATAATCTAGGGGGCGCACTCAAGTCAAGTGTTAAATAACAACACAAATGTATATAGAAGTGCTCACTGATAACGCACCAAAAATCTGGTGCAGATCGGATAATATATCATTGAGATATAACAGATTGAATAATCTAGGCGGCGCACTTGAGGGAAATGTTAAATAACAATACCAATGTGTCTAGAAATGCTCACAGGTGACGCACCAAAAATCTGGTGTGGAAAGGATGATGTATCTTTGAGATATAACTGTTGGAATAATCTAGGGGGCGCACTAGAGTCATATGTTAAACCACAATATCAATGTGTCTAAAAGTTCTCACTGATAACGCACAATAAATCTGGTGCAGATCAGTTGTTGTATCACTGAGCTATAACTTTAGGAATAATGTAGGTGGTGCTGTGGAGGCTATTGGCCACTTATCATGGAAACCTGTTCAAGGGACGGATAATGATCGATCATAATGATTTTGGTGCACCTCGGCTGAAATCTGTGCAATTTAGAGCCAAACGTATTGCAACAGCATCAATTCTTAATTCGCCATGCCACCGCGCACACATCCTCAAGCACAAACTGTTTGTGCTTTAAATCAAGTCAGACCATAGTATCTGTCATCTAACACAGGATCATCCTGATTAGGTCAATGGTGTCAAAGAGGGAGCATTCCAACTTAAAAAAGAGATTTTCTGTTCCGAGGGGGCGGAGCTTTGATGACGTCAAAATATGACCACAGTGGATTGTTGGACATTCAACAGGGATGAGTCATGCCAAGATTTGTGCATTTTGGTCTTTCAATGTGAAAGTAATAGTATGTGGAAATTTATGGCGTGAAGCGAAACTTTGAGGCCTTGCCACTCCCCTTTAACATATATGGTATGGTATGAAGTTTATTCATTTTAAAAAAAGTACAAAACAATTCCATAACAATATATAAAAAGATACAAAAAAAAATTAAAATGAAAGGCAGCAGAAAGAAGAAAAAATCTTATTATATCTGCCCCTTTTTTCAAACAATTATTTCAGACATATTAATTTTCAAGTAACAGTATAAAATGAATAACTTTCTAATTTTTCTAATTCTAATAAAAAACACACACTAAGCTACTTCATATATACTTTTTTAACAATCTAGATTTGATCTTTTTCTTAAATGTGCACATTGACTTGACATTTTTTACATCACTCTCTAGACCATTCCACAATCCAACTCCTTGGATTGAGGTAGACCTTCCCTTCAGACTAGTTCTGAATTTTGGTTTGACAAATATTTCTATCTCCTTAAGATTGTAACAACTTTGTCTTTTAACAAAATTTCTTTGGATATTTAATGGTAATGTGTTATTTTGAGCCCTATACATAACTGATAAAATACTATAATCTACCAAATCATGGAACTTCAATAACTTTAGTTGATAAAATAATGTGCTTGATGGGTGACTGTAATGCTTTCTGGTGATAATTCTTACAGCTCCTTTCTGTAAAATAAAAATAGGTTTTGTAAATGTTTTACACGCTACATATGGAAATGCAAGCTTTAGATAACTTTTACTCTCCAATATCTTAAGGGCATATCAACCAAGTCTGAAGGCAATCCATCCAATTTCCTAGAAAGAGTTCGTTAAAATTCGCAATTAGAAACAACCAAAAATGACCCTTTGACCCAAAATGGCCGACTTTCTGTTGGCTTTGGACCAGGGCTCCAAGAGACTTTTTCATAGGTCCTGAGAAGCAGTGGTGGGATGTAACTAAGTACAAGTACTTTGTTACTGTACTTAAGTACACTTTTCATGTATCTGTACTTTAATTAAGTAGAGTTAAACATTACTCCGGTTTCCTCCCACAGACCAAAAACATGCATGTTAGGCTGATTGGTAACTCTAAATTGTCCCTAGGTGTGAGTGAGAGAGTGAATGGTTGTTTGTCTCATTTGTCTCTATGTGGCCCTGTGATGGACTTGCGACCTGTCCAGGGTGTACCCCGCCCCTCGCACAGTGATTGCTGGACATGGGCACCAGCGACCCCCGTGACCCAAAATGGAATAAACGGGTAAAGATAATGGATGGATGGATGGATGAGTTAAACATGGGTACTTTTTACTTTTACTTCACTACATTTTAGATTAAGTATCTGTACTTTCTACTACACTACATTTCTATAATGCGTTGTGTTACAAATTACATTCACGTTGCAACTTTTTAATTTGTTCGTTAATTTGAAAGTAACCAATGGCGAGAGGGGAGTTGGTCCATTGAATCAATGCAAAATGGGCAGGTAACGTTAGACCCACCTTCAAGAAGAGCTATATTCTATTATATACATCACTGAGCTGGGCGCACCCACAGCACCACTAACACACCCAAAATGAATTCCACCGAGGAAAGACAGCCAGAAGATACAGTACGTGCCACCCATGGCCTTATTGAAAGACTATTGAAAGACTATTGAAAGTCTATAGAAAGACTATTGAAAGACTATTGAACGTTTATAGAAAAACTATTGAAAGACTATTGAAAGACTATTGAAAGTCTATAGAAAGAATATAGAAAGACTATTGAACGTCTATAGAAAGACTATTGAAAGACTATTGAAAGACTATTGAAAGTCTATAGAAAGACTATTGAAAGACTATTGAACGTTTATAGAAAAACTATTGAAAGACTATTGAAAGACTATTGAAAGTCTATAGAAAGTCTATAGAAAGACTATAGAAAGACTATTGAATGTCTATAGAAAGACTATTGAAAGACTATTGAACGTCTATAGAAAGACTATTGAAAGACTATTGAAAGTCTATTGAAAGTCTATAGAAAGACTATTGAAAGACTATTGAAAGTCTATTGAAAGTCTATAGAAAGACTATTGAAAGACTATTGAACGTCTATAGAAAGACTATTAAAAGACTATTGGAAGAAAGACTATTTAAAGATTATTCAGTACAGCAGGACAGATTCTCTCTCCCAAAAGAGCCAGACTGGACTTAAAAAGCTTTGAAAACCAACTTCTGCTGAACTTGAACAAGAAATTCTTGCTGCAATATTAAAATGTATCAGTTCATGATGTTAGGACAGGAGACAAGAGATGTCTCCAAATGACTTGACACTCGGGTCCAAGTTTTGAAAATGGTGTCAGAAAGTTAAAATATT
>NC_056502.1:53198842-53206404 GCF_014905685.2 Nematolebias whitei
GAACTGTCATGTTTTTAAACCTCTCAGACAGAAACAAGAAAACTGGCACCTGTAAGTCTGTCATTTCTCCAAAACATTTCTCTGTCTGTTCCTAAACATCTCCGCTGTTTTTCTGACTTGTAATGACCCTCTGACGTCACTAAAACCACACCCCTGTTGGTTCTTTCAACCAATCAGGACTTCCCAAAAGTGACCGGAAGCAGAACCCTTTAAAAGTCGACACTTCCTAGTTCCAGGGAGTACAGAAGTTCCGAAAGTTCTGAAGTGCTGGAGTTAGTTGGGAGTTCTTCCGAGTCTAGTTGGGATTATGGAACCTTCCACATCTGAGTGGAACCGCTGACGAACTCACAGCTCATGTGAGTCCACCCGGGAGGTGAGCGTGTTGTTGAACGGAGTACCGTCACTACTTCGGACGATTCTCGGCCATCCTAAGGAGATGCTGAAAGGTAGCGCTGAAATGGAACTCCGTACCGGAGCTGACCTATCTTCTGCAAAGGTAACGAGTCGCTTCACTACCGAGTGTACCGAGGCTGAGCTGGGGTCAGATGGAGGGTGCTGTTCCTCGTCAGCACACTTTCCCTCATCCATATTTTCTCTCCATTTGTTGTTTTTATTAAGTAAAACGTGCCAAGTGTTATTAATCAGAGCCGATAGCATAATCAAGTGTACAATGTTTGATGTTAAATTTTGAATCTATTAATAAATGACCACATTTATTTTGATGGGTCAAAGAAAATTAACGTCTCATGTCACTGATTAGACCATCTCCCACACAGTACCTCTGTCACATATCTGTCTAGTAGCTCGAAAAAGTGAGAACCCGTTATTAAATATTGATTGTAGTGGAGCTCCTAAGCTAACTGAAGCTAACCTAGCCCTACATCACTACATATCTGGTGGCCCAGACGGGTCTCTAAAGAGCTTCTCGTGACCCGATATCCGCCCCTTTGGACATTTAGTGGCCGTACGAATGTTTAAGGAGGTGTGAATTAAATGTGACCGAGTCTGTGTCATTGAGATGGACGTTGAATGTTGGCGTGAAAAGTGTCCAAGTTTTGAGCTTGATACAGCATGATTCGGCTTGTGGTGTTCAGAGAGCTGAAAGTAATGTCGATGTGTTCATTTTAAAGCTAAAAGTTGTACATCTGTTGTGTAACTAAATCTGGCATGCTGTGGTAAAACGCTTTATTCTGTTTAAACTGTAGCAGAGAAGGGGGTTCTGTCTGACCCGGTTCTGTCACTGGACTTGTTGAACGAGTCGTGTTTTGAATGGATAAAATGCTGTTTTGCAGCTGAGCGCCATCTCAGACCACTGAAAATAGCTTTGTTACATTTGTAGCAGTAAATTGTGCATGTTTGAAGTTTTATGGGTGATTGTTGACCGGACATTTTCAGGCTAACTGCTAACACTGCTAGCTGGAATCACGAGCTGTGATTGGTTGAAAACCGCTGTTTGGGTCACTCTGATTCACTGAGAAACTGGTGACGTGTCTGTGTTCACTCCCTCTGATGTCAGATTGTAAAACCCACCCCGTTGCTCATGTGTTTATGAAGTCACGTGACCCCAGAAATGAATCTCGGTTCAACCGAAGCCTCCTCTGTGTTTAAAATCGCTAAATGAAGCCTGCCGCTGTTCCAAAAACTCATGTTTCATGCAAAAAGTCGTGCTTGTTGAAACGACACCACGTTTAAGCTTTAAATCCGTTCAGAAAATGCTGATTTGACTGTGTTCGACCGTATGCTACATCTGGCTAACGGCTAACAACCGGATATCAACTGAACAATTCACAGGAAGTTGTCATAGACTCCTGCTGGTATAAATAAGCTTACACCACCACCTGCTGTTGAAAGAGGAGTATAACAGTTTTCCTAAAGGGGAGACTGAGAATTCCTCTCATTTTTTTTCTCTTTTCTTTTTGTTCATCCAGCCTGGTTTATGAGTGACTGTTTTAAATAGCGAATACCTGGTATATAGAACTGCTTAAAAAGCGTTTGAAAACTAAAGTTGCTGTGAGACTTTTAGAAATGTTGCAGGTTTGTTTAATTTTGAGTGCTTTAGAGTAAATGCACACTGAGAAGCCTGGTTCTTGTATCTGTTAAAAATAAGCACATTAAGTAACACTGCCAGAAGGAGGCATTTACTTAAAATATTCGGGCATTGGGGTGAATCTTACAATTAAGTGCCCATTCATTTGCATAAGTTGACTTATGACAGTACTATTGAGTGAACCCAGAGCTAAAATAGTGTGTGAAACTCACTGTTCACTTGAATACAAATATTTACCTGTTAAAATATCTGAAGTTGGCAACTGGTTAACCAGATGAATGCTGTACAGTGAATAACCATGGCAGATGTGACAGAAAAGACTATTGATCCTTGTGTGATGGATTGGTTGGAGAGAGCGTTGGCGCTGCTAACAGAATCCTTAGATCCATATGGTGCACAGGTGGACAGCATGAACTCCAAAGAGTTATTGGAAGAGCTGAAGGAAATTGCAGAGGGTGTGGCCTCTACAGCCAGAACAAAGTCAAGCTATGACCAGCTGGCTAAATTGGCGCTCTTATTGAAAGCAACATTCTATACTGTGGTAAATAAGGCTGACAACCTTGAATTAAGGTTAAACAGCGAAAGAGAGGAGCACGTCAAACTCATGGCACAGTCTAAATTTGATCAGGAGACTCGTGCGAATGAGTTACAACGTGACAGAGAGCTCTCACAAGCTCAGCTGTCATTACAAGCTCACTCATATGAGAAGATGAAGGAAAGGGAGGTCAAGTACCAAAAATTGTGTACAGACAACGATGTTCTACAACGACAGTTGCAGCATACATCAAAAGCTCTGAACGGGTGCAGATTGGAAAAGGAGGCGTTGGTCGACCAAGGCGTGCGTTTACAAAGTGAATGTCATACATCACAGGAACGCTTAAAAGCCTGTGAGGCTAAACTAGCCGTAGCAACAAATAAGATTTCTGACGTGGGGCGAGGTTGTCTGGAACTCAAGGCCGAACAAGGTCAGAGTCCAGGTCACCCACCACCACCTCAGAAGGATTTTGCTGCACCTCCTGCTCTTAATCCCATTCAGTCACTTCCACATGAGTCTAGCGACACGCCTCCACGTACAGTTTTGATTCCTACGATATCAATAAAACAGCCGTTGCTCCCGGTTTCAGATTTGCACAAAATTGCAAAATATGTCAATCGATTTGAGCCAGGGCCATTGGGTTCAACTGACACTAAGCCCTATCTAGACAACCATGACTTCCAATTAAGAAGCTATCCCAACGCTACAGTTGAGGATAGAGTACGTTTGATCAGGCTCACTTCATCCAGGACGGTGTTTTCCTTCATAGAGCGTCAACCTGATGCCACAAGAAAGGATTACCGCCTGTTGTGTGCTGCTCTTATGAAAGAGTATTCACCCTGCATGGGACCTGGCGGGTATCCAGCCGCCGACAAGGTCATGCATGGTAAGAATGAGCACCCCAGGGCATATTATTCCAGAATTTTGCAGGCTTATTTTGGTTACAGGAACGAGGCCAACATGGAGGAAGAAGAACCGTTTAAGTACGTGTTCAGCAAAAATCTTCACCCTGACATAAGGATGTCAGTGCAAATGATGGCTAATTTCAAAGAGAAATCCATCAGTGAGATAAAAAGTTGTGCTGTGAATGTCTTTGAAGCACGTTCACAGGCCAAAACACCCTTTGAGGTGTACCCAGGTGAGAGGATTCCTGCCTAGTCATTAGAATTGGAAGGGATGAGAGCTTTGACTCCCCCTCCCAAAAAAGGCGAGAGGAAATGAGGTTTCCCAGCAGCCAAACCACAACAGGTGAGTGCCCCCTGGTCCAGACGAGATCCTAAACAGTTTCCCAAGGAACCAGAGGATGACTGATCGTACCAGAAGGGGGGTGAACGCCCTAAGGGTAAAAAGTATGGCACCAAAAGTGACCCATACAAACAGGGATCCCACTGGGAACCCCAAAGGGAGGGTACTGTTTCCACACCACGTCGAGCTGAACAGCCTGAGACGAAAAAGAAACAGCAGCAGGTCCAGAAAAAGAACCGCAATCCTCTGAGCTCGGACGAGACACACAGGGTGCGTTGGTTGTCGGACTTGTTGGATGGTGTTGCCACGGACAAACAACCTAACGCTTTGTTTGGCGATATCATTGCTGATAAGTCAGAGCACACAGACAACACCGTTACTGCTGTCACAGACAGTCACCATGATGCTGTTGTTGTAAACTCTGACACACCCTCACCTGAGATGGGGGGGTACAATCACACGTCACCGACGGTAACCGTCACAAACTGAAACCTCAGCAGCAGCAATAGCTATGTTAACGGTTCAGGGTGACACAAACAACAAAGTTGCCACTGTCTCAGATAGCCACCAGAAACTTGTTGTTACAAACAATGAGAGCCCCTCAACACACAGTGTGGGGGTGATCTCATACATCAATGACGGAAGCCCGTCAAAAGCCGAACTCTCAGGAGCAACAGCAACTGTACCAACAGTTCGGACCCTACCGGTGGACCCATCTCTGACTGAACAAGAGAGCTTCCTCTGCGAGCTGAAACAGTCAGGGCCCACCAAATACTACCTACCATTGGTAGTTCAAGGTGTAGAGATCCAAGGATTCCACACCAAAGATGCTGTACTGTCGTCGGGGACAGATAAACCAGCTATTAAGGATGGAGCCATGGACGGCCCTCAGAGGTCCTTTGACCCCTCCTGGCTGCTCGCAACTCTGCCAGTACAACCTACAGCCGAGGTAATGGCAGTCACACGTGCACAGGCTACAGCCAAGCCGGCTGACAACACAGTCTCTGTACAACCCGTGCTGACTGACCCAGACATCATCCAACTTCAGAAGTTGGGTCCTGCAATAAACTCGATGATGCTGTCTTTGACTGGCCCAGAGAAAAACACTCCGCCCGAAGCCAACCTGGATTCCAATCCAGGCCTTAAAGTCCTCTTTCAGCTGCGCAATCAGCTAAGACTACTCAAGGGCAACCTAACTTTAGCTCATGGAGCGACGTCCTCACCCGTGTTCGTGGTCCCCCATGACCGAAGGGGGGTGACGTTAGTTAGGGTAATGTTACCAGACGCGATAACGTGATCAAATCTGACATTCAAAGTGAGTGACACACCGAAACGTCGTTTTCTAGTTGCTTAATCACTACTTTTGTCAATGTTGAAACGTTGTTTTACTGGTTGCTTAGTCACTGTTTTTGTCGATGATGAGACTTCGTTTAATTAGTTTTTGGTATTGTTTCTGAACACCCCAAGCAAGAATGAATTTTGTGTGTATTTAAGTTAGAGACTAAGAGGACTTTAACTATGCCAACATGCTGTTCATTTTGAAGGATTTGTGGTGTTCAAAATGACCCAAGCACAGAATTTCAGGAGCACTTCACCTTAGTATAAAATATTTAATTGAGACAAAGTTAAAGTATGCAGATATTACATGTAATCAGAGTGCAATCTGAGGAAAAAAATCAGAGTGAACCTTGCCTGGTCAATCAGCCCGATGTTTGTTCAACCAAACTCTGCGTCTGAGCGAGATTTATAGGTTTGTCATGTCTCGCCCTTTCGGGTTCAGACAGACTTGTGATTGGATGTCAAAATCTCTTGATAGTCCGAGTGACACTATGTTCAGCCACTCAGGAGCAGATTTTATCTCCAGGGTTACTCCGAAAGCCCCAGACGGCCTCGCTCATTCTTCTACTGATAAGGGTTGTTTTACGAGCTTTGTTTTGGAACGCAGGACACTTACTCTGGCTCTCGTCTGTGTAAAGCTTTAAAACACATTTTCTGTGTGTCTGAACTATTATTAATGTGAGAGCATAAATACTCAACCTGTGTTAAGTATAAAGTATATGAATGTTGTATTTTAGCGTTATTTATGTTTAATCAATGTGTACGCCGTGTGTCACATTGCTGGGCCCTCACTCTCAGCTGCTCTGCTCAGATGAACAAAGAAGGATTGTTTCCTGCTGCACGACAAGTGTCTTACATGTCTCTGTTTCCCTCAGAGTTATATCAAATGTGAATTTGTATGATTATCCTTAGCACTTGTGAGATTATATATAACATGACGTAATTAGTGTATGATTATACACGCACACACCTTGTAGAAAATGCATCGTTTCACATCATCAAAGAAATGTCAAGGCTTGTCAAAAGATATAAAAAGATATAAAATATATCAAATCCAACAATTTGTTAAAATGCAATCATTGCGGAGTCAATGTAGATTAATGCTACCTTAAGTACCATAATCTACATTGGTCTCACAACGCTTAAGCCGAACTTACTCGAACAATCCTATTCGGGGGGGGCTAGCTAATCCTTCAGTTTGAGTCTCGCCATAGACTCCAAAACATTTAGGGGAAAACCAAAAAACCTAACCTCAAGTCGTTCGTCTAAAGGGACAACAGACAATTGAACCAAACTATATTTTGCCATGTAAATCTAACTTAAACCAAGTTAGGAATGGAAAAATTGTTTGGAATGCCCTTCTATAGGTATAAATCCCTATATGAAAAATTTTCAGCATGACCCACCCTTTAAACTGGTAACTTTAGCTGATCTAAACCATGACAGCTTACACACCAGGTGCATATAGGTTAAGGTCTTATGTAAAATCCCACTCATAAGCCCAACTAAAACCACATAAATGCATAACACAGAACCAGAATGGCACCCACTGGGAACCACCAGCAGTAACCTGCGCTGAAGAGACCTACAACTCCAACGTGGGTCTCCAATCTTCATCCAGTGGTCGCCTCTGCGGTTCAATCAAGGGAATCCCTCTGTATGCTGATCAATCAACACCTCCATTCGTTGTGGATTTATCGTTGTGGATTATATGACTTTTTCCAATGGATTACAGACTTTGTGTCCAAGGGGTTAAAGCATTGCTACAATGGAATTACCAACAACATTGTGGAATTACCTAAACCGTTGTGGGATTACCTTCTTTGACTTTTGTTTTCCTCTTGCTGGATTACATAAAGCTCAAGGACATTCGGAGGCGTAAGTTAATGTTAGAATTCATCCCCATGGACAGGCGATGATTTCCAAAGTGGGGACTGTAGTGAACTAGGCCTCCGGTCAATCCTGCCTCTGAAGACCTTTATGGGACAGGAACTGTTATTTCATTGATTTGAATCCAGAAATACAAATTAGCTCATCCAGAGACTTTCTAATTGTATCCTGAACTAATCAATTGAAAGAACACTCTCTTTTTCATATTATCATTACTATTCTACAATATCTTGATAATCAAAAGTGTGTTTAGTTCTTACCATTTTTAAATGTTGAAGTGAACCACTCATTTTAAATCAACTGTGAAACAGTATTAATGATTTTTAATCCTCATTCAAAGTAGAAATCAAGTTAAATGTCTATGTTACAAAGTAATTATGCATTTTTGATCTTCTGTCTGAAATGAGAGAGAGTGATGTCGGTAAAAAGTCGGAGACAGTCCGAAGCAAGTTATTGGAATGAACTGTCATGTTTTTAAACCTCTCAGACAGAAACAAGAAAACTGGC
>NC_056502.1:53206504-53207737 GCF_014905685.2 Nematolebias whitei
ACACTCGGGTCCAAGTTTTGAAAATGGTGTCAGAAAGTTAAAATATTGTTCACTATTGACCCATTACAAGGTTGACTAGACAGTATTTTAACGAGAGTTGATGACAAACTGGAGATGAAACGATCAGCGTCTATTTCTTTGTTAGTTGTGTCTAATGTTCCTTTTTTCATCAGACAACTTTTACTTAAATGTGTTTACTGCAGTTAAAATGACACATTGGTCTTGATTTGTGTCAAATAAAAACTTTCAAAGGTAAAATCGTTTGTTTGTTTGTTTATTTGCACAAAAAGAAACAACACACATAAAAGAAAAGTAAATATATATATGTAATAGTTTATATTAAATAAATATAAATTGTCAAAAAATATTAAAATGATAAATTTAAAAAAACTAAAAACTAAATGTGTTAGAAAGTCTATAAAGTTTGTTTAAACTTTCTTTTAAATACAAATAGCCAGCTTCTGCCCTCTCTGGGTCAGGGAGGAGGTCCTACCCCAAGTGGAGAAGTTCAAGTATCTTGGGGTCTTGTTCACAAATGAGGGAAAAATGGAGCGTGAGATCGATAGGTGGATAGGTGCAGCGTCTGCAGTGAAGCGGGCGCTGTACAGGTCTGTCGTGGTGAAGAGAGAGCTGAGTCAAAAGGCGAAGCTCTCAATTTACCGATCGATCTATGTTCCTACCCTCATCTATGGTCACGAGCTTTGGGTTGTGACCGAAAGAATGAGATCTCGGATACAAGCGGCCGAAATGAGTTTTCTCCGCAGGGTGTCTGGGCTCTCCCTTAGAGACAGGGTGAGAAGCTCGATCATCCGGGAGGGACTCGGAGTAGAGCTGCTGCTTCTTCACGTCGAGAGGAGCCAGTTGAGGTGGCTCGGGCATCTGGTTAGGATGCCTTCTGTGCGCCTCCCTGGTGAGGTGTTCCAGACACGTCCCACCGGAAGGAGGCCCATAGGAAGACCCAGGACATGCTGCAGGGACTATGTTTCTCGGCTGGCCTGGGAGCGCCTTGGGATTCCCCCGGAAGAGCTGGCCCAAGTGGATGGGGAGAGGGAAGTCTGGGCCTCCCTACTTAGGCTGCTACCCCCGCGACCCGACCCCGGATAAGCGGAAGAAAATGGATGGATGGATGGATTAAATACAAATAATGTTGTACATGATTCACCTAATTGTTCCACAGCACAACACGCTGATGCATGAATGAACCTTTAGCAACAGTGGTTCTACAGAAGGATA
>NC_056502.1:53207837-53210831 GCF_014905685.2 Nematolebias whitei
GTGGCTTCATCAGCAAATAAGATCGGCGTCAGAATACTAGATGCTTTTGGTAGATCATTAATGTATATGAGAAACAATAATGGACCCAAAATGGATCCTTGTGGAACTCCACATTTTAAGACATCCCGCTGTGACAATTTACCATTAAAAATTACAATTTGCTGTTGTGCAAATAATTTTAAACCCATTTCAGAACCTTATTTTTAAAACCATAGTAAGACATTTTTGATAATAAGATTTCATAATCCACAGTGTCAAAAGCTTTTGATAAGTCCAAGAAAATTCTTAAAAAAATATTTTAAGTATTTTTAAAAGCAAGTACTTATTTACTTTTACTTAAGTAAAAACGTTAATGCAGTACTTCTACTTTTACTAGAGTACATTTTTGTCAATTTATTTGTACTTTTATTTAAGTACAGTGTTTGAGTACTTTCTCCACCACTGCTGAGAAAATACATATGTTCAGCGAGTTTCAGAATTATCGGTCCAAAAATGGCTTGGGGCTGAGGTTTTAAAATATTCTAGGGGTGCTGTGGAGGCTATTGTCCACTTATCATGGCTTCCTGTTCAAGGGGTGGATAATGATCGGTCAAACTGATTTTGGTGCACCTTGGTTTCAAAACTGTGGAATTTAGAGCCAAACGTATGGCGACAGCATTATTTCTCACTTTGCCATGCCACGCCACCCACATGCTCCACCCAGAACTGTCAGTGTTGGAAAGCAGGTTACACCAACATGTCTTCGGTCACTGGACACACAATCATGCTGATCAGGTAACAGGGGTCAGATAGGGATAGTTCAACGTAAAACTTTATACTTCCTGTTGTAGAGGAACATATATCTGTGATATATTCATAAATTAAACGGATTCATTCATTTTTCTGGACTGAATAATATCGTGCGTTGAAATTAATTAAATGTTATGTAGTGAACTTAACCTGATGTCAAAACTAAGCCTAAGGTCAAAACCCTTGACCTTAAGAACCTTGTGGGACAGAAACTGTCATTTCATTGATTTGAATCCAGAAATACAGATTCACCCATCCTGAGACTTTCTTTCTTGAAAATCAAGTGAAAGAACACTCTCTTTTTTATTATCATTACTATTTTACAAATGTTGATAATCAAAGTGTCTTAGTTCAAACCGTTTTAGATGTTGCAGTGAACTAATCAATTTTATTAACTGTAAAACAGTAACAATGATTTTTAGTTGCTTATGCAAAGTTAGAATTCATGGTAAGGCCTGTTACAGAGTAATCATGTATTTTCTGATTTCTGTCTTTGAATGAGCAGTGTACGTTTTCCAAGGTCAGGAGTCGGAGCAGACATGTGTTGGAACAACTGCGTTGTTTTACATCAGCTTTACAACCGGAAAACCATGGCCGTATGTTTCCTGGTTGTAAAGCTGATTAATTATGCTGCTGTTAAAGTCACTATTCTACCAAATTAGTAGAAAGGGGGGTGACGCCAGTTAGGATAATGCTACCAGACGCGATAACATGATCAAATCTGACATTCAGAGTGAGTGGCGCACCGAAACGTCGTTTTCTAGTTGCTTAATCACTGCTTTTGTCAATGTTGAAACGTTGTTTAACTGGTTGCTTAGTCACTGTTTTTGTCGATGTTGAGACATCGTTTAATTGGTTTTTGGTATTGTTTTGAACACCCCAGGCAAGAATGAATTTTGTTGTGTAGTTAAGTTAGAGACTAAGAGGCCTTTAACCATGCCAACATGCAGTTCATTCGTTAAATTGCAATCTTTGCGGAGTCAATGTATATTATTGCTACCTTAAGTACCATAATTTACATTGATCTCACAACGCGTAAGCCGAACCTACTCGAACAATTCTATTCGGGAGGATAGCTAATTCTTTTTGATGAGTCTCGCCATAGACTTCCAAAAACATTTATGGGGAAACCAAACACCCAATCTCAAGTCGTTCGTCTAAAAGACAACAGACAATTGAACCAAACTATATTTTACCATGTAAAGCTAACTTAAACCAAGTTAGAAATGGAAAAATAGTTTGGGCCCCTTTTCTATAGGTATAAACCCCTGTAGTTACCCCTTTTCAGCATGCTCCACCCCTTAACTGGTAGTTGTAGCTGTTCCCAACCATAATAGCTTACACACCAGGTGCATATAGGTTAAGGCCTTATGTAAAATCCCCTTCATAAGCCCACCTTAAACCACATAATTGCATGTCACATTTGAACCAGAACGGCACCGACTGGACGTCGCCCAGAGACGACCTTCGCTGGAGGAGACCTGCAATCCTGACGTTGGTCTCCAATCTTCATCCAGTGGCCGCATCTTCAGTTCAATCCAAGGGTACCCCTCTGTATGCTGATCAATCAACACTTCCAATCGTTGTGGATTTACCGTTGTGGATTATATGGCTTTTTCCAATGGATTACAGACTCTGTTTCCAAGGGGTTAAAGCATTGCTACAATGGAATTACCAACAACATTATGGAATTATAATCAACACAATGGAATTACCAAGAACATTGTGGAATTACCTTTGACTTTGTTTTCCTTGCTGGATTACTTTTGACTTTTGTTTTCCTTGCTGGATTACTCTTGACTCTTGTTTCTTTGCTGGATTACATCAAGCTCAAGGACATTTGAAGGCGTAAGTTCATGTTTGGAATTCATCCCCATGGACAGGTGATGATTTCCAAAGGGGGGACTGTAGTGAACTTAACCTGATGTCAAAACTAAGCCTAAGGTCAAAACCCTTGACCTTAAGAACCTTGTGGGACAGAAACTGTCATTTCATTGATTTGAATCCAGAAATACAGATTCACCCATCCTGAGACTTTCTTTCTTGAAAATCAAGTGAAAGAACACTCTCTTTTTTATTATCATTACTATTTTACAAATGTTGATAATCAAAGTGTCTTAGTTCAAACCATTTTAGATGTTGCAGTGAACTAATCAATTTTATTAACTGTAAAACAGTAACAATGATTTTTTAGTTGCTTATGCA
>NC_056502.1:53210931-53215555 GCF_014905685.2 Nematolebias whitei
ATGGAAAAATAGTTTGGGCCCCTTTTCTATAGGTATAAACCCCTGTAGTTACCCCTTTTCAGCATGCTCCACCCCTTAACTGGTAGTTGTAGCTGTTCCCAACCATAATAGCTTACACACCAGGTGCATATAGGTTAAGGCCTTATGTAAAATCCCCTTCATAAGCCCACCTTAAACCACATAATTGCATGTCACATTTGAACCAGAACGGCACCGACTGGACGTCGCCCAGAGACGACCTTCGCTGGAGGAGACCTGCAATCCTGACGTTGGTCTCCAATCTTCATCCAGTGGCCGCATCTTCAGTTCAATCCAAGGGTACCCCTCTGTATGCTGATCAATCAACACTTCCAATCGTTGTGGATTTACCGTTGTGGATTATATGGCTTTTTCCAATGGATTACAGACTCTGTTTCCAAGGGGTTAAAGCATTGCTACAATGGAATTACCAACAACATTATGGAATTATAATCAACACAATGGAATTACCAAGAACATTGTGGAATTACCTTTGACTTTGTTTTCCTTGCTGGATTACTTTTGACTTTTGTTTTCCTTGCTGGATTACTCTTGACTCTTGTTTCTTTGCTGGATTACATCAAGCTCAAGGACATTTGAAGGCGTAAGTTCATGTTTGGAATTCATCCCCATGGACAGGTGATGATTTCCAAAGGGGGGACTGTAGTGAACTTAACCTGATGTCAAAACTAAGCCTAAGGTCAAAACCCTTGACCTTAAGAACCTTGTGGGACAGAAACTGTCATTTCATTGATTTGAATCCAGAAATACAGATTCACCCATCCTGAGACTTTCTTTCTTGAAAATCAAGTGAAAGAACACTCTCTTTTTTATTATCATTACTATTTTACAAATGTTGATAATCAAAGTGTCTTAGTTCAAACCATTTTAGATGTTGCAGTGAACTAATCAATTTTATTAACTGTAAAACAGTAACAATGATTTTTAGTTGCTTATGCAAAGTTAGAATTCATGTTAAGGCCTGTTACAGAGTAATCATGTATTTTCTGATTTCTGTCTTTGAATGAGCAAGTGTAAGTTTTGTCCAAGGTCGGAGTCGAAGCAGACATGTGTCTTGTTTTAAAATCCTCTCAGACGTAAACAGAGGAGTTGGCACCTGTTTCTCCAAACTCGCCAAAATATTTCTCTCGCTTGTCTGAGAACAGTTTAATCTGTTCCATAACAATTCTTGCTGTTTTCTGACTTCTAGTAACCTCTTACATCACAAAACACACCCTTGTCTGGTTGATATGGACCAATCAGGGACGCTCAAATATACCGGAAATAGAGCTCTTTAAAATGCCGGTACTTCCTAGTTCTCTCAGTTTGGTGGAGCGCGGAGAAGTTCTGAGATGTTCGCAGTTCTGTGAAGTCGTTTGGGAGAACAGAAGTCCAGCCATGATAAGGCTCTTCCGAGTTGGATTATAACATCTTCCACCTCTGAGTGGAACTTCTGAAGGACTCCACTCATGTGAAGTCCACTTGCTGAAGTGAGCTGGTGTCGGACGGAATCTCGTCACTACTTCGGACGAGTCACAGCCATCCTATGGAGACGCTGGACAGGTAGTGTTAACTGGAACTCCATATCTGCTGATTTATCTTCAGAAAGGTAATGAGTCAAGTTTACTACCAAAGCGTACCGAGGAAAAGCTGGGTTCGAATGGAGAGTGTCGGTTCTGGTCAACACTCCCCCTCACACACCATCTTTTACTCCCTTTAAACTTCATTTCCATCTTTAAATCCTTCTATCAAGTAGAAATCCTTCCAGATAATTTAGAAATGTCTGTGTAAAGTGCTCATCCACCGCCGTGTGGATAATTGATCATAATTGTACAGTTTTCATAAATGTCTGTGGTGAAGCAACGGAAAATCATGGCCGTATGGTTTTCCTGGTTGTAAAGTTGATCGATTATGTTGTTATTTTCATATTTTGCCAAATTAATGTAAATGTTTGATGTTAAACTTTGATTCTGTAAAATAAATGACCGCATTCATTTTGATGGGTCAAAGATAAACGACGTCTCACGTTTACATTTCATTAAATTCAATGCACGTTTTATTCAGTCCAGAAAAATGAAGAATCCGTTTTAATTGATGAATATATCTCAGCATCTGTTCATCTACAGTTACGTGAGGCGTTAATTTTCTTTGACCCATCAAATGAATGCGGTCATTTATTAACAGAATCAAAGTTTAACATCAATCATTTACATTAATTTGGCAAATTGATTTCATTAACACATAATTAATTAGCAAGTTTTACAAGGAGGAAACCATACGGCCATGATTTCCCCATTTCAAGCATTACAACAGACATTTCTGAAAATATCTGGATGTTCAATGGCAAGATATAAGAGTTTAAAGATGGAAATGAAGTTTAAATGGAGAGAAAGGATGGATGAGGGAAATGTGTCGGTATCAGAACGGCACTCTCCGTTAAGATCCCAGCTTCCTCCTCGGTACACTTAGGTGGTATAAATCGACTCTTTACCTGTAGCAGGTGTCTCCACTGGTACGGAGTTCCATTTAACGCACCCTTTCAGCATCTCCGTAGGAACAGCTGTGAATCGTCCGAAGTAGCGACGGTATTCCGTCCGACACAGGTTCACCTCCCGGTTGGACTCACATGAGTTGTAAGTCCGTCAGAGTTCCACTCAGATGTGGAAGATTGCATAATTCCCACGAGACTCGGAAGAACTCCGGATCATGTCTAGAACTCCTGTTCTCCCCAGCACTTCTTGTGTTCGGTTTGCTCTCCGAACTGAACTCGACTGCACTCGAACGCAAATCGACCGGTTTGAACTAGGAAGTGCCGACATTTAAAGAGTTCTATTTCCGGTTCATTTGGGAAGTTCCTGATTGGTCGATCGACCAGACAGGGGTGTGTTTTAGTGATGTAAGAGGTTATTAAAAGTCAGAAAAACAGAAAAATTGTTTTGGAACGGACAGAAGATGTTTTGAGACAGACGAGAGAAATGTTTAGGCGAGTTGGGGGAAAACAGGTGCCAGCCTCTCTATTTACGTCTGAGAGGATATAAAAACATGACAGTTCGTTCCAACAACTTGTCTTCGACCTTTGACCGACATCACAACTTGCTCATTTCAGACAGAAGATCAGAAAATGCATGAATTACTCCGTAACACATTCCAACCTGATCTCTACCCCGAATGAGGATTAAAAATCACTAATACTGTTTCACAGTTGATTAAAAATGAGTAGTTCACTTCAACATTTAAAATGGTCTGAACTAAACACACTTTGATTATCAAAACATTTGTAAAATAGTAATGATAATGAAAAAGAGAGTGTTCTTTCAATTGATCAGTGCAGGACACTTAGGAAGTCTCTGGATGAACTTAATCTTGTGTTTCTGGACTCAAATCAATGAAATACAGTTCTTGTCCCAGGAAGGCCCTCAAGGCCAGGACTTGATCTGAGGCTTAGTTCACTACACTGTTGTCAGGGGGCGTGGCTTAAGTGATGTCATGATTTGACCATTCATTCTTGCAGGGGACCAGATGTGGATAAATTACTCAAGGTTTGATGTCTCAGACAGTTTTCGTGTAGGAGTTATTAGCATTTCGTTTTTCATGGCGAAATGTCAAACTTTAAGGTGTGGCCCCGCCCCTTCAGCATGCTCCGAAACAAACTGTTTAGATAACTTTGCGTCACCCATGCCTTTTGACCAAAATGGCCAAGTTTGAAACTGATTGGGCGAAATCCCTAGGAGGAGTTCGTTCAAATGCAGAGGCTGTAAACTGACAAAAAGGTGTAAAAATTGGTCCGGCATTCCAAAATGGCCACCTTCCTGTTTATTGTACAACGTTGGTGCCAGAGGATTTTCTGTGCATCTCGGGGAATTGGACAATCATATCAAAGTTCATGTTTCTACGACAAACTGAGGTTAATGCTGAGGGTATTTTAAATATTTCTAGGTGGCGCTCTTGATCCATTTCTGTTGCAATTTTTGACACGCCCTTAAAATATTGAATTTTTTACCAGTCCTGATGCGTCCACCCAATTTGATGACTTTTGGGATATGCTAAGGCCCCCAAAATGCCAATTCATTTGGCGGAAAAAATTGCAGCTCGGGCCTGAACAGAGCGATTACAATAGGCCTTTGCAGCGCTTTGCTCTCGGGCCTAATTAAAACTGCAGGCAGCATTGGAGGCCCTCGCAGCAAATCGCCGCTCCGGCCTTACAGCGACCACGGAAGCTCCTGCTAGTCCACCCAGTCGCAATCTCGAATGCTCTCATGTCAGTCCCGCACACATTCAGCACGGGGTACATTTCCCAAATATTTGACATCGCCTTCCATCCATGTCATTACTTGTCCAGCTGCAGGTCTTACAAGTATAGGCAAAATCTGACCTTCCAGACAAGAGTTATGGTGACTTCCTGTTTTGTCGCAAATGTTTGACAAGCACTTCCTTTATGCTTTTCAATATGTCATGTGTGATAATCAACAGTTAGCAAACAAAGTTTCAGTCTAATATCTTACACAGTGCAAAGCTGGAAGTGTCATCCAATAATCAACAGTTTTTTCTCTGAGTAGGTGTATCAGGTTTATACAACGTCGACCCCCAATGTAGCAGACCAAGGAAG
>NC_056502.1:53215565-53234977 GCF_014905685.2 Nematolebias whitei
AGTGACAAACAGACACAAACAGACAGAGGGAAAACAGGAATCCCACAAGGTGAGGCTTAAGTGTTGTCATGAATAAACAATACCAATGTGTTTACAAGTGCTCACTGATAAAGCACAAAAACTCAGGTTCAGATTGGATGATGTATCATTGAGATATAACTGTTGGAATAATCTAGGGGGCACACATGAGTCAAATGTTAAAGAACAATATCAGTGTGTCTACGAGTGCTCACTGATCATACACATAAAATCTGGTACATATTGAATGATATTTAACTGAGATATAACTGTTGGAATAATCTAAGGTGCGCACTGGAGTCAAAAGTTAAACAACAATACCAGTGTGTGTAGAAGTGCCGTAACAAAAATCTGGCCTAGATCGTATGATATTTCACTGAAATATAACTCTTGGAATAATCTAGGGGGTGCACTTGAGTTTTATGTTAAACCACAATATCAATGTGTCTAAACATGGTCACTGATTATGCACAGAAATTCTGGTTAAGTTTGGATGATGTAACACTGAGCTATAACTGTTGGAATAATCTAGGGGGCGCACTTGCATCAAATGTTAAAAAACAATATCAAGATGTCTATAAGTGCTCACTGATCACGCACATAAAATCTTGTACATATTCGATGATATTTCACTGAGATATAACTGTTGGAATAATCTAGGGGGCGCACTGGAGTCAAAAGTTAAACAACAACACCTGTGTGTATAAAAGTGATCACTGATCCCGAACAATAAATCTGGTACATATTGGTAGGGGTTGAATGACTACATAATTTTTAAACTTGACATTAACATAATAAAACTCGAGTAGAACTCAAGTAGTTGATGGCATCATAGGATCTCAAGATGAAAATATAAATAAAACATAAAACCACCAAAAAACGTCATTTATAAATAAAAAAAAAAAGACCAACAAAACATTGGAGAGTATATTATGCTCCTACCATTTATAATTCTACAAATAAGTCACAGGAAAACCAAAACTATTAGTTATTATTATTAAGCTGCAAAAGTGAAAGAAATAACATACAGGACGTCAAAAACGAAACTAAAAACAATGGGACGGACGACCACCCTGCACCACCGCCAGCTGTGGTGCGCATTAGGTTTAGTTTTAGAGAATAATATGTTTATAGTTTTTTTTTATAGGTTTATGGGTTTATGAAGGTTCTAGAATTGCGCCGCTCAAGGTGGCTGCATGTTTGAGTAGCTCTGTTACTTTCATTCTGAGATATTACTTTTGAAAACTTTAATTCCTCTTTTTTCTGGATATAAATCGCTTTTTTTTGGATGATTTTTTCCTCTGGTGTCGGATGCTGTGTAGCTCTAAGGATTTTTACAGAAAAATCTTTACTTTTGGACATTTGTTATGATATGTAACCATAACAACAAGTATCCTGATGCATGCTCAATAATCCAGGTAGAAAAATCCAAAAAAGTTCCATCTGGTCCTCTGGACATTCAAAAAAAACAAAGCAAAGCAAAAAAATATAGAAACGTTTCGTCTCTCATCCGAGAGACTTCCTCAGTCTGAGGTGCTGTATACAGCTCAGTCTCTTAAATAGCACCTTCTCAGAGTGGATCAACCAGTTTTGCTGCTGACAACCAAAACCAGCTGATTTTACAACTGGGAGCAGCTGATTAACATCTTACTACCTTGTACCTTCACTACAATATAATTTAAATAACGGGTTCTCTTTTTCGAGCTAATTACAGCCATGTGACAGAAGTAACTGTGCATAGATGGTTTAATCAGTGACATGAGACGTTAATTTTCTTTGACCCATCAAAATAAATGTGGTCATTTATTGAACAGAATCAAAATTTAACATCAAAACATTGCACACTTGATTAGCTGAACTGGTTCTGATTAATAAAACTTGACATGTTTTACTTAATAAAAACAACAGACATTTCTGAAGATATCTAGATTAATTAATGGCAAAATAGAAGAGTTTAAAGATGAGAAAAGGAAGATGTATGTCTGTGGACCAGAACAGCACGCTCCTTTCAAACGCAGCTCGCCCTCGGTCCACTTAGTGCGTGAAGCTTGTGACGACTCTTTACCTTGGCAGAGGATGGGTCCGCTACGGTCAAGAGGTCCCTGGCACGCTACCTTCCAGCGTCTCCTCAGGGCGGCTGCGACTCGGCAGAAGTCGTGAGATACTCCGTTCAACAGAACAAACTTCCTCAGAAGTTGTAGGGCATTCGCCAGGTGAAGTCACAGCAAGGCGCCGTGACTCCAGCAGAGATGGATGACTCCATCAGACTGGAAAAACTGAGTCCGAAGTTCCACTCAGCAGTGGAAAAACTCCACTGGATTCCAGGAAGACTTCAGACGACTCCAGAACCCTCCTTTTATTTTTTTAGCTCAGTTTAAGTGTAGAAACATTGTGAAATGTTTCAATGAACTTATCATCATCGCTCAATTTTATTTTATTTTTTTAAAGAAAGAAGAAAGAAGAATAAATAAATAAATAAAAGAGAACTAGATAAAACGAGAGACCACCACGACAAAACAACATGCACAGCACAATGCCACCCACAATATCACCATGAAACATTCGACATCGCACAAGGAATCATCTAGCTTCCACCACTACCCAACCTAGCGTGCATCTGTCAAAGCACCTGAATGCAAACACCCGCGCAAGCACGCCCACCACCACCAGATTTCTCCAAAAGAATGCCCAATAGTGGACGTGGGGGCCCACAGACCCGACCCCCAGGACACAATGGCAACATAGGGAGGACCAGAGCCACAGACACACAGAGGCCCACAGGCCCGGAGCCCCAGGAGTCTCCCAACAGGGAGAACCGCACCCCCCAGAGAGGAGCAGAGGAAAGAACCGGGTGACCCCAGCCACCACAATGCAGAGCCTCCAGGAAGCTGCAGCGACAAGCCCACAGGTCCGGCCGGCAACCCATGCCCCCTCCAAGTAGATCCGGCCATGGACACCGAGCCCCAAGCCCCGAGGCCATACTACCCCCAGCAGAGCCCCGACAGAGCCAGGGCACCCAGGCCCCGCCAAGCAGCAACCAGGGCGGACCGACGTACACCCCACCACCCAGCCCAGACACCGAGAGCCACCAATGCACCGGTGGCAAGGGGGCCCCCCGCCAAAGGGGGGCTCGACCGGGGGGAGTGGGCCCCACACCAAACGTGGGGCCCAAATTTATCCAAGAGAGGGGGGACCACCAAAAACCCAACCTGAGCAACTAACAGGCACACACAGATAGCCCGACAGAATCTCTGTCAGGCCGACCGCATGCACCATCTACCTGACAGCGACCAGAGGCCGGCCCCAGCCCAAGGGGCAGAGCAGCAGGGAGCCGCAGCTGAGGAGGGCTGGCTCTCACATCAAGAGCTCTGCACCATAGGCCCGGAGACACCCCAGCACGCCACCTACGCACCCCCCCACACACACAGCACCCCCACCGCAAATGCCACACAGGAAGACCAGCCAGTGTCCTGATGAGGCGAAGCCACACCCCCAAATGTTGCCCTACACCACCAATGACCCCACGTACACTACCATAGTCGACCCCCCGCCGAAAGCCGGCAGCCACCCCGATCAAAGTGCCGGCCATCGCAACCAGGAACCTAGATTAAAAGAATCGGAACAGCCCAGGAGGAACCGAAGCACTGGCCCCATCACTAACCGCCCCCAAGGCCCAAAGCCCACCCACAGACCAGACTCCAACAATGCGCCCCCCCCCCCCCATCCCCGACCCCTAGTGTCACACGGAGAAAGGAAGTGTTTGTGAAAGGAAAAAAAAAAAATAAATAAATAAATAAAAATAAAATAAATCTATATGTGCATAAATAAATTATGAACAGACCCACTTCCTCCTCCTCCCACTCGAATATGGTGTTGATGCATGTTGTTATACAGTGCGTTTAAAATGGGGGGATGAAGTGGCGACCGGCACAGACCCACCTCTTGCCCAGAGAGCAGGCGGCGCCCGTTCACCCCTCATCTCTGCCCAGAACCCTAAATGTCTACATGCTACATATGAGAGTGGGCACAGGTCCGGGAGGTGGAAATGATTGTACATCCCACCACCTAAGTGCGATCATGTGCCCACTCCAGATCCTATATATGCATGTGTCGTGAGAGTGTTATAAGTGAGTGTCTAGGTTGTATATTAAAATTAGGGCCCAGGACCCCACCAGCCACGGAGATGGATGATTCTCCCCGTAGCTCAGTAGTGCACCTGAACCCCAAAACCTTGTTTGAGTGGTGGTGTGGTGGAGTGGGCAGAGGAGGACGTCGGGATGGGGAGGTGAACTGAGGTGGCAATGCCCCCCCAGGGGACCAGCTCCCCCACTGACCCCAATAGGCACCCCCACTCTCCGAGATCCACCAGGGGAGAGAGGCTCTAACAGAGATACCTAGGAGGAGGTGGCAGCCGCACCACCAGGGATCAAGGCCACGGACCGGCACATAGCCCCCGAGGACCAACCAGAACCAGGGCCAGCAACCCAGACCCATCCCGAAACCGTCCAGACGCCCCAACCCGATTCCCAGCCCAACACCCAGCCCCCCAACCAGAGAGGCCACCAAACCCCAACTGGAACAATCAGCCAGGAGTGCCCAAACAGTCAGAGATAGAGCACCACAGTGACCAAGAGCACCCCACCACCCCAAAAAAGCAAAAGACCAGTCCACCCATAACAACACCCACAGCGAGAGCGCCCCATGCAAGTGAGGGCACACACCCAGCGAGCCCAGACTCCCCTGGTCCCACAGCACAGAGCCCCCCACACAAGAGCCCCCAATATACCCCACCCCAGTCACAGCCCCCCACAGCCCAGCCCCCCAGCCAAGCACCACGCCGCGGCCACCCCCAGGCAAGAAGACGCCCAG
Source organism: Nematolebias whitei (assembly GCF_014905685.2). NCBI lineage: Eukaryota > Metazoa > Chordata > Actinopteri > Cyprinodontiformes > Rivulidae > Nematolebias > Nematolebias whitei. The sequence continues at coordinate 53,220,453 of NC_056502.1, forward strand.
GTTGAGCCCGCCCGTCCCCTCCCTCAGACCCCCCCCCCCCATCAACAGTCCCACCCCCCCCACGGCACAGGCCCCAAAGCCCACCAACGCACCGAAGGCCCCAAGGCCAGGGCCGGGCGCTGGTGCACCCGCCGGCCCAAGACCCCGGCAACACACCCGTCAAGGCCCGAGACCCCCGGACCAAGTCGAGAACCCCGCCCAGGAGCAATACCACCCCAGAACCCATGCCCGCGTCCACCCCAAACCCACCCAGGGACAGCCAGGTCACCAGGCCAGTAACCCATGTCCGCCGGTACAGACCACCCAGAAGCCCGCATGCAGCCAGCACAGGCCATCACCCAGAACCACCAGAGCCACCTCCCCAGTCGGGCGCCACCGCTCCAGGCCCATGACCCCCCCCCCCCCCCATGTCCCCAGCCCCGACACCCCACCCACACCGACCACCATGCCCCACAGGACAGAATCAATGGGGACCACCCACCTCCACTACGTGTTGGAGCCGATTAAAGAAGTCCAGAGAGAATAGTCCGATGTGGGGGTACAGGCTGTCCCAAGACTGATGTAATCCAACAGAAGGTCTTTATACTGTTTAATACTAAGTGTATTTTTATTTTTCCAATTCATGAGTATAGTTTTTTTTGCTATACATAAGGCAGTGAGAATAATATGAATTGACTTTGTCTCCAAGGTGACATCATCTAAGTGGCCCAATAAGCAAACTGACGGAGAGAGTGGAATATTACATCTCAGACACTTTGATAAGTCTTCACATATCCGGCACCAAAACCTCTGAACAGGTGGACAGAACCAAAATGCGTGGATGTGATTGTCAGGAATATTGTCTGTACACTGTGAGCAAATATTAGATGATGCGAAACCCATCTTGAACATCCGTTGACCTGTGTAGTGTACTCTATGAAGGATTTTGTATTGTATTAGTTGTAAATTCGAGTTTTTAATCATCTTAAAAGTTCTCAGACAGATCTGCGACCAAAAGTTTTGGTCAAAATTAACTGACAAGTCTGTCTCCCATTTTACAATGGGAAGAGATATAGATTAATCTATTTCACTGAGTTTCTGATAAACCTTAGATAGTAATTTGGGAGGCTTAAGATTTAGGAATTCTAATACACTTGTTGACATTTCAATCCTAGTGTTATTAAGGTTAAATTTATTTTTGGTTATAGATTTAATTTGTTGATATTCTAAAAAATTATTCTTATCAATCCCATATTGTGTTATTAATCTGTTAAATGGGATGTAGTCCGCTTCTTCATATATATGTTCCAAATATTCAATTCCTTTACACCTCCAACCTGGGAAGTTTATCATCTTATTCTGTTGTAGGATGTCAGGGTTGTTCCAGATGGGTGTACGTTTACATGAGATTAGTGAAGACTCTGTCATTTTAAGAAACTCCCACCAAGCTGAACCCTCCTTAACTGCTAGAACTCAATAGTTCTAGGAAGTGTCGACTTTTAGAGTTCTCACTTCCGGTCACTTTTAGCACTTCCTGATTGGTTGAAGCAACCAACAGGGGTGGTTCTAGTGATGTCAGAGGGTCATTACAAGTCAAGAAAACAGCAGGAATGTTTTGAGAATGGTTAGTTACAGACGAGAAAATATTTTGGAGAAATGACAGACTTACAGGTGCCAGTTTTCTTATTTACTGTCTGAGAGTTTTGAAAACACGACACTTCGTTCCAATAACTTCCCTCTGACTTTCGACCGACATCACTACTTCTCATTTAGACAGAAGATCAAAAATGCATAATTACTTTGTAAAATAGACATTTTAACTTGATTTCTAATTTAAATGAGCATTAAAAAAATCATTAATACTGTTTCACAGTTGATTTAAAATGAGTGGTTCACTTCAACATTTAGAAATGGTATGAACTAAACACACTTTTGATTTATCAAGATATTATAAAATAGTAATGATAATATAAAAGAAGAGTGTTCTTTCAATTGATTACTTCAAGATACAATTAGACAGGCTCTGGATGAGCTAATTTGTATTTCTGGATTCAAATCAATGAAATAACAGTTCCTGTCCCATGAAGGTCTTCAGAGGCAGGTTTTGGTCGGAGGCCTAGTTCACTACAGAGCCATCAGCTGCCTTGTGTGAAAAACAATTTTTCCATGGTCTTCTGCCTCATCTTCTCCTCCTGCTGAGTCCATTGTTGAAAAATTACAAAATATAACTCCCAAAACTGCTAAAACTTGATGCCACTCTGTTTTCGTTTTTATTTCCAGAAGAAGAAGAAAATGTGTCTTCAGAGGTTTTTGTGTTTTTCTTTCAGTAGTTCTTGGTGCAGCGCCCCCATAGGCGAGCGGGGGAACAGGTTGGTTCAACAGGTTGACTCGTCTGCATAGTGCAGTGTGAATGCAAACGCACTAGCTCAAATGTAACAAAATATCATGAATATTGGTCCCGAACCGAACAGAGTCTACTGGACTATCAGGTGTGAAAACAACCTAAAAAAGTTTCTGTAAAAATCCTTCCAGCTGTACAACATCCAATACCAGAGGAAACAACCATCCAAAAAATGTGATTTACATCCAGAAAAAGAGGAATTAAAGTTTCCAAAAGCAAAATCTCAGAATGAAAGTAACAGAGCTGTTCCAACATGCAACCACATGGAGCAGCACAATTCTAGAACTTTTATTATTATGTAACAAATCTGATCATTTCCTGGTCCTCGTTGATGTTGATGGTTGTTTTGATGTGAGTCATGACCAGTTTTTCGAAGCATTTAGCGACTATCGGGGTGAGGGCCACTGGCCGATAGTCATTCAGACCAGTCACTGTAGAGCTTTTTGGGACTGGGAATATGGTGGCAGTCTTCAGGCAGGTGGGAACTGTCTCCAGGGTAAGTGAGGTGTTAAAGATGAAAAAAAAAAAGATGTCTGCCAGCACCTTGCAGAGCTGATAGGCACATTCTTTCAACACTTTTCCGGGGATATCTTCTGGGCCAGTTGCTTTGTGCGGATTAATCCTCCTGAAAGTACTCCTTACTTCTGCTGAAGTCATGCTGAGATGCTCTTCATCCGGTGGTGAGGTGAGTCTGGTGCTGGGTGGTCTGTTTGGGTCTTCAAAGCGTGCATAGAACTTGTTGAGGGCATCAGGCAGAGATGGGTCTTTGGGGCATTGTTTACTCCTTCCTTTATAATCTGTTATGCACTTAATGCCCCTCCACATGCTCTGAGGGTCTTGTGAGATGAATTGACCCTCAATCCTCTGTTCATATTTGGCCTTGGCCTTCTTAATACCAGCAACCAACTCTTTCTTTGTCCTACTCAGCTCTTCTGAGTTTTCAGACCTGAAGGCAGTTTTCCTGGCTTCCAGCAGAGTGCCCACCTCTGCATTTAGCCAAGGTTTTCTGTTTGGGTAGCTTTTAACATATCTGATAGTGGAGACAGTTTCAGTACATGTACTAATGTAACCCAGAACTGAGGATGTGTATTGGTCCAGATCAAACAATCCTCCATTTTCAGCAGCTTCACTGAAAACCTGCCAGTCTGTTCGATCAAAACATTCTCTCAGTATGGGGCCACTGTCCTAGATCCAGCATTTGACTTTCTTTTGTACCGGTCTGGAGCGTATCAGTGGGGGCATGTAAGCAGGAGCCAGGAAGATTGAGATGTGTTTGACAGTCCTAGGTGGGGGCGGGGTTCTGCTTTGTATGCATCTTTTACGTTCGTGTAAACACGGTCCAGCGTGTTGTCTCCACATGTTGGAAGTGATGTTTACAGCTAACGCCTCAAACTGGTTTGGAATTGTTTAGGAGACACAAGACTAGAAACCAGAGAATCTCTGATGTAATTAGCGATCCCCCCTTTTTTTGACGATCACAGCAATAGATGTTAAATCTATTGATTACCAGGTCATTATTCAGTACAGATTTGTTGAGCCAGGTTTCAGAGATGAAGATTACATCTGCCCCAGAAAAACTGACCAGAATTTTCAAGGCATCAAGTTTTCTCAGAAGGCTACAAGCGTTTACATGCAGAAAATGAAATCCTGACATGCTTTTAAAGTCATTTAGTGAGATGTAATTAGTGAGGGGTCCAGGATTGGACTGAATCCCTGAGAGCAGTAACAACATTATTATCAGACATTTTCATGAGTTTTTCGTGACTGATGTGTAATTACAGGAGTTGTTAGTGTGACAATTAGCCCCCATAATTGAACAATGAGAAACATTAATGAAGACGCAATCATTCAGAACCAAAAAACAGTGAAAGTTGCAGTGATGGGCAGATCCAGGTGTATTAACAAGATTCAGTGACCAGATAGTCTGAGATTTGAAAATAATGACAATAATATGAATGGTGCAGAAAAGTCCAGACCATAAAGCATCACAAATCAAATGGGCAAACAAATGCGACGAGGTGGCCCAACTGCAGTTTAAGTTGGGCTGAGGGGGGCTCCAGCCCCCTTGCATAGATGGATGGATGCTCCCATGACAAACAGAAGCTGGGTCCAGAATCCACAGGCAGAAACAGATAATTTGCAGCAAATAGCAGAGTAAGCTGCCAGAAAATCCTCCTGAAATGAAAGGCATGGCCCTAGCTCGTTTCAGGTCAACAGGGGACAACAGCGTGATCCGGAATAAAATTAATTATTATCCAGGTTGTTTGGATGGAGGCCTACAGCAACTCCAATGCAAACTCTGAACTTCTCTTGAGCACCACACAGTGCTGCTCCTCCACTTCTCTGCACGTCAACTCCGCACCCGACAACACGAGAGGACCCTCCTGGTGAAGAACGACAAGACTGACCGGAGAGGCTGAAGTCGCCACTGGTCTGGTCCGGTTCTGCTCCGGTCCGGCTCCGGTGCTCCACAGAATGAGAGACGAAGAGGCTGAAGTGGCTAAAGTCGTCCCTGGCCCAGTTCTGCTCCAGTCCGGTTCCGGCGGCGCTTCAAAGCATCAGAGTGTCTCCTCCAGGCAAACATAGCGATTCCCACGGAGGTAGACAGTCCTTCATTTAAAGGTAACGGGCTGCTCACATGGTCCTCTTTGATTATGTGAGTAGTTGGTTTGGCTGTCAGCAGCAAACTGGTTGATCCACTATGATAAGGTGCTATTTATAAACCTGAGCTGAATACAGCACTTCAGACTGAGAAAGTATTTTGAATGAAAGACGAAACGTTTCTACAATTTTTTTTGTTTTGTTTTTCTGAATGTCCAGAGGACCAGATTTAACTTTTTTAGATACTTTCTCATAAATTCTGACTGAAAAAGCGTGTAAAGATAACAATTATTTCATCAATGGAGAATCGCTCCTTATTATAGCATTCCAAAACCTTTGATCTCAAGTATTTTTGAATCATTATTTTTTTTATCACAATCAAACATAAAATCGTTTAGTTTAAAACTTTATGTTATATTTTTGATGAACTGTATTTTTATTCAAGTTGTTAAATGAAGTAAATGTTTAAGAACCATTTAAACTTTTGAAGCTAGGTTCTGTCCTCTTTATTTTCCTACTTTTACTATTAAAAAATGAGATGCATCAGTAATAACCAGTCTAAGGTTGCGCTGTCATTTGGGTGGACCACCACCATGATGACATCTGGACCTTCCATGCCTCCTGCTGATCCAATCCGTGGTATCCTTTCTGATGACATCAGGACTTCCTTCATCATGGTTCTCCTTCGAGATATGAGTATTCACTGGGAATACTCCACCATCTTTACTCCATGGTGCCAACTGGTGGCACCTACCACAGGATATCTTCATTCTGATACCTGCTTGGATTGCTAAGGTGTCAACTACCTGTTTGCTTTGCTGACAGGACCTTTGTTTGGTTTTGCTTTGGATCGAGTGCTTCCATGTTTGATCTATTGCTCTGCCTGCTGGATTGTTGTTTTTCCCTCAGTGCTACTAAGGATGGCACAAGATTTTGACTGGTTGGAACTCCTTCAAAACTAAGTGTTCCCTTTGGAATATAATTCCTTTTCTTCATTGACCTAAGCGGTTGTCATCGGACACCTCTTAACTTTGCTCTTCAAGACTTAGTCCACAGTGATAACCATGGTGTCAAGACTGACACCATCGAAGTTTCATCTGATGGCTCATGGATTTGGTTTGTAGTGACTCAATAGCCATCTGGACTGGCCTCGAGTCCCTAGTGGGGGAATATGTAGCATGAAGCTGCACTGCTCTAACTATTACCCCTGACCCTTATTCATCTTTCAGACTCACCATGAATCGTGTTCCTTAAAGTCACATTTGACTTCAATAATGTCTGATGTTTTTCCACACATTTCCTGCCCTTGGACACAGAGTCAGTTACAGTCTGACTAATGTTTATCTTATTTCTTCCTATGTTTCTAAGAAAGAAAACAAATCATTAATGGAGTTTGTTTTATTTGATTAACAAGTGTGAACATGAATAATTTTGATTGTTGTTTTCAATCATTATAATGAAATCCTGTGAAATATTACAACGTGAATAACATATTTCTCTGTTCTGTTTTTCAGAAAGAGATTATTCCTTCAGAGACACATGTGAAAAAGTTCTTTGAGCTGGAAGCTGTTTTCTTCAGAGGGAGCCACAATGTTCCCATGTCAGTCAAAACAGTCTTCTCAGAGCTGTTGTTTTGCACAAAGTCTCTTTGTGTGAAAAGCAATTTGTCTTGGACCCCTGAACTGAGCAATTCGTTTCTGGCCCCGAACCGGAAGACGGTTCATCTTTAGACCCAATCCTGGTGATTGTGCCAAGGTCCACTCGTTCAACTCCTGAGCAGATAAACATGTTGATCTAATTACAATTGTTAGAAGTTTAAATAACCACAGAAGATGAAGCCTTTTCTCACTGCAAGGATCACGCTATCGGCTGAAGGTTGCGATGGACGGTGCACCTTCTCATCAACTGTTGCCCTCACAGACCCCTGAAGCTGTCACAGTGATGGTCAGCTACCTTGGGCAGTTCCTGGCGAGTCCTCCTCATGGTGTCTCTGGTCAGATCCACCAGAGAACCCCAGAAAGACGAGTGGTGCCATCAACACTGACCTGGTAAGGAGCAGAACCTGGTGACATGATGCAACTCTTGGTCTGGTTATGCTATTTTAAACTGATGCAACTTGGTAAATCATTTCCTGGCTTGCAGTGACGGTAAATGACTATCTGATCAGATTAAATAACTTCTTTCAACCAAAATCCAAAGTAAACTATTTTTTTAAATAGTCGAACTTTGTCTCAATTCATGCGCATATACAACTGAAATAATTCCTGCTCAAAGAGTCAATTTTGCCTTAGATAAGAGAATTAAGCCTGGATTCATTCATTATTATTGTTTGTTTATTACTGTTGTTGATTTTTAGTTTGCTTATTTTTGTATTAAATCTTCAAAGACAACTTTGGTCTCTTCATTCAGATGAATATTCATGTGTTATGGTATAAAACTCCCTGTAATTAACGGATTCTACGTCAGTGACTGAGTTCTGATTATTATAGTGTGAATGTATTAATTAAGTTGTTGTTGGTCAGTAAACTGACCAGCTGGTGCCCCACTTTAACGAGAGTTAATTAAATAAAATAAATGTAGTGAAGGGGAGTGGAGAAAGTGTCCCCATTCTTCCTCTATCTCACATCCTTCATATTGTTACATGTTCAAGCGTTAGATAATCCATGCATAGGAGCTCAAGTGGCTGGCTGGTCTGGATATTCACAGCACTTTCTGGCAAAGCTTTCCAACAAGTGCAGCAATTACAAGTTTTATCTTGTGTTCTACGTCTATAGATATGTGTGGCCAGAAAAAATGAGATCTTACAAGATCATGTATTTTCTCAACCCCCATGTGGCCCATATCATCATGAAGACGTGTAAAAATCATGGAGCAAAATTCTTCTGGCAAGACAAGCTGATATGCTTGACCTCAACTTCCTGCCTTTTTCTATATAAGATGTTGCCTTTTAGGTCAAGGCACTTCCATTCTCTCATCAAAAGAGGAAGGTCAGGAAGTTCAACCCTAGCAGTAGGGTAGGATTTTCTCACCTGTTTCAAGCTGATGAATGACATCTCTCAAAACAGGGTAAGCTCTCTGTTTCTCCTTGAGATCACAAAGTGACAGTGACAGAAGCACTGGCAACACTTGTGACTCCTCAATGTATCATTCAGGTAGAACTGTAGGGAACTTGTTCATAGTCTCCACCAGGGTAATATTTTCCTTAAAGAGACAATCAGGACTTAGGATTCTTAGCAGACAACTGTGGCAAATGACTCTTACTACATCTGGAGTGAGTTCTGTAGTATTATCTGCTTCATTCACATGAGCTATGGTGAACTGTTGAACAATAGCCCATTCTCTCTGAGAGTGTGTGTAAGGTGTCTGGGGGAGGGGTATTCTGGAGAGGGCATCAGCATCCTGGTTTTGGCTGCCTGCTTGGTACTGTAATTTAAAATCATGTGTAGACAGTACAGCAAGCTGTCAATCACTAGTAGCATTGAGATTACCAGAGGTCAGGACATATGTTAATGGATTGTTGTCTGTGACAACAGTGAAACTGGAACCATAAAAATAGTCATGGAAATTTTAATTTATTCTCCATTTTAAAGCCAAAAATTCCAACTTATGGGCTGGATATCTAGCTTCACTGGCATATAACCCACGGCTGGCATATTATAAACCATAGCTTTCCCCCTTGTTCCTGATAAAGAGCAGCTCCAAGCCCAAGGGTGCTGGCATCGATATGCAGGATGTAAGGTTGGCTTGGGTTAGCAAAACCAAGAACTGGGGTTGTCATCAACCTATCAATCAATGCGTCAAAAGCAGTGTAGTATGAACATATGCTGTCATATATTCATAGATAAAACGGATTCTTTCATTTTTCTGGACTGTATAATAACGTGCATCTGAATTTAATAAAATGTGGACGTGAGACGTTAATTACCTTTGACTCACCAACGACAGTGGGTCATTTATTAACAGAATCAAGTTTAACACATCACACATTTACATTGGCAAAAATTGAAAATAACAACATCTTATTTAGCAGGTTTACAAGGAAGTAAACAATACAGCGATTGTTTTCTCACTTCCAGCAGTACGACATTGACCACACGGCGGTGGTTGAAAAACTTTGCTTCAGACATTTCTAAAAATGTCTGTAATGATTTTTAGCAGATAGAAGAATTTTAAAGATGGGAAATGAAGTTTAAGTATGAGAGAGATGGGGAGGGAATTTGTCTGTTATAACCAGAAACAGCACGCTCCTTCTTTTCCAGCTTGACCCAACAGTACGCTTTGGTTGAGATCGACTCTTTTACCTTTGCAGATGATAGTTTCAGCGTTGGTGTAGAGCTCTCCTTTCAACTCTTTCAGCGTCTCCGTAAGAACAGCTAAACCTCGGGAGTCGTGAGATCATCCAGAACAGACATTTCATAATTCCCAGATCTTCTCTCGTTCAGCTTGATTTTTCTTCCATCAGCATCCTGAATTCCAGCCTTCATGAACTCTGGAACTGCTGTGAACTAGGAAGTGCTGCACCTTTTAAGAAGGGTCACTTCCGGTTCATTTGAGGACTTTCTGATTGGTCGATGGACCAAACAGAGGTGTGTTTTGTGATGTAAGTGTAAGAGTGAGACTCACTGCAGCTCCAAGATGGCCGCTAATCATCATCAGCTGACGGCCATCCACCTGATGAGCTACTACCATATTTAAGGCTGCAGTCAAGTCCTACTCTTCGCTGGAGCATTGTTCCCTTATTACGGTACTGATGCTTCCAGCCAGTCTTGTATTTATGCTAAGAAATACTTACCTTGTTTTTGTGTGCCTACAGCCATCTTGTTTCGACCTTCCACGTTTGGATTCGTGTTTTTGGTGCCTTGTTCTCCTGCCACGTGCCTGACCTGCCTCTCCTCTGTGATTCAGTTGGATTCCTTCAGGACACCTTCACATCCTCCATCTGTAAGACCAAACAAAGAAATTGAATATTACATGCGACAACTCCTTGGCCTATCCCTTCCTGACGTTTACACTTCCTCCTTCAGGGATTCCAGAGGAACCATCTTGTAAATTTGTAAATATCACTGTAAATAATAAACATTGTCACTTTTCTACTTCGCCTTGTGTCGTTTCGGGTCTCGTTGCCAACTGGGTTGCCCTTAATCATAACAGAATGCTCCAGCCAAACAAAACCCAGAACGAGACCAGGAGCGAACAAGCCTCTTCCTCACAGACGGAGAGAATTGAAAAATTAGAGGAAATGTTGAAACAAGTGCTAAGTCAACAGCTCCAGACTCAAACAAATCTTCAGGAACTTGGAGGTATGGTTTTTACTATGAACCAGAGGCTCTCTACTTCTCCCTCCACAACTTCTGCACCCCCAGCAGACACCAGCTCTGCTAACATTGGTACTGTAAATCATGCTGTTTTTTCACAACAACTTTTGGTAAAACCATCCGAATTCTTTTCAGGAGATCCAGCTCAATGTGAGGGTTTCCTCCTCCAGTGCAAACTCGCTTTTGGAGGAGCTCCTCAGCTTTATTCATCAGACGCCACCAAGATTACGTACCTCATCAGCCAACTAAAAGGTAACGCTCTCCAGTGGGCGACCTCTTTCTTTCGCCACCGTAGTGTGGATTCCGTTACGTTCAGCATTTTTTTGGAAGAGTTCCGCAGGATTTTTGATCGGCCGCTACAACAACCAAACGCAGAGAAGCGTTTGTTGGGGTTACGTCAGGGCCGACTTCCGGTTGCCACGCACGCCTTGGAGTTCCGCATCCTCGCAGCCCAAACGGAATGGAACGACAGGGCATTACAAGGTACTTTTTTAAATTCATTATCCGACCACATTAAAGACCAGATTGTAGCACGAGACGAGCCACCCAACTTTGACGCATTAATAAATCTTGCCATCGCTTTTGATGAACGTTTCCGGGAGAGACACCGGGAGGGGGACTACAACTCCCAGAGAAGTTCCACTTCCGGGTTTCCTACGTCATCAGCAGGGGCGTACCACTCCAAAGCAAAATTTGAGAGACAAAACCCTCGTAGTCCCCCTAGTGCCATCTACTGGTTTCTCACTATCATTACCTGAATCTGAACCCATGCAGATTGGGACTACGCGTTTAACATTTACTGAGAGACAGAGACGCAAGGATCACAACCTTTGTTTTTACTGTGGGAAAGAGGGTCACTTTGTTGCCGCGTGTTCGATTCAGGGAAACGAAAACAACCACCAGTAAAGAGGGAGTTACTGGTGGGCATATCATCTTTTTCTCCCCCCCCGCAGGTTCACATTACCCACCATAATTCAACTAAACAGTAACCGGTTTCCTGTATCTGCACTAATTGACTCTGGTGCAGAACAAAACCTTATTAGCCAAGATTTAGTAAAGAAATTTTCTCTCCCCGTCATTGACATAGACACTATATCCATTGCTGGAGTTACCGGAGAGGCTCTAGCTCAAATTAAATTTAGGACCACCGAGTTACATTTAATTACTTCTGGAAATCATCATGAGGAGATTAGTTTTTTTGTATTTGATTCACCAAACACACAATTAATTTTAGGATTCCCCTGGCTACGGGCTCACAATCCTCACTTTAATTGGGAACTTGGAAGGATTGAAAAATGGAGCGACAGGTGTCTAAAACACTGTCTCCGCTCGGGTATAACAAATCCTTCGATAAAGATAACTACCATTGAAGACGTCGACCTCTCCAACATTCCCGTCGAATATCACGACCTCTCCCCGGTATTTAACAAACATAAAGCCTTGTCTTTACCTCCTCATCGTCCATATGACTGCTCCATTGACCTTCTACCAGGAGCTACTCTACCAACAAGCCGTCTTTTCCATCTGTCGGGCCCTGAACGTAGCACCATGCAAGCTTACATTGAGGAGTCCCTTGATTCCGGAATTATCCGTCCATCAACCTCTCCAGTAGGGGCAGGTTTCTTTTTTGGTTCCAAGAAGGACAAGACTTTACGTCCATGCATCGATTATCGAGGACTAAACCACATAACTATAAAGAACAAGTATCCGCTACCGTTAATAGACTCTATCCACGAACAATTACTGGCCGCTACCATCTTCACCAAACTGGACCTTCGCAACGCTTATCATCTCGTGCGGATCAAGGAGGGTGATGAATGGAAAACAGCCTTTAAGACACCTATGGGACACTTTGAATATCTCGTTATGCCATTTGGTCTCACCAATGCTCCCGCAGTTTTTCAGGCACTGATTAATGACGTATTAAGAGATTTTATTGGACACTTTGTATTTGTTTATTTAGATGATATTCTCATCTACTCCAGGAACAAGCAGGATCATGTCTCACAAGTCAGAATGGTACTTCAAAGACTGTATGAAAACCAACTCTTTGTGAAAGGTGAAAAATGTGATTTCCACACCACCTCCGTCTCATTTTTGGGGTTTATCTTCGGGGAGGGGCACTACAGGACCGACCCAGAAAAGACTAAGGCGGTGGTGGAGTGGCCAGTACCGGACACCAGGAAGCAGTTGCAACGTTTCCTAGGTTTTGCCAACTTCTATAGGCGTTTCATCAAGGACTACAGCCGTATTGCAGCACCTCTCTCCCAGCTCACTTCCACCAACAGAACTTTTCAATGGACCCCGGAAGCCAACTCTGCATTTTGTAAGTTAAAACATCTTTTCTCTTCTGCTCCCATCCTCTGCCATCCAGACCCAGCTCGTCAGTTTATCCTGGAGGTGGATGCATCTGACACCGGAGTCGGCGCAATATTATCTCAGAGATCACCCAAGGACAATAAGGTACATCCTTGTGCTTTCTTTTCTCGTCGTTTGTCGCCGGCAGAAAAGAACTATGATGTGGGCAATAGGGAATTACTGGCTGTGAAATTGGCATTGGAGGAGTGGCGTCACTGGCTTGAGGGCACTGAGGTACCTTTTCTCATATGGACAGACCACAAAAATCTCACATATCTCAAAGACGCAAAACGATTGAACCCCAGGCAGGCACGTTGGTCACTTTTTTTCACCCGTTTCAATTATTTGCTGACATTCAGACCTGGATCCAAGAATGTCAAACCCGACGCTTTGTCTCGCCAGTTTTCTCCTCCAGAAGCCCCGGAGTCCGAGGAGAGCATCCTGCCTCCAGTTTGCATCATTGGAGCCCTCACCTGGCCCATTGCCAAGGAGGTTCAACGAGCTCATCAATTGGAACCAGATCCAGGCACAGGCCCTCCTGGCACACTTTTCGTCCCCTCGTCAATGAGGTCCAAGGTACTCGAGTGGGTGCACACTAATAAGCTCTCGTGTCACCCCGGTATCTCTCGCATGCTTTCCCTTACTAGGACCCATTTCTGGTGGCCTACTCTGCCACATGATGTGAAGGAGTTCGTGGCAGCCTGCCCCACATGTGCCAGGAACAAGACTGGCACTCAACCTCCAGCAGGTTTTCTTCAGCCCTTACCCACGCCCAGTCGCCCATGGTCTCACATCGCCGTGGATTTTGTCACTGGTTTACCACCCTCAGACGGTAACACTACCATTCTCACAGTCATTGACAGGTTTTCTAAGGCGGCTCACTTCATTCCACTCCCAAAATTGCCTTCAGCTATGCAGACGGCCCAGGTCTTGGTCCAACACGTTTTTCGCATCCACGGTATCCCGTCTGACATAGTCTCTGACAGAGGCCCCCAATTCATCTCCCAGGTATGGCGCTGTTTTTGTACCTCCTTAGGGGCATCCACCAGTCTCACCTCGGGTTATCACCCACAGTCAAACGGTCAAGCGGAACGCTGTAATCAGGAGCTTGAGACCACCCTGAGGTGTCTCGTGGAAGGCAACCCGTCAGCATGGAGCCAACATCTGGTCTGGGTAGAATATGCCCACAATGCTCATACCTCTGCAGCCACAGGTATGTCCCCTTTTGAGGCTTCCCTGGGCTACTTACCTCCTTTGTTTCCCAGCCAGGAGACAGACATTTCGGTGCCTTCAGTTCAGCACCATTTTCGCCGCTGTCGACGCATCTGGCGCCAAGCAAGAGCAGCACTGTTACGCACGGCAGAGCAAAATAAAAGGTTTGCGGATTGGCACCGGTCCGCCGCACCATCCTATCGGGTGGGACAGAGAGTTTGGCTTTCTACCAGAGACATCACCCTGAAGGACATTCCCAGGAAGTTGGCACCCAAGTTCATTGGTCCATTCCCCATAATCAAGGTCATCAACCCTTCTGCAGTACGTCTCCGACTTCCTGACTCCATGAGGATCCATCCAACCTTCCATGTTTCTCAGCTCAAGCCCGTCTCTGAGAGCCCTTTGTGCCCGCCTGCCGACCTCCCTCCACCCGCCCGGCTTATCGACAATCATCCGGCATTCACCGTCCGTACCATCTTGGACGTCCGGCGCCGGGGGAGAGGTTTCCAGTACCTTGTGGATTGGGAGGGGTACGGTCCTGAGGAGCGTTCGTGGATTCCCCGCTCCTTCATTTTGGACCCCAGCCTAATCACCGCATTCTTCAGGGCCCACCCTGAGAAGAGACTCAGATCGCCAGGAGGCGATCCGTGAGGGGGGGG
>NC_056502.1:53235077-53243761 GCF_014905685.2 Nematolebias whitei
CTTAGTGTATATTTAGTTGATGTTTTTCTTAGTTCATATCTTAGATGATATTACTGTTTTTCTTATACATTTTATTGTTGGATGTAACTGGGACCCTGTGTACATAATTTCGCTCCACCACATGTACCACATGAGGTGCGAATGACAATAAAGAAACTCTGACTCTGACTCTGACTCTGACTTTGATGGTCAGGTCATTTAAAGGCTTAGCAATGGCAGAATAGCCATTAATAAACCTGCGGTAGTACCTCACAAAACCAAGAAATGACCACAGTTCTTTAAATGTCTGAGGAACTGGTCAGGATTTTAAAGCACTTATCTTCTCTGGATATGTTTCACTTTCAATCCCATGTTCAGAGACTATATGGCCTAATTAACGCACAGAAGTTTGGAAAAACTTACATTTATGATGTGATAATTTAAGGCCATAGTCTCTGAGTTGATGTAGAACTCTCATCAATTGACTATCATGGTCTTCTAGGGTGTCAGAGAAGATACTCAGATAATCCAAGAAGACCAAAACTTCCTTTAAGTGCAAATCAGCCATGCACTTCTCCATAAGGCGCTGAAAAGTACTGGGTGCATTAGTTACTCCTTGGGGCATTCTATTGAATTCCCAAAACCTGAGTCGGGTCACATATGCAGTCTTGGGCTTATCAGTTTCTTCTATTTCTATCTGATAATATCCTGACTTCAGGTCAAAGACACTGAACCAGCGTGAACCAGTGAGAGCTGAAAGCAACTCCTCCAAATTTGGTAGTGCATAAGCATCCTTTACTGTTTGGATGTTCAATTTTCTATAATAATACAAAGCCGAACCACCCCATTCTTCTTCCGTAAAACTACAATTGGTGAAGAGAATGGGGGCTCAGACTCCCTTATCACTCCTGTCTCCAGAAGATCTCGCAATTGTTTGCAAACAGCCTCAATATCATTAAGATGAATAGGACGAGCACAATGTTTCAATGGGTCTCGTCCTGAAAATGCATGTGATGCTTCACTCGATCAGTGCATCCATACCATACCACTTTATTTATAAAGCAATTAAAATGGCTACAAGGCCAACCAAAGTGCTGTACAGACAAAACAACAGGTAACACACCAAGCAAAATACAAAATGAAGTAAATAAGAATATAGAGATAAAAACGATGCAGATAATGACGACAAACCAGTGTGGAGCATACAGGATCAAAACACAGATCATCTGGTGTTGAAAGCTACTGAATAGTAGTGAGTTTTTAAACGGAACTTGAAAACCGAGAGGGAGAGGGCCTGTCTGACAAACAGAGGTAACTCGTTCCAGAGTCTTGGTCCTGCTACAGAGAAGGCCCTGTCACCTCTCTGTTTAAGACGAGTTCTTGGAACTGTGAGGAGCAACTGGTCCGCTGACCTCAGGGAACGTGGTGGGACATACGATTGTAGCAGATCAGAGAGATGGAGGAGGCGACACTGTTCAGTGATTTGTAGACATACATGGGTATTTTGAACTGGATTCGAAAGTGAACTGGTAACCAGTGCAGTGAGGCCAAAACTGGTGTAATGTGCTCTCTTTTGCCTGTACTGGTTAAAAATCGGGCTGCTGCATTCTGAACCAGTTGTAGTCGTGCAATGGAGGTCTGACTGATACCAAACAGGAGTGAATTGCAGTAATCAAGCCTAGATGTAATGAATGCATGTATTACTGTCTCCAGGTCATTTTTGGACAATATGGGCTTCAGTTTAGACAGCCGCCTCAGTTGGAAGATGCATGATTTAACAATCATGTTTACATGATTGTTAAGTTTCAGGGAAGGGTCAATTATCACTCCCAGATTAGTGACTCTTTGTTTTTCTGACAGGGTAAGAGCGGAGAGGTCGATACAGTGGTTTGTGATTGTCCTTGATGGAGACACAAAAGGATCTGTCAGCGAGGTAAGATCTGAACCAATTGAGGGCTGATCCTGTGACGCCCACCCACTGCTCCAACCTAGCAATGAGGATCTCATGGTCGATGGTGTCAAAGGCGGCTGTGAGGTCCAACAGGACAAGCAGTTCAGAATCACTGGTATCTGTGAATCTGAAGATGACGTTAAAGACCTTCAGCAGGGCAGTTTCAGTGCTGTGGAGAGGTTTAAAGCCAGATTGGAAAAGCTCTAAGATGGCGTGATCCTCCAGGAAGCACTTCAACTGGGACTCGACTATTTTCTCCAGTACTTTAGAAACAAATGGGAGTTTGGAGACAGGCCGGTAGTTGGAAACGACTGAGAGGTCAAGGTTTGATTTTTTCAGGAGAGGCTGGACGGCAGCATGTTTAAAGGATTTTGGCACCACGCCAGTGGATAAACTACTGTTTACTATGGCAAGAATGGATGGACCTAGAGTTGGAAACACCTCCTTTAGTAGTCTAGGGGGGAACACATCAAAGGGGGAGCCAGAAGGTTTCAAGCTGCACATGACCTGCTCTCGACAAGATAGAGTGATGGGTTCAAAATGGTCAAATAGAGCTACAGATTGAGGTGGGATGGATGGGTCATGAGTTGGAGGGGAAATGAGAGCCCTGGTGGTCGCAATTTTTTCCAAAAAGAAATGTAAGAAGTTGTTGCACAGCTCAGTTGAGGCTTCCAGAGGTGATGGTTCAGTGAGGTGGAGAACAGAGTTTAGGGTGGAGAAGAGGACAAGTGGGTTGTGAGAGTTTGAGGTAATTATATCAGAGAAGTATTTGGATTTAGCAACTTTCACTGCTTTCTGATGACAGCGCCAACTCTCTTTAAGTATTTGAAAAGAGACCTGCAGCCTGTCTTTCCTCCACTTTCACTCCGCCCTCCTACATTGTTGCCTAACGGCCTTGGTGACGTCACTCAGCCATGGTTCTGCTCTGAGTTTTGATTTTCTAGTTTTAACAGGCGCAACATGATCCAGAGTCTTTAAGCAGACAGAGTTGAACTGGGATGTCAGCTCCTCAGTGGTGGCGAGAACCACTGGGGTCTGAATTATCATTTCAGAATTATAAACATCTGTGAAACGTGTGGCAGTGAAGTGGTTAATGGTCCGAGTCCTAGGAGTTAGATGGGGGAGGGTGAACTCAAACCGGACTGGCATGTGGTCTGAAAAAACATTATCACCAATAACAAGATTAATAACAGTCATATCATGAGTTAAAACAAGGTCCAGTGTATGTCCACGCTCTTGGGTGGGACCGTTTACATGCTGCGTTAGATTAAATGAGTCCAATAAATCTAAAAAGTCCTTAACCATGGGCTTCTCAGGACAGCACACGTGCAAATTAAAGTCACCAATAATGAAAACATGATCATATTTTGGTGTGATTTCAGCCAAGAAGTCAGAAAACTCATTTATGAAATCCTTAGATCGAGGTGGGCGGTAGACGAGTGCAAATAACGTCTGAGGTGAATGTCCGAGTTCAAAGATGCTCAGCTCAAAGATGCTCAGCTCAAAGATGCTCAGCTCAAAGATGCTCAGCTCAAAGCTGGCGTGGGAAACTGGGACGGGCAGTTGTTTACAGTCAAAAGTTGATTTGAATATTGTTAATAATCCACCACCGCGCCGGCCTGATGGCCGCGGGGCGTTAAAATACAGACAGTTTGGTGGCAGTAATTCCGTCAAGGCCCTGGACTCACCCGGAGACATCCAAGTCTCTGTGATACACAGAAAGTCCAAATGGTGCTCTTGAAAGTAATCCCTGAGGATAAAAGTTTTGTTGGTAACAGATCTTGCGTTGACCAAACACATCCGGATATTGTCCGAAGTGGAGCCAGCAGCGGTGGAGTTAGCATGCATTAATGGCCGTAGGTTTTCAATAACAGCCCCTCCAGGTCGGTCCGAGCTGCGCACTGGCTGACAACTCCCGTTGGTTACCTGGTCCGGGCACACAGGAAGCTGGCGATGGAGACCATGACCGCCAGCTGGAGAGGAAGATGCAGCTCGCAGAGGTTTCATCTTCACCAGCTGACCAGCATGTTTTTCCCGGCGTCTGAAGCAATATGTCCGGGCAGGGAGGAGAGGAGTGCAGCGAAGGTAAGCTGGCATGTCCACCAGAAGGGGAGGGGGGGGGGGGGTCCAGAGGTACGCTGATAATGGTCTAAATAAGCGACTTCAGTGACAGAAAAACGAAGATCCAAAAGTTGTTGTCTGTCATACACCAGCAGAGTTGTCACAGATGAGAAATGCAAAAAACAAAAATAATCCGAACACCATCAGCAGAGGTGGATTGCAAGCCATGTACACGGGCGCCATCTTACCGGAAGACCAAAGTCGAGGTCATGATGGGAAAACATTTCTGGTATTTTTTTTAGTTTAACAATGACTCGTTCCTTCCATTCAGGAGGAATTTGGGAATTTCCAAATTCAAACTGGATATCCACTTTGTCAGTATTCTTGAGCTGTGCATTACAGCAGGAAACTTCAAATAGAACCTGTGGTGATGCTGTGACATGTGCAATAATATTAAGTGGTGACAATTTTATGCTTTGTTCTGACTCATTTGTAATGATTACTGGAAACTTGTAAGGTGTATGTTTAGGCAATGACACCAGACAATTTCGTACACGCAATCCTTCCGGCAGGGGAGTAGATGGCTGTTCAACTAATGTCCAGCTGCTAACTGATGGTAGGCTGGTACAAGCGTAGCCTTCAAGAACCATGATGTGGCCTGATGGAAAAATGACAGGCGACTTACTGTCTAGTGCCACATCACCTAAAATGAGCTCTTGGGTCTGCTGGTGACAAAACTTAAGCAGCCTAAGAACTGCTTTATAGCCATAGTTGGCTTGTCCACTTTGATTTGTTTAAGTGGTTTCAAACATTTGATAATGTCAATGGAAAAATAAAGGCAGTTATATTCTTGTTTTTAGTATTTCACCCTGTTTTACGGCACCCTGATTTATTGTTTTATACACTACTCATTTTAACTACATTTTTACTGTAGTTTATTGTTGTCATTGTTTACTGTTATTGTTGTCTGTACTTTATATGTTCTGTATGGAACAGATCCCTCTTGTAAATCAGTCCTCGTGGCTCAATGAGACTAGCCTGTATAAATAAAGGTTGAATGAATGAAAATGATCTAAAGTTAGCACTTGCAATTTTAATTCAATTCAGTTCAGTTTAGTTTATTTATATATTGCAAAATCACATCAAAGTTATCTCAGGGCACTTTACAGGAACATTCACATACATAGAAAAGCAAATTAGTAAAGTTCTCTATCTAAGGAAGTCAGCAGACACGTTGAATCTTCACTTCATTGCAGTCTCCCATCCTGAGCAAGCACAGTGGCAACAGTGGAAAGAAAAACTCCCTTTTAACAGGAAGAACCCTATTAAGGTTTATAATATCTGTTTCAATCCTGATTTATTCTTTTCATCAGAATATTATTCAATAGACCTAAACACCTATGACAGAAACCAGTCTAATATTTATGATCCTTCTACTTGTAATTATTTTAATGAAAATCAGTTCAATTCTTTCATTGCATCTTGTAAAATGTCCTACACCTTTTCTTAACATAAGAAGTCTTTCAAAAAACTACAATCACTTTTACCATTATCTTGCATCACTGAACCTTATGTTCACAATAACTGTGTAGTGATGTAGGGACAGCTTTGCTGTAGACACACTACTAATTAATTATTCTTAAAGCTAGTTCAAGCACAAAGAATATTAATTGTTTAATTACAACGGATTCTTTCTTTTTCAAGTTAAATTTCTGCCATGTGACCGAGATAACTGTGAGGATTGTTTAATCAGTGACGTGAGACGCCATTTTATCTTTGACCCATCAGAATAAATGCGGTCATTTATTTAACAGAATCAAAATTTAACATCAAAACATGTACACATTGATTTGCTGATCTGTTTCTGATTAATAAAAACTTGGCACGCTTTACTAACAAGACAACAGAACATTCCTGATTGAGGCTGAGTCACCTCTGAAGGCATCTAGATTACTGGCGAATAAAAGTTTAAGGGAAGGAATAGATTTAAAAGGAAGATGGATGAGGGAAGATGTATGTTTGTTGACCAGAATTAGCACTCTTCTTTCAACACCAGCACAAACCCCCGGTCCATTTAGTGCGCGACAACTCGTGATGTCTCTTTACCTTTGCAGTGGATGGATCCGCTCCAGTATAGAAGTCCCTTTGCACGCTACCTTTCAGCGTCTCTGGTCAGGGCGGCTGGTCATCGTCAGAAGTCGTGTGGTTTACTCCGTTCAACAGAACAAGCTTCTTTTGAAGTTGTAGGGCGTTACGCCCAGGTGAGTTCACAGCGAGGCGCTGTGACTCCTCTGGGATGGACGGACCCTCGTCTCACGGTCAAATTCATCAACTATTGATTAAATCTGAAAGTTCCTTAGGAACTCTCAGGAAGACTCCAGTCAGAGATTCCACTCAGAAGTAGAACACTCCATAGTCCCAAGAAAGACTCAGGAAAACTGCAGGAAGACCGCCAGAAGACTCCAGAGGACTGAATAGTCCCAGGAAGTGTTGACTTTTTAAAGAGTACTCACTTCCTGTACTTGGTACTTCCTGATTGGTTGAAACAACCAGCAGGGGGGGGTGGTTCTAGTGATGTCAGAGGGTTATTAGGAGTCAAAAAGACAGCAGGAATGTTTACAAACGGTTAGTACAGACAGAGGAATGTTATGGCGAAGTGAGACAAACGCAGATGCCAGTTGAAGTTATTTACTGTCTGCTGAGTATTAAAAACAAGACACTTCGTTCTAATAACTCGTCTCTGTTTGTCTCTGACTTTCGACCGACATCACTACTCCTCATTCAGATAGAAGATCAAAATGCACAATTACTTTGTAAATAGACATTTAACTTGATTTCTAAGTCTAATGACGTTTAAAAATCAATAATACTGTTTCACAGTTGATTTAAAATGAGTGGTTCACTTCAACATTAGAAATGGTATGAACTAAACACACTTTGATTATCAAGATATTGTAAAATAGTAATGATAATGTAAAAAGGAAGAGTGTTCTTTCAATTGATTAATTCAGGATACAATTAAATAGTCTCTTGATGAGATAATTTGTATTTCCGGATTCAGATCAATGAAATAACAGTTCCTGTCCCCTGAAGGTCTTCAGAGACAGGTTGTGGTCGGAGGCCTAGTTCACTACAACTGCAGTGAGCGAAACTTGTCTAAATGTTGAAATCCATTCACTGTTTAATATTGATGGTTCTACATCTGTTCACCGATGTAGAGGAAGTCGAGGAGGAGGAGTCTCTCTCTATGTTCTAAAGGACCAGGAATTCAAACAGAGACCTGATGTTGAAGAGAAGTTTCATGGCTGTTACACAGAATGTGTTTTTATTGAGGTTCAGTCTATGAAAAGAAAATGGATTGTAGGATGTATCTACCGTCCTCCTAATATAGACATAAACAACTTCAAAGAATGTCTTACAGATATCTTAAAACTTGCCAAGGTCATCCCGCTGTTTAAAGCAGATGACCCATCTGTATTTTCAAATTATCGCCCCTCATCAGTTCTCCCGTGCTTTTCTAAGATACTTGAGAGAGTGGGTGTATTGTAGAATCTTGAAGCATCTTGATGCCAACAATATTTTGTATGAGCATCAGTATGGCTTTAGAAAGAATTGTTCGACATATATGGCTCTCTTGCACCTTAGAGAAAAGGTTTCAACTGCTTTTGAGAAAAATGAATATGCTCTAGGAATTTTCTTGGACTTATCAAAAGCTTTTGACACTGTGGATTATGAAATCTTATTATCAAAAATGTCTTACTATGGTTTTAAAAATAAGGTTCTGAAATGGGTTGAAAATTATTTGCACAACAGCAAATTGTAATTTTTAATGGTAAATTGTCACAGCGGGATGTCTTAAAATGTGGAGTTCCACAAGGATCCATTTTGGGTCCATTATTGTTTCTCATATACATTAATGATCTACCCAAAGCATCTAGTATTCTGACGCCGATCTTATTTGCTGATGAAGCCACTCTTTTTGTTGCTGATGGTAACTTTCACTCACTTATTGATAAGGCTAATTATGGGCTCATTCAATTTACTCAGTGGTTTCAGTTAAATAGACTATCACTTAATGTTAAAAAAATCTAAGTTCATCTTATTTAAGAACAAGAACAAAAATTACAATCCAGAAAAAAAACAAAATTTATATTAATAATAATTTACTTTCTAGTGTTTCGTCAACAATGTTTTTGGGTGTCTATATTGATGAGAAACTTTGTTTTAAGAATCATTGTGAATCGGTGTATAAGAAGAATTCAAAATCTTTAGGTTGTTATAAAAAAGGTTAAACCATATTTAAAAACAAGTACTTTATTGACTTTGTACAATAGTTTAATTTATCCCCACATTTCTTACTGTAATTTAATTTGGGCTAGTACCTATCCTTCTTACTTGCAGTCAATCCATAAAGTTCAAAAATGTTTTGTAAGAATTGTCACTAACTCTCCGTATTTAGCTCCATCCACACCTCTCTTTAAAAAATTAGAAATTCTTACAATCTATGATGTGAATAAGTATCAAACAGGAATCCTGATGTATAAAGTTAAATGTATTCCGTTTTCTTTACCTAAATATTTTCACAATTTCTTTGAGTTTAATTCTTATTATCATTCATACTCTACAAGAAGGAGGGATGATTTACATATCCTTCTGTAGAACCACTGTTGCTAAAGGTTCATTCATGCATCAG
>NC_056502.1:53243861-53246047 GCF_014905685.2 Nematolebias whitei
TATCCTTCTGTAGAACCACTGTTGCTAAAGGTTCATTCATGCATCAGGGTGTTGTGCTGTGGAACAATTAGGTGAATCATGTACAACATTATTTGTATTTAAAAGAAAGTTTAAACAAACTTTATAGACTTTCTAACACATTAGTTTTTAGTTTTTTTTTTATTTATCATTTTGTAGTGAACTTGACCTGATGTCAAATCAATGACCTTAGGATCATATGGTCAGAAACTGTCATTTCGTTGATCTGCATCTAGAGATACAGGTTGATCGATCCTGAGACTTTCCTTCTTGAATTAATCAAGTGGAAAAGACAATTCTCTATGATCATTACTATTTTACAAATGTTTGATAATCAAATTGTGTTAGTTCAAACAATGTTTACATGTTGAAGTGAACTACTCATTTTTATTTACTTAAACAGTAGTAATGATTTTTATTCCTCATTCAAAGAAGAAATCAGGGTAATATGCATTTCTTGATTTTTCTGTCTTCAATGAGCAAATTTGTAAGTGTGTTAAAGTTCGAGCTTCGGTCAACTAAAAAGTTTACTGAAAAGAAATGTCATGTTTAACTTTTACAGCAAGATACTGAGTAGAGACGCTACTAAGACTGGTTTTCTCCAACAATCTTTCTGTCTGTTCTTAAACAATCCTTGACTTTCCATAACACCTTACATCACAAACCACACCTCTGTTCTGGTCCATCCACGAATCAGAAAGCTCTCAAATGAACCGGAAGTATACCCCGTTTAAATGTGGCAACTTCCCAGTTCAACAGTAGAGTTGAGGATGGAAGAGTTTCCAGAGTTTTGAGAGTTCCAGAAAAGTTCAGAGTTCTGAAGGAGTTCAGAGTTCTTGGAATCCAGAATGCAGAGACGATTTTGGGAATTATAACTTCTGTTTGGATAACCTCGCACGACTCTCGAGGTATTTTAGCTGTTCTCAACGGAGACGCTGAAAGTGGCTGGAAGTAGGACTTCACGCCGACCTGATCTATCTTCAGAAAGGTAAAGTCGACCTTCACCCAAAAGTGTACCGTTTGGGACAAGCTGATTTCCAAAGAGCGTGCTGTTCTGGTTAAAACAGATAAATTCCCTCACACATCTCTCTGTAAGATAAATCTCAATTTTCCATCTTCAAACTCTCCTTTCTGCTAGAAAATTAATCCAGATGTTTTCATGAATGTCTGTGGTGAAGCAACGGAAAACCATGGCCGTATGGTTTTCCTGATTGATTAATTATGCTGTTGTTATTTTCATATTTTGCCAAATTAATGTAAATGTTTGATGTTAAACTTTGATTCTGTAAATAAATGACCGCATTCATTTTGATGGGTCAAAGATAAATAACGTCTCTCGTTACATTTCTGTGAAATTCAATGCACGCATGTTACACAGTTCAGAAAAATGAAGAACCCGTTTAATGTATGAATATATCTCAGCATCTGTTCATACTACAATTTTAATATTTTTTGACAATTTAAATTTATTTAATATAAACTATTATTTATTTTTTTACTTTTCTTTTATGTGTGTTGTTTTTTTTGTGCAAATAAACAAACAAACAAACAAACAAACGATTTTATCTTTGAAAGTTTTTATTTGACACAAATCAAGACCAATGTGTCATTTTAACTGCAGTAAACACATTTAAGTAAAAGTTGTCTGATGAAAAAAGGAACATTAGACACAACTAACAAAGAAATAGACGCTGATCGTTTCAACTCCAGTTTGTCATCAACTCTAGTTAAAATACTGTCTAGTCAACCTTGTAATGGGTCAATAGTGAACAATACTAATTTGGGGACAGGGCTTTCTCTGTCATGGGCCCTAAGTTATGGAACAACTTGCCTTTGCAGGTCAGAGAGTCCCCTTCACTGTCCATTTTTAAAGTTCGTCTTAAAACTCATTTATTCTACTTGGCTTTTAACACCAGCGGGATCTAGTTTTTAAATTTTGTATGCTTTTAAAATGTATGTTTTTAACACCAGCAGGATCTAGTTTTAAATTGTATGTTTTCTGTTTTTAAACTGTTTTTTATTTTCACTTTTATTATGTTGTGTTTTAATGTACAACACTTTGTGTCAGCTATGGTTGTTTTAAGGTGCTTTATAAATAAAGTTGGTATGGTATGGTATGGTAATATTTTAACTTTCTGACACCATTTTCAAAACTTGGACCCGAGTGT
>NC_056502.1:53246147-53256333 GCF_014905685.2 Nematolebias whitei
CCATCCATCCATCCATTATCTTTACCCGTTTATTCCATTTTGGGTCAGGGGGGTCGCTGGTGCCCATGTTCAGCAATCACTGTGCGAGGGACGGGGTACACCCTGGACAGGTCGCAAGTCCATCACAGGGCCACATAGAGACAAATGAGACAAACAACCATTCACTCTCTCACTCACACCTAGGGACAATTTAGAGTTACCAATCAGCCTAACATGCATGTTTTTGGTCTGTGGGAGGAAACCGGAGTAATGTTTAACTCTACTTAAGTAAAGTACAGATACATGAAAAGTGTACTTAAGTACAGTACAAAGTACTTGTACTTAGTTACATCCCACCACTGCTTCTCAGGACCTATGAAAAAGTCTCTTGGAGCCCTGGTCCAAAGCCAACAGAAAGTCGGCCATTTTGGGTCAAAGGGTCATTTTTGGTTGTTTCTAATTGCGAATTTTAACGAACTCTTTCTAGGAAATTGGATGGATTGCCTTCAGACTTGGTTGATATGCCCTTAAGATATTGGAGAGTAAAAGTTATCTAAAGCTTGCGTTTCCATATATGTTAAAGGGGAGTGGCAAGGCCTCAAAGTTTCGCTTCACGCCATAAATTTCCACATACTATTACTTTCACATTGAAAGACCAAAATGCACAAATCTTGGCATGACTCATCCCTGTTGAATGTCCAACAATCCACTGTGGTCGTATTTTGACGTCATCAAAGCTCCGCCCCCTCGGAACAGAAAATCTCTTTTTTAAGTTGGAATGCTCCCTCTTTGACACCATTGACCTAATCAGGATGATCCTGTGTTAGATGACAGATAATATGGTCTGACTTGATTTAAAGCACAAACAGTTTTTGCTTGAGGATGTGTGCGCGGTGGCATGGCGAATTAAGAATTGATGCTGTTGCAATACGTTTGGCTCTAAATTGCACAGATTTCAGCCGAGGTGCACCAAAATCACTATGATCGATCATTATCCGTCCCTTGAACAGGTTTCCATGATAAGTGGCCAATAGCCTCCACAGCACCACCTACATTATTCCTAAAGTTATAGCTCAGTGATACAACAACTGATCTGCACCAGATTTATTGTGCGTCATCAGTGAGAACTTTTAGACACATTGATATTGTGGTTTAACATATGACTCTAGTGCGCCCCCTAGATTATTCCAACAGTTATATCTCAAAGATACATCATCCTTTCCACACCAGATTTTTGGTGCGTCACCTGTGAGCATTTCTAGACACATTGGTATTGTTGTTTAACATTTCCCTCAAGTGCGCCGCCTAGATTATTCAATCTGTTATATCTCAATGATATATTATCCGATCTGCACCAGATTTTTGGTGCGTTATCAGTGAGCACTTCTATATACATTTGTGTTGTTATTTAACACTTGACTTGAGTGCGCCCCCTAGATTATTCCAAAAGTTATATCTCAGTGACATATGATCTTGTAGTGATATAGGGCTAGGTTAGCTTCAGTTAGCTTAGGAGCTCCACTACAATCAATATTTAATAACGGGTTCTCACTTTTTCAAGCTACTAGACAGATATGTGACAGAGGTACTGTGTTGGAGATGGTCTAATCAGTGACATGAGACGTTAATTTTCTTTGACCCATCAAAATAAATGTGGTCATTTATTAACAGAATCAAAATTTAACATCAAACATTGTACACTTGATTATGCTATCAGCTCTGATTAATAAAACTTGGCACGTTTTACTTAATAAAAACAACAGACATTTCTGAAGATATCTGGATTAATTACTGGCAAGATAGAAGAGTTTTAAAGATGGGAAATGAAGGAGTTTAAATGGAGAGAAAAGATGGATGAGGCAAAGTGTGTTGACGAGGAACGGCACCCTCCATCCGACCCCAGCTCAGCCTCGGTACACTCGGTAGTGAAGCGACTCGTTACCTTTGCAGAAGATAGGTCAGCTCCGGTACGGAGTTCCATTTCAGCGCTACCTTTCAGCGTCTCCTTAGGATGGCCGAGAATCGTCCGAAGTAGTGACGGTACTCCGTTCAACAACACGCTCACCTCCCGGGTGGACTCACATGAGCTGTGAGTCCGTCAGAGGTTCCACTCAGATGTGGAAGGTTCCATAATCCCAACTAGACTCGGAAGAACTCCCAACTAACTCCAGCACTTCAGAACTTTCGCAACTTCTGTACTCCCTGGAACTAGGAAGTGTCGACTTTTAAAGAGTTCTGCTTCTTGTCACTTTTAGGAAGTCCTGATTGGTTGAAAGAACCAACAGGGGTGTGGTTTTAGTGATGTCAGAGGGTCATTACAAGTCAGAAAAACAGCGGAGATGTTTAGGAACAGACAGAGAAATGTTTTGGAGAAATGACAGACTTACAGGTGCCAGTTTTCTTGTTTCTGTCTGAGAGGTTTAAAAACATGACAGTTCGTTCCAATAACTTGCTTCGGACTGTCTCCGACTTTTTACCGACATCACTCTCTCTCATTTCAGACAGAAGATCAAAAATGCATAATTACTTTGTAACATAGACATTTAACTTGATTTCTACTTTGAATGAGGATTAAAAATCATTAATACTGTTTCACAGTTGATTTAAAATGAGTGGTTCATTTCAACATTTAAAATGGTTTGAACTAAACACACTTTTGATTATCAAGATATTGTAGAATAGTAATGTTAATATGAAAAAGAGAGTGTTCTTTCAATTGATTAGTTCAGGATACAATTAGAAAGTCTCTGGATGAGCTAATTTGTATTTCTGGATTCAAATCAATGAAATAACAGTTCCTGTCCCATGAAGGTCTTCAGAGGCAGGATTGACCGGAGACCTAGTTCACTACAGTCCCCACTTTGGAAATCATCGCCTGTCCATGGGGATGAATTCTAACATGAACTTACGCCTCCGAATGTCCTTGAGCTTGATGTAATCCAGCAAGAGGAAAACAAAAGTCAAAGAAGGTAATCCCTCAACGGTTTAGGTAATTCCACAATGTTTTTGGTAATTCCATTATGTTGTTGGTAATTCCATAATGTTGTTGGTAATTCCATTGTAGCAATGCTTTAACCCCTTGGACACACACTTGTTTTGTTTTGTTTATTTCTTTTGAATGTCCAGAGGACCAGATTTAACTTTTTTTTTTTAGATTTTTTTACCTGGATTATTGAGCATGCATCAGGATATTTTGAACCACTTTGGCCAGGATTGCCTCAAACTAGTTAGAGAGTTTGAGAAAACAGCAAGGAAGAGGGCAGACTACAGGAACCATTTGCGATTCAAGCTCAGATGTCGACAAAGTGGCATCATTCCCAAGAGCCTGGAACTAAAATCTTCGGTCAGCAGGCACCGGGCAAGCAAGATCCTTCAGAAGGCACAGACCCAGCTGCTGAATGAATGGGTGAGACAGACCTATTTTACTATTGAGGCCTTGAAGGCCTCAATAGAACAGCACATTAAACAGAAACTAACTATGTGTCTAGATCAGACCACACTTCAGCAAGTGTTGGACTGTACAGATCAGGCACGCTTAGCACAGCATGTCAAGTCCAAGACTCGACAACAAAATAAGTTTAACTTACTAATAACTCATCAACACCATCATTATTCCAATAACAACACATTCAGTGTAGGACAACACTCCAGTAGTCAATTACATGCCAGGCAGACAGAAAAGTGGGTGAAGAATTTATCTGACAGACAGCTCACCCAGCCGGAGACAGAGATTCTTGCCAGGGGACTGAACTTTGCGGTTGCACCAAGTAGAATTCCTCTGGTGGAGATGATCACAGCCACAGAATCAGCCATCCACAACAACAAAATGAAAGAGGGTGAAACAGAACAGCTCAGAATCAAAGTTTCATCCTGCCTCAGCAATGCCAAACCACCACCTTCCAACATCAGTAGAGAGGAGAGGGACGCACTCACCACTCTTAGCAAGGACAAAAACATCATCATTCTCCCAGCAGACAAAGGAAGGTGCACAGTGATTTTGAAACAGAAAGACTATCATGAGAAAGTTATGACACTCCTTAGTGACTTAATCACTTATGAACCTCTGAAAAGAGATCCAGGAAGTGGTTACAAGAATAAGTTAATAGATTGCCTGAAAAATTTGGAGCAGGACAAGGCTATTGACCGTATTCTGTAC
Organism: Nematolebias whitei; assembly: GCF_014905685.2. Classification (NCBI taxonomy): domain Eukaryota; kingdom Metazoa; phylum Chordata; class Actinopteri; order Cyprinodontiformes; family Rivulidae; genus Nematolebias; species Nematolebias whitei. The sequence continues at coordinate 53,250,283 of NC_056502.1, forward strand.
CACAGACTGTACCCAGGGGAGGCCACACCTAGTCTGTATGGTTTACCTAAAATCCACAAACAAGGTGTACCTTTAAGACATATTTTTAGCATGAATAACTCTGTCACTTACAATGTTTCCAAATATCTGGCGTCTGTACTCATCCCTTTAGTTGGCAGCTCAGAACACCACATACAGAACACCATGGACTTTGTGGATAAGGTGAGGGATGTCATCATGGAGACTGATGAAACAATGGTCTCTTTTGATGTCACATCACTCTTTACATGCATTCCTGTTGATGATGCAGTAGAGGTGGTCAGTTTAAAATTAAAATCAGACACCACGCTGAGCAGTAGGACCACGCTTTCCACAGAACAACTGTGTCAACTCTTGAAACTGTGCCTGCAGTCAACCTACTTCACATATGGGGAGCAATATTATAGGCAGAAACATGGGTGTGCTATGGGGTCTCCAGTTTCTCCTATTGTTGCCAACCTGTACATGGAGGAGGTAGAAAAGAGAGCCTTGACGTCCTTTTCAGGGACACCACCAAGTCATTGGTTCAGGTATGTTGACGACACCTGGGTTAAAATCAAATCTCAGGAAGTCCAACATTTTACTGACCACATCAACTCTGTGGATAAATACATCAAGTTCACACGAGAAGATGTAAAAAATGGCAAGTTGGCTTTCTTGGACTGTGAGGTCTCAGTCTCTGATAGAGGACATTTGCAAACCGAGGTGTACCGCAAACCCACCCACACAGACCAGTATTTGCAGTTTGACTCCCATCACCCTTTGGAGCACAAGTTAGGAGTCATCAGGACTCTGTATCACAGAGCAGACAGCATCCCCACTAACTCGGGAGCCAGGCAGAAGGAGAAATCCTACACAAAACAGGCTCTAGAGCAATGTGGATATCCTAACTGGGCCTTCCTGAAAGCAGAGAAGAAACCCAAACAGGACTCCAGTCAGCCATCAGGTGAAAAGGAGGAACCCAGACCCAGACTAGTGGTCATTCCGTATGTTGAGGGAGTATCAGAGAAACTGAGACGTTTATTTTCTAAGCATAACGTCCCAGTGGCTTTTAAACCCCAAAATACATTACGGCAAAGACTGGTTCATCCCAAAGATCCAGTCCCCCAGCACAAACAGAGTAATATTGTGTATGCTGTTCAGTGTCAGGAGGGCTGTGATCAGTCTTACAGCGGGGAAACTAAACAGCCACTGGCCAAAAGGATGGCCCAGCACAGAAGATCAACATCATCAGGCCAGGATTCTGCGGTCTACACTCATCTCCAGGCCAGAGGTCACTCTTTCAAGGATGAAGATGTTCACATCCTGGACAGAGAGGAACGATGGTTTGAGAGAGAAGTAAAGGAGGCCATCTTTGTGAAAAGAAACCGTCCATCATTAAACAGGGGTGGAGCTTCCGGGTTCAACTGTACCCCTCTTACAATGCTGTGATTGCTAGTATCACTCAGCCCTCTGTGAATAGTAAACAGCCATCAGGTGCTAATGATCCATTGTTAGGCTGATGGTCCTTCTTGAGCATGTGATCAGCTGGTTTTGGTTGTCAGCAGCAAACTGGTTGATCCACTCTGAGAAGGTGCTATTTAAGAGACTGAGCTGAAAACAACACCTCAGACTGAGGAAGTCTCTTGGATGAGAGACGAAACGTTTCTATATTTTTTTTTATTTGTTTTGTTTTTTGTTTTTTTTGAATGTCCAGAGGACCAGATTGAACTTTTTTGGAATCATGTACAACATTATTTGTATTTAAAAGAAAGTTTAAACAAACTTTATAGACTTTCTAACACATTAGTTTTTAGTTTTTTTTTATTTATCATTTTAATATTTTTTGACAATTTAAGTTTATTTAATATAAACTATTATATTTTGCTTTGGTATGTAATTGTGTGTATGCTTAAAGTAAGATGTAGCTTATGTATAAAGCTTTTACGATTTTTTTCTTTATTTTTTAGAAGGGGGGGGGGCTCTTGTAAGCCCAACTAGGGTTTTTATGACCTCTCCTGCACATTTAGTTTTTTTTTACTTTTCTTTTATGTATGTTTTTTCTTTTTGTGCAAACAAATAAACTAAACTAAATAAACTGAACTAAATTATTTGATTTGATTACTATTGGATTATCAGCTTCTGACTGTTGGTATTGGACCCAGCATCTGTTCATCATGAGAGCAGCTTGAGAGTTTCATCTTCACAGCGGTGCTCCCCTCAGTCCAATTCAAACTCCAGTTGGACCACAAGGTTGGACCCATTGGCCCATTTGTTCTATGAAGCTGTCTGGTCTGAGACATTTCTGCACCAGTCACAATATTCCCATTATTTTCAGATCTTTTGACTATCTGGAGTCACTGAACCTTGTTAACACATCTGGATCTGCCTCTCCCTGCAAACTTCACTGTTTCTGGGTTCTGACTAATCATGTCTTTTTTAACTTTTCGGTTCGATTATGGGGACTAATTGTCACACTATTTATGTAAATATAACTGTAATTACACATCTGTCACAAAATACACAAGAAAATGTCTGATATAAATGTTGTTACTGCTCTCAGGGATCCAGCCCAACCCAGGAACCCCCCCCCCACACACACACACACACACACACACACTCATTACAACACACCAAATGATTTTAAAAACATGTCAAAACTTCATTTTCTGCATGTAAACACATGTAGTCTTTTGAGCAAACTTGACACTTTGAAACACTTTGAAAATTCTGGTCCGTTCCTCTGGGGCTGATGTAACCTTCATCTCTGAATCCTGGCTCAACAAATCTGTCTTGAATAATGGCAATTGATGGATTTAATATCTATCGCTATGATCATCAAAAAAAAAAGGGGTGGGATGGGGTCGCTATTTACATCAGAGCAACCCTGGATTCTAGTTTTGTCTCAGCCAAAACAAGCCCAAACCAATTTGAGCCTTAGCTGTAAACATCGCTTTGAATGGAGGCCAGATCTTATGTGGGGTGTTACTGCTCTCCCTCAGCAACACCTGAGGCTCTGTCTTCCCTGACAGACATTCTAGCTAATTTACAATTCAAGGAGGTTTTATTTGCTGGAGATTTTAATTTCAATAGGGAAAAGTCGACCCCACTCTGTGATAAATTCAACGAATGTTGTCTGTCACTTAATCTGACCCAACTCATTGACCTCCCACTAGACAGAACAAAAACTGTTCTGAAAATTCTTCCATCTTAGACCTGTTTCTAACAAATATACCTCACAAATTCCCTAGTAAAGGTAATTTTGCCAACCTTTGAAGTGATCATTGTGTAATAGCGGCTCTCAGAGACATTAAACTTCCACATCCTAAACCCAGATTAATTCAAAAAGGTATTTGAAACATTTTTGTGAACAATCATTCCTCTGGGACTTATCTCACTTGGACTGGCATCGTATTCTGTTAACTGATGACGTGAACTCCGCTTGGAACTATTTTCATAATAGTTTAATTTACTTTGTGAACAAACATGCTCCTTTTCTTCAGTTCAGAATAAAAGAATGAGACAGCCCGTGGTTTACTCCAAAGCTAGCTGACCTCCTGCACAGGAGAGACCATATTTGGACCGCAGCGAGAACATCTGGCTCAGACACTGACTGGTTGAGTTTTTGACAGCTGAGGAATAAATGCACAACTTCTATCAAAGCCACAAAATACAACTATTTCTTATCTCGGACCGCCAAAAATCTAAATGATCCTAAAAGTTTCTGGAAAACCATCAAGTCGCTCTCAGGCACTCAATCATCTGACCTCCCATCACAACTTCTCCTTAACTCTGTTCCTGTGTCAAATAAGCACGAGATCCTGAACTGTTTCAACAAACATTTTGTCACTTCTAGTTCTTTATTTGTGTCAGGATTTTCAGGCTGAGCTGAACAAGAACAAACCCATGTGCAGACAGGACGCAGAGGCCAGGACGTAAAATAATAATCACTTTAATAATCAAAATAAATAGCTGACGTGGCAGCAAAACTCACAGACAGGATCTGGACAGAATAATATACAGAACACAGGAGACAAACCAGGGGCTGTACCAGACGATGCACCGACAATGACTGAGACACAGACCAGAGCTTATATACACACAAACTAGATGAGACAAAATACAAACACCTGGAGGACACGCAGGTGGAGCTGATTGGGGTGATTACTGAGACACTAGGGAGTACAGACACAGTGAGACTGACAGAGGGATACCATCCTTACAGTACCCTCCCCCCAAGGACGCCCCCTGGCGTCCCCAGAAAGCCCCCCCCCACACACACAAAAAAAAACTAGGGTGGACGGAGGGAGAAACTGCAAGGATGGGGGGCACAATGAAACACTAGAGTGGGGCCAGGACAACAACAACAACAAAAACACACACACAGGGAACAAACAAAAACAAATCCAAGTTGTCAACAGATTGTTCCAAGGCAGACCTAGTCCAAAAACCCTAGGGCAGGTCAGGCGAGGAGCCTGGACAAGGCGAGAGACCAAGGCGAGGTGAGGGACCAAAGCGAAGCGAGAGACCAAGGCAAAGCGTGAGACCAAGGCGAGGTGTGGGACCAAGGCGAGGAGTGGGATCAAGGCGAGGCGTGAGGCCAAGGCGAGGCGTGAGGCCAAGGCGAGGCGTGAGGCCAAGGCGAGGCGTGAGGCCAAGGCGAGGCATGAGGCCAGGGTGAGGCATGAGGCCAGGGCGAGGCATGAGGCCAGGGCGAGGCGTGGGACCAAGTCGAGGCGTGGGACCAAGGCGAGGGACCTGGACGAGGCGAGGCGTGAGACCAAGGCGAGGGACCTGGACGAGGCGAAGCGTGGACCCGATACGAGGGACCTGAACAAGGTGAGCCGTGGACCCGTGGCGAGGGACCTGGACGAGGCGATGGGACATGAGGGCTCAGATCTTCCGTGGCAGGACCAGAAGCCACTGAACACGGACCTTCGGATGGCGCAGGACCCTCTGGAGGCGCAGGAACCTCTGGAGACGCAGCTGGCGCAGGACCCTCTGGAGGCGCAGCTGGCGCAGGACTCTCTGGAGGCACAGCTGGCGCAGGACCCTCTGGAGGCGCAGCTGGCGCAGGACCCTCTAGAGGCGCAGCACCCTCTGGAGGCGCAGCACCATCTGGAAGTGCAGCACCCTCTGGAGGCGCAGTACCCTCTGGAGGCGCAGCACCCTCTGGAGGCGTAGCACCCTCTGGAGGCGCAGCTGGCACAGGACCCTCTGGAGGCGCAGCTGATGTAGGACCATCTGGAGGCGTGGGATCCTCGGTGGACGTAGCGACGTCAGCAGACGTGGGACCCTCTGTGGACGTAGCGACGTCGGCGGACGTGGGACCCTCGGTGGATGTGGAACCCTCGCTGGACGTAGCGACTTCGGCGGACCTGGGACCCTCGCTGGAAGTAGCGACGTCGGCAGACCCTGGACCCTCGGTGGACGTAGCGACGTTGGCCGACCTGGGACCCTCGCTGGAAGTAGCGACGTCGGCAGACCCTGGACCCTCGGTGGACGTAGCGATGTTGGCGGACCTGGGACCCTTGCTGGACGTAGTGACGTTGGTGGACCTGGGACCCTCGGTGGACGTAGCGATGTCGGCGGACCTGGGACCCTCGCTGGACGTAGCGACGTTGGTGGACCTGGGGCCCTCGGTGGACGTTGAGACCTCTGAAGTGGCGACTGAGTCTTCGGTGGCTGAGTCTTCGGTGGCTGAGTCTTCGGTGACTGAGTCTTCGGAAGGAGTGAAGACCTCAGAGGACGGAGCGACAGCGAGGACCTCAGCGAGCGGAGCAGGAGCGAGGACCTCAGCGGGCAGAGCAGGAGTGAGGACCTCAGTGAGGACCTCAGCGAGGACCTCAGCGGGCGGAGCAGGAGCGAGGACCTCAGCGAGGACCTCAGCGGGCAGCGCAGGAGCGAGGACCTCAGCGAGGACCTCAGCGGGCAGAGCAGGAGTGAGGATCTCAGCGAAGACCTCAGCGAGCGGAGCAGGAGCGAGGACCTCAGCGAGGACCTCAGCGAGGACCTCAGCGAGGACCTCAGCGGGCGGAGCAGGAGCGAGGACCT
>NC_056502.1:53256733-53274844 GCF_014905685.2 Nematolebias whitei
GCAGGAGCGAGGACCTCAGCGAGGACCTCAGCAAGGACCTCAGCGAGCGGAGCAGGAGCGAGGACCTCAGTGAGGACCTCAGCGGGCGGAACAGGAGCGAGGACCTCAGCGAAGACCTCAGCAAGCGGAGCAGGAGCGAGGACTTCAGCGAGGACCTCAGCGAGGACCTCAGCGAGGACCTCAGCGAGCGGAGCAGGAGCGAGAACCTCAGCGAGCAGAGCAGGAGCGTGGAGCTCAGCAGATGGGTCAACTTTGGGGGCTGCGTGCAGCGTGGGATCCACCTTGGGGGCTGCGTGCAGCGTGGGATCCACCTCGGGGGCTGCGTGCAGCGTGGGGCCCACCTCGGGGGCTGCATGCAGCATGGGACCCACCTCGGGAGCTGCTTGCAGCGTGGGACCCACCTCTGGGGCTGCGTGCAGCGTGGGACCCACCTCGGGGGCTGCGTGCAGCGTGGGACCCACCTCGGGGGCTGCGTGCAGCGTGGACAGTGGGTCTACAGAGGCAGGGTCTTCTGATGCTGGTGCTGAGTCAGGTGCTGGAGCAGGGCCTGAGTTCCTAGAACCTCTTTGCTGTTGACCCTTGCCGTGGTGGCGATGGTGTGGTCCAGGATTGGGCCGGGGCTCCTCTTTGGATTCAGTGCCTCCCTCGGATATTGACTCTGTAACCAAGGAGCCAGGGACTTGTTCTGCAGCTGGAGTGTCTGACTCTTGGGAGAGCCAGCGACAGGAGGTTCTAGATCTGAACCTGGAAACGGAACTGGTACTGAGACAGAATCATGTTATATTTTCAAAGTTCTGAGTCCAGCAAGAAGCTGCTGATATTCAGAACGCTGGATTAAACCGAGTTGGGATAATAGAAACTTTTCGGCAAGGGTGAGCACAGTATCTAGACAGTCCGGGTTATTTTTAGCAGAACAAAGGAAGCTTTGCAGAGTGTGGTTTATTTGGGATAATTCATGAGGTTGGAGCTGAGAAGTCTTGGGGCTAGTTTTATGAGGAGCTCTATTCAGAGGCGAGGGGTCAAGATCCGCCCTCACCGGAAACCTCGGAGGTGAGGCGATAGGACCCTCCCCCATGGAGATACTAGGACCAGGTTCAGGAAGCTCAGTCTCACCGGACTGAGCAGGTGCAGCTTGGAGCTATGGTGGGGTGTCGGGTTCTGCCCTCACCGGAGTCCTGGGAGGTGAGGCAACGGGACCCGCCCTCGCGGAGACATCGGGACAAGTTTCCGTTAGCTCAGTCTCGCTGGACCGAGCAGGAGCGGACCGGAGCGATGGAGAAGCGTCGGACTCTGCCCTCACCGGAATCCTGGGAGGTGAGGCAACAGAATCCGTCTCCACTGCCGCACCAGGAATGTCTTCTGGAAGCTCGGCTCTACCGAGCCGAATCGGAAACGTAGAAGGTGCCAGAACGAGCACCTTGGACCGCTTCCAGGTTCGGTTTCTGCCGCTCCGGCGGTGGCGAGAAGGCTGAGGGGCAAGAATGGAGCAAAGCTCGTCCTCCAGCTCTGCATATTCTCCCGACGTCCACCCCGAATAGCCGAACGGAGCTGAGGATGTGGAGGAGCTATAATTGTGGTTCACGCGGTCTCCCCGTAGCCGGGACCTTCTCTCTTCTTCGAGGACCAGGAGGGGAGAAGGCAGGATTTCCACCTCTTGGCAGTAACTTCTTTGTGCTGGCACGGGTTGGATCTGGAACTCGCCACACCGGAACGCGATCTCTTCCATCTGCGTGGGCTCAAAAGAACAGGTAAGCAAGGTCGAGGAATTCTGTCTGCTGGGTTTTGATTTTGGTCGGTGCATACTGTCAGGATTTTCAGGCTGAGCTGAACAAGAACAAACCCATGTGCAGACAGGACGCAGAGGCCAGGACGTAAAATAATGATCACTTTAATAATCAAAATAAATAGCTGACGTGGCAGCAAAACTCACAGACAGGATCTGGACAGAATAATATACAGGACACAGGAGACAAACCAGGGGCTGTACCAGACGATGCACCGACAATGACTGAGACACAGACCAGAGCTTATATACACACAAACTAGATGAGACAAAATACAAACACCTGGAGGACACGCGGGTGGAGCTGATTGGGGTAATTACTGAGACACTAGGGAGTACAGACACAGTGAGACTGACAGAGGGATACCATCCTTACAATTTGACACAGTCACTAATGGAAAATCAACTACTTTCCCTAAATGTCAAGCTTCTACAAACCAAATCTCTCCTACAAGTCAATCTTCAGTATATCACACTTTTCTCTTTCCCCGTTCTCAGTTAGTGGGATAAATAAATTGTTAAAAGGTCTAGACTCTAAAGAATCTGCAGGACCAGATGAACTTCTACCTTATTTCTTAAGGCTGGCTCCTCATCATCTGCTCACACAGACTCATGCTCATGTTTGTGCTGATGTTCGACGTAATGTTTTTATGTTATGAGTGCTTAGTGTATATTTAGTTGATGTTTTTCTTAGTTCATATCTTAGATGTTATTACTGTTTTTCTTTTACATTTTATTGTTGGATGTAACTGGGACCCTGTGTACATAATTTCGCTCCACCACATGTACCACATGAGGTATGAATGACAATAAAGAAACTCTGACTCATATCAACGCAGTACCGGTGTCTCACATCTTGAACCTCTCCATAACCTCTCCATCTCATCCAAGATGGCCGCGCTCAGAGCAGTTGCAGCTTCACAGGCTCCCGGTACCATCCCAGTTTTTAGAAGTTTTGATATTGACTCTGTGCCTGACTCCGTGCAATTTATGCGTGTGAACTATAGCCGAACCGAACTGATGAGAATAGGAGCGGATTTGCCACGAAATATAGCAGAAATCGGCAACAAACTCAAAACTACGCTCGGCAGAATGCAGATCTTAAAGTCATCTACCTGGAAGCTGCAGTCAGTGTTGGGGCCGGTGCTTCGGTTCCTCCTGGGCTGTTCCGATTCTTTTAATCTAGGTTCCTGGTTGCGATGGCCGGCACTTTGACCGGGGTGGCTGCTGGCTTTCGGCGGGGGGTCGGCTATGGTAGTGTACGTGTGGTCATTGGCGGTGTAGGGCGGTGGTTGGGGGCGTGGCTTCGCCTTATCCGGGCACTGGCTGGTCTTCCTGTGTGGCATTTGCAGTGGGGGTGCTGTGTGTGTGGGGGGGTGCATGGTTGGCGTGCTGGGGCGTCTCCGGGCCTATGGTGCGGAGCTCTTGATGTGAGAGCCGGCCCTCCTCAGCTGCGGCTCCCTGCTGCTCTGCCCCTTGGGCTGGGGCCGGCCTGTGGTCGCTGTCAGGTAGATGGTGCATGCGGTCGGCCCGAAAGAGATTCTGTCGGGCTATCTGTGTGTGCCTGTTGGTTGCTCAGGTTGGGTTTTTGGTGGTCCCCCCTCTCTTGGATAAATTTGGGCCCCACGTTTGGTGTAGGGCCCACTCCCCCCGGTCGTGCCCCCCTTTGGCGGGGGACCCCCTTGCCGCCGGTGCATTGGTGGCTCTCGGTGTCTGGGCTGGGTGGTGGGGTGCACGTCGGTCTGCCCTGGTTGCTGCCTGGTGGGGCCTGGGTGCCCTGGCTCTGTCGGGGCTCTGCTGGGGGGTGGTATGGCCTCGGGGCTTGGGGCTCGGTGTCCATGGCCGGATCTACTTGGGGGGGCATGGGTCGCTGGCCGGGCCTGTGGGCTCGTCGCTGCAGCTTCCTGGAGGCTCTGCATTGTGGTGGCTGGGGTCACCCGGTTCTTTCCTCTGCTCTTCTCTGGGGGGGTGTGGTTCTCCCTGTTGGGAGACTCTTGGGGCTCCGGGCCTGTGGGCCGCTGTGTGTCTGTGGCTCCGGTCCTCCCTATGTTACCATTGTGTCCTGGGGGGGCGGGTCTGTGGGCCCCCGCGTCCACTATTGGGCATTCTTTTGGAGAAATCTGGTGGTGGTGGGCGTGCTTGCGCGGGTGTTTGGATTCAGGTGCTTTGACAGATGCACGCTAGGTTGGGTAGTGGTGGAAGCTAGATGATTCCTTGTGCGATGTCGAATGTTTCATGGTGATATTGTGGGTGGCATTGTGCTGTGCATGTTGTTTTGTCATGGTAGTCTCTCGTCTTATCTTCTTCTCTTTTATTATTTATTTATTCTTCTTTCTTCTCTTTCTTTAAAAAAAAAAAAATTGAGCGATGATGATAAGTTCATTGAAACACTTCACAATGTTTCTACACTTAAACTGAGCTCACAAAAAAAATAGCAGAAATCGGCAACAAACTCAAAACTACGCTCGGCAGAATGCAGATCTTAAAGTCATCTACCTGGAAGCTGCAGCAGAGGCGTTCCAGCGGGCAGAAGAGGAAGCGCTACTCCCGGCTTAAGAGGAGAGGATGCCGTGCGGGGGTTATGGTGAGGCTACGAGCTAACGCTAAAGCCGGTAAACTCCCCATGCCGTCTCTCTTTCTGTCGAATGTCCGCTCGTTGGACAACAAGATGGATTTACTTCGTCGGAGAGCGGGTGCCTCAGAAGAGATGAAGAAGTGTACAGTGCTTTGCCTCACGGAAAGTGGATTACAAGCGGAACGCCGGACACAGTCTTCCAGCTGGATGACAGACTTTTTTTTCGAGTGGACCACTGCAGCGAGCTAACGGGGAAATCACGGGGAGGCGGAGTATGCATTTACGTGAGTAAAAGTTGGTGCACGAACTGTACTGTTGTAAATAGCTCATGCTCGAAGGCTTTGGAGCAAATAACAGTGAAATGCCGGCCACATTATCTACCTCGCGAGTTCACGGTGACTTTTATCACAGTTGTTTACATTCCTCCGGACGCTAATGCTAATGAATCACTGCAGGAGCTTCATGATATCATCAGCTCGCTGCAGGACAAACACCCCGAGGCTCTTTACGTTGTAGCCGGAGACTTTAACCACGTGAATCTAAAGGACTGTCTCCCAAGCTTTAATCAACATGTGACGATTCCGACACGTGGAGACAAGACGCTGGACCGTGTTTACACAAACGTAAAAGATGCATACAAAGCCGAACCCCGCCCCCACCTTGGACTGTCAGACCACATCTCAATCTTCTTGGCTCCTGCTTACATGCCCCCGCTGAGACGCTCCAGACCGGTACAAAAGAAAGTTAAATGCTAGATCCAGGACAGTGGCCCCATACTGAGAGATTGTTTTGATCGAAGAGACTGGCAGGTTTTCAGAGAAGCTGCTGAAAATGGAGGTTCGCTTGATCTTGACCAATACACATCCTCAGTTCTGGGCTACATTAGTACATATACTGACACCGTCTCCACTATCAGAAATGTTAAAAGCTACCCAAACAGAAAACCTTGGCTGAATGCAGAGGTGCGTACCCTGCTGGAAGCCAGGAACACTGCCTTCAGGTCTGGAAACTCAGAGGAGCTGAGTAGGACAAGAAAAGAGCTGGTTGCTGGTATTAAGAGGGCCAAGGCCACATATGCAAAGAGGATCGAGGGTCAATTCATCTCACAAGACCCTTGGAGCATGTGGAGGGGCATTAAGTGCATAACAGATTATAAAGGAAGGAGTGAACAATGCCCCAAAGACCCATCTCTGCCTGATGCCCTCAACAAGTTCTATGCACGCTTTGAAGACCCGAACAGACCACCCAGCACCAGACTCACCTCACCACCAGACGAAGAGCATCTCAGCATGACCTCAGCAGAAGTAAGGAGTACCTTCAGGAGGATTAGTCCGCACAAGGCAATTGGCCCAGACAACATCCCTGGAAAAGTGTTGAAGGAATGTGCTGATCAGCTCTGTGAGGTGCTAGCAGACATCTTTAACACCTCACTTACCCTGGAGACAGTTCCCACCTGCCTGAAGACTGCCACCATCATCCTAGTCCCAAAAAGCTCTACAGTGACTGGTCTGAATGACTATCGGCCAGTGGCCCTCACCCCTATAGTCGCTAAATACTTTGAAAAACTGGTCATGACTCACATCAAAACAACCATCAACATCAACGAGGACCCTCATCAGTATGCATACCGTGAGAACCGATCAACAGAGGATGCAATCTCCTCTGTGGTCCACACTGCGCTCAACCACCTGGAGCAGAAAAACTCTTACGTCCGTATGCTCTTTGTGGACTTCACATCCGCCTTCAACACCATGATCCCCCAAACCCTGATGGACAAACTATCCACACTAGGACTAAGCCCCTCCATCTGCAACTGGGTACTAGACTTTTTAACAAACAGACCACAGTTAGTGAGGACCTACAACCTCTCCTCCTCCACCATAACCCTCAGCACTGGCTCTCCTCAGGGATGTGTGTTGAGCCTCCTCCTGTTTACTCTGCTCACGTATGATTGTGCAGCTACCCATCCATGCTTTCACATTGTAAAGTTTGCAGATGATACAGCGGTGGTGGGATGCATCACAAAACAATGATGAGTCCAGCTACAGGCAAGAGGTGGAACACCTGGAGAGCAGGTGCAGAGAGAATAACCTTCACATCAATGTGAAGAAGACAAAGGAGATGATTGTGGACTTCAGAAGGAACAAAAACACCTACACCCCCCTGAACATAAGAGGATCTGCGGTGGAAGTGGTCTCCAGCTACAAGTACTTGGGTGTACACATGAATGACAACCTCAGCTGGAGCAACAACACCACCAGCCTGATCAAGAAAGCTCATCAGAGACTCTACTTCCTCAGACGGCTGAGGCGAGCTGGTCTGGGAAGCTCAGTCCTCACCTCCTTCTACAGGTGTGCAGTGGAGAGCATCCTGTGCTCGAGCATCAATGTGTGGCATGGAGGCTGCACAGCTGCAGAAAGAAAAGCTTTGCAGAGAGTGGTGAAGGCTGCACAGAAATCTGTTGGAGTCAGTCTCCCCACCATCACAGACATCTACACCTCCAGATGCAGGAAGAGGGCCACCTGCATCATGAAGGACCCCACCCACCCAGCACACACACTTTTTGCCCCACTCCCCTCAGGAAGGAGGTTAAGGAGCATTAAGTGTAGAACCACTAGACTGAGGAACAGCTTCTACCCTGAGGCTGTTAGACTCATGAATCTCTAACTAGAATAATCACTGTGAAAAACCATATCATGCTGCTGCTGATCTGTTTCAATGTTGATGTGTTCATGCGTGCACATCTGCTCACAGACTCATGTTCATGTTTGTGCTGATGTTCAATGTTTTTATGTTATGAGTGCTTAGTGTATATTTAGTTGATGTTTTTCTTAGTTCATATCTTAGATGTTATTACTGTTTTTCTTATGCATTTTATTGTTGGATGTAACTGGGACCCTGTGTACATAATTTCGCTCCACCACATGTACCACATGAGGTGCGAATGACAATAAAGAAACTCTGACTCTGACTCTGACTGACTCTGATAAGCCAAAACTCCATTCCAGACACTTGGAAAACAGCCTTTGTTCTTCCTTTGCTGATGGGAGGTGACCCCACCTCAATGAACAACTATCAACCAATCTTTAAACTTTGCATTTTAGCCAAGGTTCTAGAAAAACTGTAAACTCTCAAATCAAAAAGTATTTGGACTCATGTAACATCTTACCTCCTCATCAATCTGGATTTAGGAAACAACACAGCACAACAACCGTTTCACTGAAGGTTTTTAATGACAATGTTGAAGCATTAGATGCTAAGGATTATTGTGCTGCACTTTTCTTAGACCTGTCTAAAGCTTTTGATACTGTGGATCATAACATCTTGTGTCATAAACTCTCAGAAATTGGTTTCTCAGATCACACCATTGGTTGGTTCTCTAACTATTTCCCAGACCGGAGGCAATGTGTTCAACATGATGGTATTTCCTCCAGTTATTTAACAGTCAGCAATGGTGTACCACAAGGCTCAGTCTTAGGACCCACCCTTTTTACAATCTACATAGGTAATGTAGGCCAGAGCATTCCTGATGCATCCTACATTTCTATGCTGATGATACAGTTGTTTATTGTAGAGCTAAAACAGTTGCTAAGGCTTTCCACCTTTCGCCATCCGCCTCTGACAATATCCAGTCAGAGTTGTTCCATCTCAAACTTGTCCTAAATGCCGATAAAACTAAAGGGATGCTTTTTTCAAAGAGAAAGTCAGTCCTGGCAGTTCTTTGATTTTATCCTCAAATGGCGTCCCTATTGAGTTTGTCTATTCCTGTAAATATTTTGGTGTTTTGGTCGACTCACATCTCTCTTTTAAGCTTCATGTGGAAAATCTAGTAAGGAAACTGAAAGTTAAATTGGTTTCTTTTTCAGAAACAGATCCTGTCTAACTCTGAATGCTAGGAAACACCTTGTAACTGAGAGTTTCCTTCCCTCCATTGACTACGGTGACATTATTTACATTAACGCTCCTACAAGCACCCTGCAGATGCTGAATGCTGTCTATCATGGTGCACTAAGATTCATAACTGGCTGTGATTATCGTACCCACCACTGCACCCAGTATTCACTGGTTAACTGGACATCATTAACTTCACACAGACTCTCCCACTGGTAAATTTTCATCTTTAAATCACTTCTTGTTCTGCTGCCTTCATACATCTTCTTCTACATGTCTCTGCATGAGTGCAGCTACAGCGTGCACTCTCGGGACATTATTACATGTAGTCTTTCCTCAATGAGGACTGAACTAGGCAAAAGGGTCTTTGTCAGGGTTTTCAAGGCAGATCAGGACAGGAGAACCCAGTTGCGCAGGCAGTACTCAGGAGGTAGACGTATAAAATAAAATACTTTTAATAATGATAATAATAATAAATCAAAAGGCTGACATGGCAGCAAAACTTACAAAGCAGATTCAAGAACAGGATCAAACAGGATCAGACAGGCAGGACAGGCAATACCCAACGACGAACCGACAACCACAGAACTAACAGACAGATTTTATATACACAAACAGGACATGACACAGGTGACGATAATCAGACAATCAATACAGAGACACAAGGGAGAACAGACAGGGGAAGGCCCACTAGATGGCGCCATCCCTACAGTATCCCCCCCCCCCCTCAAGGACGCCCCCTGGCGTCCCCAAGAAACCCCCTCCCAGAAAACTAGGGTGGACGGAGGGAGGAACTGCAAGGGTGGCGGGCCCGAACAAAGACACACAAGGACCAAAACAAAACTGACAGGACAAGTCCTGGGGACTAAACTAAGTAGGGAAACACAAAATGTCCAGACGGCCGGGAGACCATCCACTGGCTCAGAGCAGGTCAGGTGGGCGGCCGGGAGGCCGTCCAACACGAGGCCAAAGTTCAGGTGGGTGGAGTGGAGGCCGTCCAACACAGGACCAACGTTCAGGTGGACGGCATGGGAGGCATCTGTTGCTGCAGTCTATGTGACGTTAGGGGCGTCCTCCAGGACCCCCACGAGACAGGAGACGTGAGGGGTGTTCTCTAGGACCCCCTCGGGACAGGAGACGTGAGAGGCATCCTCCAGGACCCCCTCGAGACAGGAGACGTGAGGGGCGTCCTCCAGGACCCCCCTCGAGATAGGAGACGTGAGGGGCGTCCTCCAGGACTCCCACGAGACAGGAGATGTGAGGGGCGCCCTCCAGGACCCCCTCGAGACAGGAGACGTGAGGGGCGTCCTCCAGGACCCCCTCGAGACAGGAGACGTGAGGGTCGTCCTCCAGGACCCCCTCGAGACAGGAGATGTGAGCTGAAGGTCGCAGGCTGGCCAGGATCCTCTTCAGCAGAACAAACAAGGGATGCAGGACCCTCGGGCTGGGTTTTTTTTTTTTTTGTTGCTTTTTTTCCTTTTGACTGCCCTTTTGGTTGGTATTTTGTTTTGATTTGTTTTTAAAAAAAGACATTTAAATTTGTATGCCTCTTTTGTGACTATCTGTTGTCGTTATCCACTGTTGTCACCACTCTTTGTTAAAGAAATCAGGTCTCTCTTGTAAACAAGTCCCAATGGCTTAATCGGATTAACCTATATAAAGAAAGGTTGAACAAATGAATGCTGTTTCTGGAGATTCAGTTTTGTTTTGGTGGCTCCTCAGATTGAAGAAGTTCTTTGGATAATGGACGAAACATCTCATAAAAGAAAGAAACCATCGAGATGACCTGACTGAACATTGTTGGATTTTAAACCTGGATTACTGAACATGAACTTTGGTGCACATATTACATTATGTTTAAACTTTATATCTGCTACAGTACTGCTGTTTTAATGTTCAAATGTGAATAATCATAAAGATGCTGTTGGTAAATGTGCCCTAGGCCGTGAAGAAGATGGAACGTCAGCCCAGCTATTGCTCTCAGCTCTCTATGATGCAAATGAGGAACAACATGGCAAGCACAAGCGAAACTGATGATGTTCTTTACCAGTTCCTACGAGCAGGATCTGCAGAGTCATCTATCCGTAAGTCTTCCTAAGTTCTTTTAGATAACACTTTTGTTCCAAAAGGTATCTCAGGACCATTATTCTGCTGGGGACTTCAATGCCCACGTGGGTAATGACAGTGATGTGAAAGGACATGATTGGGAGGAACGACTTCTCTGATCTGAACTTGAGCGGTGTTATTGTAGTGGGGATTTAAGATTAAGGAACTCTAACACACATATTGGTGTTTCTAACAAAGTTTTATTAAGCTTAAATTTCTTTTTTATGATAGACTTAATTTGTTGATATTCTAAGAAGTATTTATTTTCCATGTCAAATTGTATTATTAAATTATTAAATGGAATAAAGTCTACACCTTCATATATGTGTTCCAGACGTTCAATTCCCTTGACTCTCCAACCTGGGAAATTTAACATATTATTTTCTTGTAGGATGTCAGGATTGTTCCAGATGGGTGTATGTCTACAGGGGAGTAGTGAAGATTTTGTCATTTTCAAATACTCCCACCATGCTGTCAGAGAAGAGCTAATACTGATGCTTTTAAAGCAAACATGTCTTTTTATATTTGTACTAATAAACGGTAGATCTGAAATCTTAATATTATTGCATAAAGTTTGTTCTATGTCTATCCAAGTTTCATCTAATGTATTTGGATTTAACCACTTTGAGATATATTGTAACCTATTGGCTAAATAGTAGTGATAGAAGTTGGGAAGTTCTAATCCTCCGGTATCTTTGGATTTCTGTAATGCTTTTAAGCTAATACGTGGAGTTTTGTTTTTCCAAAGGAATTTAGATATCAAAGAGTCCAGTGACTTAAACCATTCAGTTGAAGGTTTATTTGGAATCATTGAGAATAAATAGTTTATTCTCGGCAGGACCATCATTTTTACTGAGGCAACTCTTCCCATAAGTGATATGGGCAAAGATTTCCATCTAGTAAGATCATCTTCAATGTTCTTTAAAATTGGGATATGATTCAATCTTATTAAGTCTTCCAATCTAGGAGAAATATTAATGCCCAAGTATGTAATGTTACCTGATTGTAGTCGTTCATTGAGAGAAGTATTAAACACGCAGTTTATTGGAAGAGCTGTGGATTTTGACCAATTTATAGAATAATCAGAAACTTTTGAGAATGAGTTTATTAATTCGATAACATTAGATATTGAATTTTCTGTGTTCTGAAGAAAAAGTAAAACATCGTCAGCATAAAGACTAATTTTATGTTCTATATTTTTACACAGTATACCTTTAATATCAGCAGTTTGTCTTATTGCTGCTGCTAAAGGTTCAATAAAAATAGCAAATAGTGCAGGTGAAAGTGGACATCCCTGCCTGGTCCCCCTCTGTAAACAGAAGCTTGAAGATATTTGATTATTTGTCCTGACACATGCTCTTGGTGAGTTATATAATATTTTTAACCAATTAATGAAATGGTCCCCAAAACCAAATTTACTCAATGTAGAAAATAAAAATTTCCAGTTTACCCTATCAAATGCTTTTTCTGCGTCCAAAGACAAAATAGCTGTTTCAATATTTTTACTATATGAATACTCTATTAAATTATATAATCTGCGTGTGTTTGTGGTCGAGTGTCTTCCTTTTATGAATCCAGTTTGGTCAGGATGAATAATGAGAGGAATTATTTTCTCTAATCTTTTAGAGAGGACTTTACTAATTATTTTAACATCCACATTAATAAGAGAGATGGGGCGATAACTGGTAGGTAGTACTGGGTCTTTGCCTGGTTTTAATAGTAAACTAATGTTGGCTGAATTCATATGTGTTGGAAATCTGCCATTTTCTTCTGACTCATGTAGCATTCTGTGAAATATTGGTTCCAGGATGTTCCAGAACTCTTTATAAAATTCTGCTGGATATCCATCTGGGCCTGGAGATTTCTTATTAGGCATGTTTTTAATGGCTTCACGGAGCTCATCTGATGTTAATGGTGAGTCTAGTTCTGAAGATTGACTACTGTCTAGTTTTGGAAGTATTACTCTCTCCAAGAATTGATTAATATCTTCATCTGTCGGATTTATTTGTGGAGTGTATAGAGTTTTATAGAAATCTCTAAAAACACTATTTACTTTTTCCTCGTCATAAGTTATGTTACCATTTGTGTCTTTAATACCATATATAGATGTTTTTTCTTTATTTAATTTGAGTTGATTAGCTAAAAAGCTACCGGATTTATTACTGTGTTCAAAATGTTCCAAGCGAAGTCTTTGTACCAAGAATTTGTTTTTTTTGTCAATACATTCATTTAGTTCTAATTTTATCTTGCGTAGTTTTTTCTGTGTTTCCTCTCCTTGTAAACTTTCTAATAATTTGATAGATTTCTCTAATTCCTCAATACGTTTATTTTCTTTTTTCTTTTTGTTTGTTGCGTAGGATATTATTTTCCCTCTCATAACTGTTTTCCCAGCCTCCCAGAGTGTACACGCTGATGTACCTGGCAAGTCATTAAACTCTAAATACGATGTCCATTCATTTTTAAAGTATTGTATAAATTCTTCGTCCATAAGCAGTGAGGTATTTAATCTCCAGTTTATACTTTTTGGGATTTCTTTCTTATTATCTAAATTTAAAGTAACTGGTGCATGATCGCTGACAGCAATAGGGTGTATCTTAGTGTCTGAAATGTTGGTCAGCAATGAGTTGCTGATTATAAAATAATCCAGACGAGAGTAAGAGTGATGCACATGTGAAAAGAAAGAATACTCTTTACTATTAGGGTGAAGAGACCGCCATGCATCGCAGAGTCCATAATCACTCATGTACTGTTTAACTACATTTATGGATTGCCAACTGCGTTGAGCTCCTACTGTATTCAGCCTGTCTATTTTGTTATCTAGACCAAAGTTAAGATCACCTCCCAGTACCAGCGAGCAATCCATGTGATTTGATAGAGTAGAAAAGAGATCATGAAAAAAAGCAGCATCGTCCACATTTGGCCCATATAAACTAACAATACAATATTTTTGACTGAGTATGGATAATTTTAATATTATATATCTACCTTGCGGGTCTATAACTGTGTCTAATATTGTGAAGTTCACATTTTTATGTATTAATATTGCTACTCCTCTCTGTCTTGAGTTATAGCAGGCTGAAAATACATGAGGAAACTCAGGAGATTTTAGCTCATCCACAGTTGACGGTAATTTATGAATCTCTTGGAGTAATACAACATCTGCCTTTAATCTTTTAATCTGGCTGAAGATTCTATTTTTTTTATGTTGGCTACCGGCTCCATTAATATTCCATGTGACAAACCTTAAGATACCCATATTTGTGCTTGTGAAAATATAATTAAACCACACCCATTATCACAAATATCAAAAATAGTAAAACACCCAGACAATAACATAATCCTTAATGATTGATTATTTATGATTTATAGATAAACTAAGTGCTGTTTTTGAATGTAAATCATGGATGTATTCCTTTATGATGTATTTGTATGTATGTATATGGATATATATAAGCCTTTGTGCCTGTGTGCTAATAATTGTTGAGTCAGAAAAATAGAGACAAAAAAAAGAAAGTGAGATGATAATAAACACATAAAGAGAAAAGAAGAGAAAATAAAAAAAGAACCCCCTTACCATATTAAGTGTCATGCCACCGTGTACCACCACCATCTGTGTAACCCACCAACCGAGCTGTGCTGAAAAATTACATATATATCTGGTAAGTAATATGAATATATATGCTTGCTAATACATTTTAAGTAAAATTAGCAACTGAAGATCATACTTACCTTATTTATATTATTAATAGAGCCAGGGAGTAACCTCTGGATCTCTAAACAGCTGACCGTTGATGTACAGTTTGTCCACAGCCACCGCAGCTCTTCTGCCCTCGTTTATATTTTTCTTTCTAATCGGGAACAGAACGCGCCTTCTACTCAGAATTTCTGCAGGGAATTGATCGTTCATGCTAAAGTTCGTGTCACGCAGTTCCCTACCTCGGCTTTTTACTTGTTCTTTTTGTTTATAGTGCTCAAACTTAGCTACAATCGGCCGCGGCCGATTGCTTCCTGGCTTCTTACCTCCGAGGCGGTGGACCCGGTGAAAAGTGATGGATTTAACCGCGTCACTCGGCAACTTCAGCTGATTCTGGAAGAAGTCACGGACGGAGGCCTCAGGGTCTTCGTCCGCTCGCTCCGGTATTCCCGAAAAGACGAGGTTATCCCGCATGCTCCGGGCTTGGATATCCAGGATCGATTCTTTTATTTTTTTATTATCCCCGGATAGCAGCGTCATCTCCTCGGTGAGTTGTTTTACCGTTCCTCTCAGCTCCTGATTTTCACTAGCAAGTGATGCTACCTGTTGTTGACTAAATTCCAAAGACTCCCTGAGGCCTTGAAACTCTTTATGCAGCATCTCTACTAATGCTAGTCGGGCGTCTAAGCTAGTTAGCTTCTGGTCAATTGACTCCAATATCTCCTTTAAACCTGAATCGTCAGGAGACGGTGCCGTAACGCTGTCTGAGCTGCCCTGTCGATGCCGCTTAGCAGTGGGGATGTTAGCTGAATTGCTAGCAGCACCGGATGTTTCTTTAGGCTTACCCATGACTAAGCTTTTGAAACACTCGTCAACAAACAATTCCAGACTTTCCAAGGTCTCCTCGTCCAGTTTGTTTGATTGAATCAAAAAAGTTTGTTAGTAATATTTTAGGACTTTCTTAATGATCTTATATTTAATTAAACAGTTTTTATATAAATAAATACGGACTTACCAAAGTTTTATCATAATACTCACGCACAGTTTTTCCTAGTTCTCAGCAACAGCTCATTGTTATCTTGCGTTTTAAAAGTTATGAAGGTATTTATGCAAAGGGCTTTTACCAAACAAATTTTTATTCACTGATAAATCCTTGAGAAACAGGTACATAATAAAAATTTAGAAACTTTTAAATAAGATACAGTTACAAATATTCACAGAGTTGAATAGTTTACTCATTTTGCTAGAAGATAACGCACGTTTCATTGATAATTCACTAAATAAGAGTAAAACTTATCAGGAAAAAGAGATTTTCTGGTTTATTTTACCACCTAAACATTTACATCTACTATTTAACTTCTAAATAGCAGATAATGGCGGACGAGGAGGTAAACACTGACCCCTCACAATCCGAGGATGCGGTCCAGACAGCCTTACACATTTTAACAAATTCAATTATTGGCAAACAATTGGAGGAATTGCGAGACCTTGATGACGATCAAAGACATGAGGAGCTGCAGAGTTTATCAAAAGCAGCTACAGTGAAGGAGGACACAAAATCAAGCCGCATACGGTTAGCAAAAATCTCTCTGCTTCTGAAGGCGGAATTAGACCGTTTGGTGGTAGAAAAGGGCGTGCTATTCAACGGATATAAGTCTGAAAAAGAGAGGTGTGACGAATTGATGATTGAATCTGAGTCGCTGAAGCAACACCTTGAGGCTGCTGAAGACCTCTCACAGAAAGAGCTGTCAGAACAGGCTCAATCATATGAGGAGAAGTGTGCCGAGCTGATAAGTGAATCTGAGTTGCTGAAACAAAAGATTCAAACTGATAAGGACCTCTCAAAGAGAGAGCTGTCAGAACAGGCTCGATCATATGAGGAGAGGATTGCGGATAAGGAACGAGCGTACCAAGACGCGTGTGCAGATAACGATAAGTTACAAGCACAGTTGACAACCGCTTTAAGGGAGCTGGACATTTGCAAGGCAGACAAGGGGTTAATAACCCGGAGTTGGCTGACTTTACAAGATAAAAATCAGTCAACAAATGAGCGTCTGGCAGCTTGTGAGGAGAATTTAGCTACAGCTACAAACCTGATTTCTGACATGGAGCTAGCTGGTTTGAGATTCAGAGACGAACGGGGTCAGCTACAACCGCCCCAGACAGATGCTGTTGCACCTCCTCCCCTTAGCCCCGCTTCAACACCCCCAACCCGGGGGATAAGGTTCGACCTGCACCGGTATGCACCTCTTCCTCCTGACGCCAGGCAGTCAACTCCACCCCCATCTCGGAGGGTGGGGACAGACCTGCACCAATATGCACCTCCTCCTACCAACCCTTATCAGCCACCCCCACCCCCACCATGGGCGGTAGGGGCAGGCCTTGAATTGTCTGCACCACCAGTCACACAAGTTAGACCGGTGATACAGTCTCCTTCAATGGATGATTTGCAGAAAATTTCAAAATATGTACAACGCTTTGTTCCCGGGCCTATGGGGTCAGCAGGAACGAAAGCGTATCTCAAAGATCTGGAGTTCAGATTGAGATCTTATCCTAATGCTACGGTAGATGATAAGATAAGTCTGATACGGCTCACTTCGGACAGAGAGGTGTTCACCTTCATCGAGCGTCTACCTGATGCAACGAAGAGGGATTACAACCTTCTGTGTGAAGCTTTGATCAGAGAGTACGACCCCTGCACGGGGCCTGCTGGTTTTCCAGCTGCAGACAAGGTCATGCAGGGTAAAAATGAACATCCAAAAGTTTATTACAAAAGAATCTTCCAAGCCTATTTTGGTAACAGAAATGAGACCGGAATGGAGGAAGATGATGGTTTTAAGTTTGTTTTCAGCAAAAATCTCCACTCTGATTTTAAAAAATCAGTACAAATGATGGCAAATTTCAGAGAAAAATCCATCAGTGAGATTAAGCAGTGTGCTGTGAATGTGTTTGAAGCATGTTCTCATGCTAAGACGCCCATAGAAGTGTTTCCTAGTGTAAAGGTTAAACCCCTCCCTCTTGAACTAGAAGGACGACGTGCTTCGCCGCCTCCTCCTAAGAAGAAAGAGAGAAAACAGGCTGTTCAAGCTAACAAACCGCGTACTGAAGGTGCACGCTGGGACAAAAAGGCTCCTCTTTCAGAGGAAGACAGTGATTATCGAAAAAGGGGTGGGCGCAGGACGCAACGATATGAGAAACCATATCAGCAGGGGCAGTACGTAAAGGAAACCCCGCAAGACGTACCTGACCGTCCCCCACCTCGGATGAAACGAACCGAGGCGAAAAAATCACAAAAGTTCCAGAAACAAGGCCCTACACCTCTGAGCTCGGAAGAGACAGAGAAACTACGCAGGTTGTTAGAAACTTTGAAACACACTGACACGGGAACCCAACCAGGAGCACTTTGCAGTAATGTAATTCCTATTACATCTGAGGGCGCGAATGACAACATAACAGATGTCGGTGGAACACGCCAAGACGTTGCTGTTGTTGCCTCAAACAACCCCTCATCGGAAGAAGGGGGGGTAAACACGCACACGAACGATGACGTGTCATCGCAGGCTGAACACTCAGAAACAGCTTCTGCTGTGCTGACGGTTCAGGCAAACCACAATTACACAGATAAGGCTGAACGCGTGAAGAAGCGTCAGAAAAAACCCAAGAGGTTTCTGTGTAACTTTATCAGAAAGGGGGCCGCCAAAAAGGCGTACCTGTCAGTAACACTCGAAGGTGTCCTCACACACGAAGCACTCTTGGACGGTGGGGCAGACATAACAATTATGTCAGCTAAACTGTTCGAGGAGCTGAGGACGGCCGCTGCCAGTGTTAACAGGATAATACCTCTCTCTGAATGTGCTATAGAAATGCAGGGTCTCTCAGAAAAGAAAACAACCCTGACAGCTATAGCAATGGTTCACATGCAGATTGGCAATATGACACTGTACCACCCGGTACACGTGACCCATGTTGACTCATTCCCATTTTTGGTTGGCCAGGATTTTATAAATCGCTTTAACGCGATTATAGATTATGGTGATCAAACAATGTGGACAACAGTGAGCA
>NC_056502.1:53274944-53284322 GCF_014905685.2 Nematolebias whitei
TGTGTGAGGGAATTTATCTGTTTTAACCAGAACAGCACGCTCTTTGGAAATCAGCTTGTCCCAAACGGTACACTTTTGGGTGAAGGTCGACTTTACCTTTCTGAAGATAGATCAGGTCGGCGTGAAGTCCTACTTCCAGCCACTTTCAGCGTCTCCGTTGAGAACAGCTAAAATACCTCGAGAGTCGTGCGAGGTTATCCAAACAGAAGTTATAATTCCCAAAATCGTCTCTGCATTCTGGATTCCAAGAACTCTGAACTCCTTCAGAACTCTGAACTTTTCTGGAACTCTCAAAACTCTGGAAACTCTTCCATCCTCAACTCTACTGTTGAACTGGGAAGTTGCCACATTTAAACGGGGTATACTTCCGGTTCATTTGAGAGCTTTCTGATTCGTGGATGGACCAGAACAGAGGTGTGGTTTGTGATGTAAGGTGTTATGGAAAGTCAAGGATTGTTTAAGAACAGACAGAAAGATTGTTGGAGAAAACCAGTCTTAGTGGCGTCTCTACTCAGTATCTTGCTGTAAAAGTTAAACATGACATTTCTTTTCAGTAAACTTTTTAGTTGACCGAAGCTCGAACTTTAACACACTTACAAATTTGCTCATTGAAGACAGAAAAATCAAGAAATGCATATTACCCTGATTTCTTCTTTGAATGAGGAATAAAAATCATTACTACTGTTTAAGTAAATAAAAATGAGTAGTTCACTTCAACATGTAAACATTGTTTGAACTAACACAATTTGATTATCAAACATTTGTAAAATAGTAATGATCATAGAGAATTGTCTTTTCCACTTGATTAATTCAAGAAAGAAAGTCTCAGGATGGGTCAAACTGTATTTCTGGATGCAGATCAATGAAATGACAGTTTCTGACCATATGATCCTAAGGTCATTGATTTGACATCAGGTCAAGTTCACTACAGACGTTATGTTTAGAAAATAAACGTCTCAGTTTCTCTGATACTCCCTCAACATATGGAATGACCACTGGTCTGGGTCTGGGTTCCTCCTTTTCACCTGTTGGCTGACTGGAGTCTTGATTGGGTTTCTTCTCTGCTTTCAGGAAGGCCCAGTTAGGATATCCACATTGCTCTAGAGCCTGTCTTGTGTGGGATTTCTCCTTCTGCCTGGACGATGGTTTGAGAGAGGAGTAAAGGAGGCCATCTTTGTGAAAAGAAATCGTCCATCGTTAAACAGGGGTGGAGGCCTCCAGGTTCAACTGTCCCCCTCTTACAATGCTGTGTTTGCTAGTATCACTCAGCCCTCTGTGAACAGTAAACAGCCATCAGTGTGCTAATGATCCATTGTTATGCTGATGGTCCTTCTTGAGCATGTGATCAGCTGGTTTTGGTCGTCAGCAGCAAAACTGGTTGATCCACCCTGAGACGGTGCTATTTAAGAGACTGAGCTGAATACAGCTCCTCAGACTGAGGAAGTCTCTCGGATGAGAGACGAAACATTTCTACATTTTTTTGTTGATTTGCTTTGTTTTTTTTTTTTTTTGAATGTCCAGAGGACCAGATTTAACTTTTTTAGATTTTTCTACCTGGATTATTGAGCATGCATCAGGGTAACTACAGATAGTCAGACTACTCGATTTTATGTTAAAAGGGCTTGCCTTCATATAAAGGACAGAAAACGTGAGGTATGGCTGCGGAAGTGGAAAACGTAGACAGTGAAAGAGATATACAGTATATATATTTTTGAAGCATTTTGTAGGTTCTTAAAAATTGTGGTTGGGAAATAATAGTTTGGTGCATTACCGCAAACAACTGATGTGGAATGTGGTTTATCATGGTATATTGTGTAATATTTGTAAAATAAGGCCATACTCTATTAATCAAGTTCGTTTTGCTTTTTTGTTGTTGTTGTTTGTTTGTTTAACAAATGTATATCTAATTATAATTTATGCATGTTTGGTCTAGAAGTTTTTTTAAGTATGTATATTTTTTAGAATCTTTTAAAATTATTTCCTCATATTCATTATTTCCTGTTCAAAGATCTGACATTTCAATACATGTGACACTTTTTTTCTTCATTCAATCATTCATTCAACAGCTAAGTAGCAGCCGTAGGGCCTACGCATAATTTCTTAATTCAAGATATCTAAAAATGTCATTCTGACTAGTCATAATTACGTTCGAGATATCTTGAATTGTAATTACGGATGTTTGACCCTTCAAATGACGAATCAGGTGACGTCATTTAAGATATCTTGAATTACATTTTGACTAGTCAAAATTCCTTTTAAGATATCTTGAATTGTTATTCTGACTAGACAGAAAGTAAATACAGATATCTTAAATTAGCATTCTGACTAGTCAAAATGTAATTTTTCCTAGTCTAAATTCATTTTTAGATATCTAGAATGTAAATACAGATAGTCAGACTACTCAATTTTATGTTAAAAGGGCTTGCCATACACTCCAGCTCCCTGCTGCAGCTCCACAAATTCAGTCTGAGCGCTGTCGAGCTTCGACACATCTACACGAATTTATAGACAATCCAGAATTCACCAGTCAAACAGCAAAATAACCAGTTGTCATCATGAATCCAAAAAACAAGGGTTAAAAGGTAAACAAGGAGATAGAAATAGAGGAGAGAGAGAGAGAGAGGTATAAAGATAAAACAAATCAACTTCATTGAAGTCTGCCTCTAGACCTGCGGGGAAAAAACAAACAAGACAAAACCAAGAAACCACAACAACAAGCAACATATATAATGATACTTATAACATCATTAGAAAGTATTTTATACAGTACATGGTAATACAAGATATATTTAGTGGCCACCACAACTCAATTGAGTGTGTATCTGATAAACACCTGAATCTAAACACCTGTGTGAACATGCTTGTCACTATAAGGTTTATCCATAAAAATGTTCAATAGTGGATGTGGGGACCCACAGACCCTTCCCCACAGGACACAATGGTAACACAGGGAAGACTGGAGCCACAGACGCACAGTGTCCCCCAAGCCTGGATCTCCAGGAGTCCCCCAACAGGGACACCTGCACCTCCCAGAGAGAGAAGCAAAGGGAAGCCCCGGGCAATCCCCAGCAACCACAATGCAGAAACCTGAAGAGGCTGCAGCGATGAGTCCACAGGCCTTGCCGGCAACCCACCCCTCCAGAGTAGATCTGGCCTTGGACACCGAGCCCCGAGTCCCAAGATCATACCACCCCCCAACAGAGGCCCGACAGAGCCAGGGCACTCAGGCCCCAGCAGGCAGCCACCAGGCTGGGCCCGCACACACCCCACCACCCAGCCCCAGATGCTGAAAGCCACCATTGCACCGGCGGCAGGGGGGCCCACCACCAGAGGGGTGTGCAACTGTGGGAAGTAGACCCCATATTAAATGGGGGGGGGGGGGGGCAGATTGATCCAAGAGTCTTTTTTCTTTTCTTTAAATTGTATTATATTTGTTGTTTGGATGAAATGAAATGAATAAATAAAGCATACATACATACATACAAATTCAAAATACTCTTGTACGTCTATAAATCACTAAACAGCTCTGCCCCCTCCTATCTTACTGATCTGCTCCAGCCGTATGTCCCACCACGTTCTCTCAGATCAACAGACCAGTTGCTCCTAACAGTCCCAGGAACCCGTCTTAAGCACAGAGGTGACAGGGCCTTCTCTGTAGCAGGCCCAAGACTTTGGAATGAGTTACCTCTGCTCGTTAGACAGGCCCCCTCCCTCTCAGTTTTTAAATCTCGCTTAAAAACACACTTTTATTCCCTGGCTTTCAGCACTGTGATCTGTGCTGAGTCTGTGTGCATCACATGGTGTTGGTCATTTTGCAGTTGTTGTTGTTATCCATTATTGTTTTTTTGGTTTCTACTTTTTGGTGTCCTGTTATGTAATCTGTTGCTGTGTGCTTGTTCTGTTTGTCCCTGTACAGCACTTTGGTGTGCTTTGTCACTGTTTAAAGTGCTTTATAAATAAATTGGTATGGTATGGTATGGTATGGTATGGTATGGAGATGGAGGATCCTACCTGCAGCTCAATAGTGCCTCTGAACCCCAAGGCCCTGTTTGAGTGGTGGTGTGATGGAATGGGTGGAGGAATTTGTCAGAATGGGGAGGAAGAAATGAGGTGGCAATGCCCTCCTAGGGGGTCAGCTCCCCTACTGACCCCAATAGGCATCCCCATTCTCTGAGATATACCAGGGGAGGGAGGCTCCAGTACATCCATCCAGGAGCAGGATGCAGCCACACCACCAGGGACCCAGGCCACAGACCATGCACATAGCCCCGAGGACCGACCAATACTGGGGCCAGCGACCCAACCCCCCCAAGACCGTCCAGACCCCCAACCCAACACCCAGCTCAACACCCAGCCCCCTGACCAAAGAAGCCACCAAATTCAAACAACGACAGTCAGCCAGGAGTGCCCGAACAGCTGCAGATAGTGTACCACGGTGACCAAGAGCGCACCCCCACAAACAAACCGCCCAGTCCACCACATCAACACTCACAATGAGAGTACCCTACGCAAGGGAGGGCACACATCTAATATGCCCAGACACCCCCAGGCCAACAGTGCAGAGCCATCCAAGCGAGAGCCCCAAAATACACCCCCCACCCACTGCCCCCCACAGCCCAGACCCCCAGCCAAGAACCAGACTGCAGCCACAGCCAGGCAAGAAGACACCCAGGCTGAATCCACCCATCCCTTCCCATGGCCCATCCTCCCCCCACCAACAGTATCAACCCCCCCTCCCACACACACACACACACACACACACACACACACACACACACACACACACACACACATACACACACACAGTAGAGGCTCCAAAACCCACCAATGCACCAAGGGCCCCCCAAACCAGGGCCAGGTGCCGGTGCATGCACCGTTCCAGGACCCCGCCAACATATCCGCCAAGACCCAAGATCCCCGGATCAAGCCGGGACCCCAGCCCAGGAATTCTAATACACTTGTTGGTATTTCAATTCTAGTGTTATTAAGGTTAAATTTAGTTTTTGTTATAAATTTAATTTGTTGATATTCTATAAAGATGTAATCTTATCAATCCCATATTGTGTTATTAATGCCTCTGAGCTTTGTAACTACCTCGGCAATCTCAGCCACAGTTATGGATGGATCAACCCCATAGTCCCCGACAACGTCCTCCATGGTGGGATTGAGAAGGTCCGAGAAGCATTCCTTCACTGAACACAGTGTTAGTAAAGTGCTGCTTTCCCCATCTCAGCTGTCTCATGGTTTGCCAGAATCTCCTCGGAGTCAACCAAGAGTCATTACCCAAGGTCTCACCAAACTCCTCCCACATCCAAACTTTTGCCTCAGAAACAGCCAAGGCTGCAGACCACTCAGCCCTCCAGTACTCCTCAGCTGCCTTCAGAGTCCCACTGGCCAACAAGGCCCAATAGGACTCCTTCTTCAGCTTGACAGCCTCCCTAACCCGGGGTGTTCACCACCAAGTTTGTGGACAGCCACCGCAAGAAGCACCGACAACCTTGCGACCACAGCTCAAAGTAGCTACCTCAACAAGTGAGGGGTATAACATGGCCCACTCAGACTCAATGTCCTCCACCTCAGCTGGGATGCGGTTAAAGCTCTCTCGGAGGTGCGAGTTGAAGTTCTCTCTGACGGGTTCTTCTGCCAGGCATTCCCAGCACACCCTCACTACACATTTGGGTCTACCAGGTCTGTCCAACATCTTCCCCCAATATCTGATCCAACTCACTACCAGACGGTGATCAGTTGACAGCTCAGCTCCTCTCTTCACCTGAGTGACCAAAACAAACGGCCGCAAATCAGATGACACGACTATGAAGTCTATCATCGATCTACGACCTAAGGCATCCTGGTGCCAAGTGAACTTGTCGACACCCTTATGTTTGAACATGGTGTTTGTGATGGACAAACTAAGACTAGCACAGAAGTCCAACAACTGTGATTTTTCCGTTGCTGCACCACAGACATTTATAAACTGTACAATTATGATCTTTTACCCACACGGATGTGAATAAGCACTTTACACAGACATTTCTAAATATCTGGAAGAATTTCTACTTGATAGAAAAGTTTAGAGATGAAAGAAGTTTAGAAGGAGTTAAGATGGTGTGTGAGGGAAATTAAGTGTTCACCAGAATCGACACTCTCCGGCTTTCTTCAGCTTTTCCTTACAGTACACTTAGGTGATGAAATCGGCTCCTTTACCTGGAGATGTCTCAGGTGAGATTCCGTTTAACGCACCCTTTCAGCGTCTCAGTAGGATGCTGTTACTCGTCCGAAGTAATGGCGAGGCTCTGTTCGACACATATTCACCTCAGTGGAAAATGTTATAATCCCATGGAACTCGGGAGAGCTTTGTTGTCATGTCAGGAACTCCAACAGCACTCCATCAGAACTCAGCAGAACTTGAGTAGACTCTCACCGAACTCTACGCTCTCAGAACTCTTAGAACTCCGACAACTCTCTGCGTCTCTGAGTCCGTGTAGACCAGGAAGTACTGACATTTTAAAGACTCTTTCCCGGTTCACTTTTTGGGATTTTTCATTGGTCAGAAACGACCAGACGGGGTGGGTTTTGTGACGTAAGAGGTTAGAGACAGCGAGAATTGTTATGGGACAGCTCAGAAATGTTCTCACAGACCGAGAGGGTTTTGTTTTGGCGTTTTTCAGGAAACAGGTGCAAAACATCTCTACTTACGTCTGAGAGGATTCTAAAACATGACAGTTTTAACATAACAACTTGTTTTTCGTTTGACTGTAACCTTGTAAACGCACACACTTGCTCATTCAAAAGCAGAAATCAGAAAATGCATAAACTCTGCAACAGCTTTTAACATGAGAATAAAAATCATTACTCAGTTAATAAAATTGATTAGTTCACTGCAACATCTAAAATGGTTTGAACTAAGACACTTTGATTATCAACATTTGTAAGATAGTAATGATAATAAAAAGAGAGTTCTTTTCACTTGAATCTTCAAGAAAGAAAGTCTCAGGATGGGTGAACCTGTATTTATGGATTCAAATACATGAAATGACAGCTTCTGTCCCACAAGGTTCTAAAGGTCAAGAGTTTTGACCTTAGACTGGGTTTCGACGTAGGCCTAGTCCACTACAGTCCCCCCTTTGGAAATCATCACCTGTCCATGGAGATGAATTCCAACTATGGACTTACGTCGTCGATTGTCCTTGAAGCTTGATATAATCCAGCAAAGAAACAAGAGTCAAGAGTAATCCAGCAAGGAAAACAAAAGTCAAAAGTAATCCAGCAAGGAAAACAAAAGTCAAGGTAATTCCACAATGTTCTTGGTAATTCCATTGTGTTGATTATAATTCCATATCGTCTCGATAATTCCATTGTAGCAATGCTTTAACCCCTTGGAAACAGAGTCTGTAATCCATTGGAAAAAGTCATATAATCCACAATGGTAAATCCACAACGATTGGAAGTGTTGATTAATCAGCATACAGAGGGGTACCCTTGGCTTGAACTGAAGAAGCGGCCACCGGATGAAGAGTGGAGACCAACGTCAGGATTGCAGGTCGCCTCCAGCGAAGGTTGTCTCCAGCGACGTCCAGCCTGTGCCGTTCTGGTTCAATGTGTCATGCAATTATGTGGTTTAAGGTGGGCTTATGAAGGGGATTTTACATAAGGCCTTAAACTATATGCACCTGGTGTGTAAGCTATTATGGTTGGGAACAGCTACAACTACCAGTTAAGGGGTGGAGCATGCTGAAAGGGGTAACTACAGGGGTTTAAGCCTATAGAAAAGGGTTCCAAACTATTTTTCCATTTCTAACTTGGCTTAAGTTAGCTTTACATGGCAAAATATAGTTTGGTTCAAATGTCTGTTGTCTTGTAGACGAACGACTTGAGATTGGGTGTTTGGTTTCCCCATAAATGTTTTGGAAGTCTATGGCGAGACTCATCAAAAAGAATTAGCTATCCCCCCGAATAGAATTGTTCGAGTAGGTTCGGCTTAAGCGTTGTGAGATCAATGTAGATTATGGTACTTAAAGTAGCAATAATATACATTGACTCCGCAAAGATTGCAATTTAATGAATGAACTGCATGTTGGCATGGTCAAAGGCTTCTTAGTCTCTAACTGACTACACACAAGATTCATTCTTACCTCAGAAACAACCAAAATCAACTAAACAACGTTTCAACACCGACAAGAGTAGTGACTAAGCATCTAGAAACATCGTTTCACTGCTCCTCCTCACCCTGGTTGCGCTGTCCCGTGTGAGTGGCTTCTTTGCGGACCCGCTTACGCGAGGCATAATCATATCGAGGTGCGCTGCATGGCGATCCACGTCGACTCGGAGTGACGTTTGGCCCCGGAACAGGGATGCGAGTATCCCACACAATACGAGGGTTATCGTCATTAGCAGGGCTATGATTAATGTGTCCGCGCTCGACCACGCATAGTTAATTGGTTGGATCGGGTTCTTAGTTGTAGACCTGAGGGACTTGAGAACTTGGTTTATTGGTTCCACGTCGACGACTTGGGTGCCTTCAAAGCGGATCCTTCCCAGAGTCTCTGGATCTATGTCTATAGACATATTTCCTAGGTACTCTGAGTCATCCAGAGTCGCGTCCCATCGTTCCGGATCGAGGTGATAGAGCGTCAAATCACCAATGTGTATGGTTGTTCCCTGGGGAACACTGATCCACATCGTTTTGTCCGGTAACGCCAAAGGTCTATTTGCCCCGGGTTGATCGTAGGCTATGATCGCCTGTCTTTGAGGAGCGTTCACTAGCCAACGAGAGCCAATTATTTCCGCTTTTGCATCTTTAGCCAGGTGTCGAGGCGTTACGGTCGTTGAGCACTTAGAATTTTCCGGAATAGGTGTTAATCCGCATATGCCCGCGGTTTTATTCCACATAAACGGTTTGCTCGGGCACAGATAGTGTATCTCCCGAGTGAGAACACACATCTGCAGGTTTGGAGCTAGGTAAACGGAGGGGTTGTCGTCGTGGTACGCAACCATCCTTGGTGTGTCAATTTGAACATGGTTTTCGCCGTGCCAATTGCCAACATTTACGACGTCCCTGAGTCTATATATGCCGTTTGAGGGAATTATCGGTAGGTTGATAATGAACGCCATTTCAAATGTTTTGTGATTGACGTAGATTGGGATTGCGCTACCGAGAGTGTAAGCCAGGTGTGCCTGTGTTTGCGTAACTTTTTCGTGCGTAGCGGAGCTGAGGATGTCGTTCACCATCTGTAGAGAGACTAGATACGGTGGGATCCTACCGGTGGCTAGTGTATCTACCGACGAACTGATATCTCTAAGCATGTCAGCAAAAATCCTATCCATTAGGTGTGCGACAGCGTAATCCGCTTCAACCTTAAGGGCTAACTCATTTACCGC
>NC_056502.1:53284422-53285049 GCF_014905685.2 Nematolebias whitei
AAATATGCCATCATTTGCACTGATGTTTTAATATCAGTGTGGAGATTTTTGCTGAAAACAAATTTAAAATTTTCTTCTTCCTCCATTCCGGTTTCATTTCTGTAACCAAAATAAGCTTGGAAGATTCTTTTGTAATAAATCTTTGGATGTTCATTCTTTCCCTGCTTGACCTTGTCAGCGGCTGGGAAACCAGCAGGTCCCGTGCAGGGGTCGTACTCTCTGATCAAAGCTTCACACAGAAGGTTGTAATCCTTTCTCGTTGCATCAGGTAGACGCTCGATGAAGGTGAATACCTCTCTGTCCGAAGTGAGCCGTATCAGACTGATCTTATCCTCAACCGTAGCATTAGGATAATCTTTCAATCTGAACTCGAGATCTTTCAGGTACGCTTTTGTTCCAGTTGAACCCATCGGTCCAGGTACAAAGCGTTGTACATATTTTGAGAGTTTTAGCAGAACATCCATTGAAAGAGGAAGTTTCCATGCACTCTGTTGCATGTTTTGTGGAGGGGACCTGTTCAGGTCTGTTCCTACCACTTTAGGTGAGGGTGGATGGATGAGTCTAAAAGCACCAGGTCTGTAAAAGATTTTTTGAGGTTCTGGTGTATTATCCCGACGCTGTTCAGGG
>NC_056502.1:53285149-53287731 GCF_014905685.2 Nematolebias whitei
GATCTTTGTTAAGCACATCTATTTTGCTATTCAGCGAATCAATTTCTGCATTTGCATTTTGCTGTGATTGAAACATCTGTTCAGAATGTTTTTTTGTGAGGACTTCGTGTTCACTTTTAAATTGAAGGAAGTGTTCTTCAATTTTCTGAACCACCTCTTTTTCACTGTCTAACCTTATTGCAAGGTAATCAGCTTTCTCAACAACCGTATAGAATGATTCTTTCAGCAAAATTGCAATTTTAGCCAGCTTTTCATAGTTTGACATTGAAATTTTTGTAGAGGTCACACTCTCTGCAACCTCCTTCAGATTGTCCACTAACTCTTTTGGGTTCATGCTCTCCGCCTGTTTTATATATGGATGTAAGGGTGCTGTCAGCAGCTTCAACGCATATTCTAAGCAGTCCCTCATCCCATAAGGATCAAAGTCTTTTTCTAGCACACCTGTCATGTTTTTCACTGTGTAGCACTTTATCTGTTTAAAACAGTTGCAAGCTTCAGATATTTTACAGGTAAATATTTGTATTCAAGTTGTCATTGAGTTTTCACACTATTTTAGCTTTGGGTTTACACAAAAGTACTGTTATAAGTCAACTTATTCAAATGTGAGTACCTATCTCAGGTTTTACCCCAATTCATGAATATTTAAGTAAATGCTTCTTTGCAGTGTTACTCAACGTGCTTATTTCTTAACAGATACTAGATTACCAAGCTCTTTTTAGTGTATTTTACTCTAAAGCACTGAATTTTTATAAACCTGCAATTTTTCTAAAAAGTCTCACAACAAATCAGTTTAAAGACACTTTTTAAACCGTTCTGTTCCAGAAATTTGCTATTTTAACAGTTACTCATAGAACCAAGTGGTGAAAAGAAAAAGAAAAGTTGATGATGTGTCAGGATTAATCAGTCTTTCTTCAGAAAAACTGTTATTACTCCTGTCCTCCTGCAAATCTTCTATTTAAAATTAAATAGGAAGATGTATTTTTAGGTGGCAACTTAAACAGAAAAGTTTCTTTTTCCTGATAAGTTTACTCTTATCTAGTGATTTTGCAATTAAACGTGTATTATCTTTCAAGCAAATGAGTAACTGATCAACTCTGTGATTATCTGTTACTGTGTCTACCAAAAGTTCTCATTTTTTCATTTTGCACCTGCTTGAGGATTTATCAGTGAATGAAAAATATCCTAGTAAACGCCTCTCTGGGCGTAAATACTTTACTGACTTTTAATGGTAAGATAACATAACAGTATAAATCAGCTCGAGGAACGTTTATTAGCTCAAAAATGCCTTACAGAAAGCAAAATACGTTTAATTTCACTCAAAAACCTAAAACTGAAGTGAAACTGTGATCTCAAGTTTCTCCAGGAGGTGGCAGTGTTTAGCTTTTTACCAGCAGGAGTCTATGACGACTTCCTGTGACGTTCGGTTGACATCCTGTTTTTAGCCGCTTAGCTTAAAGTTAGCTTCGGCTAAACTCGGTTTAAATCAACATTTCTGAACGAATTTAAGCGTAAACGTGGCGTTTCTTTAACAAGCATGACTTTTTTGCATGAAACATGAGTTTTCTGGGACATATGGCAGCTTTATTTAGTGATTTTAAGCACAGCAAACGCTACGCTTGCAACCGAGCTCATTTCCGACATGGAGGAAGTGACGTGACACGTCACTCATCCGGTCGTTAGCTGTTAGCTTAAAATTAGCATCGCTAGCGTTGTTCAAAAACATCATTTAATGACGGATTTTAAACTCAAACGCGGCGAAATTTTAACAATTATGCTTCGAAGACACGGAGCATCGTATCAGAATCAACTTTTAAAGCGTTTTTGAACTTTAAAAAGCAGATTTTATTCCCTATGAAAACGAGTTTTCATTTCTGGGTCACGTGACTGAGTCCGCCAATGACAGAGCAACACGACCTGACACGTCAGAGTTAGTCACTACTGACACGTCTGTCAGCCAATCAAAACGTTACACACGGTCTTTTTCAACCAATCACAGAACGTCTTTTCCAACTAGCATGTTAGATTTATCTGAACAAGTCCGTCAACTTTTTGTCTTTTAAACTGTCAAAATGCACTTTTTTCTGTAAAAAGATGTAACGATAAGCTCCCAGCTGCACGGAGTCGGCGCCCCGGTCTCAAAAACGTCTTTCTAGCTATTTAAACAACTCGTTCGATCTTTTTCAGAACCGAGCCGGAACCAGAACCACGTCTGTCCGTTTGGACCAGTTTAAGCAGAATACAGCGTTTCCACAGCTCAAAGCCAGCTTTAGTTACACATAACAGGCGTACAATTTCAGCTTTAAAAGAACTCTTTGGCTCACAAGTTCAGCTTCAAAACATCGCCAGCGTAAACATGTAGTGTCAAGCTCCGAGCGGCAGCTTCTGCACGGTGCGTTCAACACAGCTAACAATCTGTTATTTTTCATGCCAACATGTAAACTCAATCTTTACACGAATATACAGTCATTTATGAACTGTCACGGGCCACCAGATGTAGTATGAACAGATGCTGAGATATATTCATACATTAAACGGGTTCTTCATTTTTCTGAACTGTGTAACATGCGTGCATTGAATTTAAC
>NC_056502.1:53287831-53295494 GCF_014905685.2 Nematolebias whitei
ATATCTTGAATTACATTTTGACTAGTCAAAATGTAATTCAAGATATCTTAAATGACGTCACCTGATTCGTCATTTGACGGGTCAAACATCCGTAATAACAATTCAAGATATCTTGAACATCATTCTGACTAGTCAAAATGTGAATTCAAGATATCTTAAATAGAAAAACCGTCTACATGATAAAATATTCAAGATATCTTGAATTCATTTTGAGATATCTTAAAAGGAATTTTGACTAGTCATAAGTACAGTTCTAGATATCTGTAAGTTAGTTTTGCCTAGTCGTTATTTGCTATCAAGATATCTACAATTTAATTTGCACTAGTCAAAACTTCATTTGTGATATCTACAAATACATTTAAGATATCTTGAATAATGACGTAATTTAAGATATCTTTAATTGTAATTATGACTAGTCAGAACTAAAAGTGAGATATCTTGAAAGCAAATAATACTAGTCAAAATTAACTTAGAGATATCTAGAACTGTATTTTTGACTAGTCAAAATTCAGTTTAAGATATCTTGAATTGAAGCCTCCATACAACTCAATGGTAAATCTGACGTCATTATGATTAGTCAGAATGTAATTAGAGATATCTTAAATAAGTATTTTGACTAGTCAAAATCCAATTCAAGATATCTTAAATAACTAATATGTCTAGTCAAAACTCAGTTTCAGATATCTGGAATGTAAGCGTGGTGAATCCGATTTTATGTTAAAAGGGCTTGCCATAGAGGCAGGCTGTTACCAGGACTGTGAACTTCCTGGCAGCACTCATGATTGGTGGGAATAATCTTGGAGAAGCTGTGAGCTTGACTTTTGGAATACAGGATCAGTTTGGCTGTTTTGGAGTTCCAACAGAGGAATATATACCAGCGAGACTTTAAAAAGGCAGAAACAACAATTCATGACTTCTGCCTGACCCATACTGTGGCCTTCATGCCGGACTTATCTCAACTCCTCCTGGAATGTTTTGAAAACAACAAAGATGCTTTGACTGTCTCTTCACCCCTCCCTTCCCCAAGGCCATGGATAAGTGACAGAGAATGTCACCTCTTATCTGGACAATGGCTGGGGGGGGGCTCTGGACTATGTTACAACTGTCCCTTAAAAAATAAACGTTTTCACCGGCCTATATGTACATGTATAATGTCTATTTATAACAAAAAAATCCATGCTCAATAATCCAGATATACAATCCAACAATTTATGTCAGGTCATCTGGACAGTTTCTTTTTTTGCGCTGAAACGTTTTGCCTTCGATCCGGAAGGATTCATCAGACAAGGAAACACACAACACAAAACTGATTCTTCCCCAAACAGTATACTCCAAAGTGGAACAAACCAGTTTTATTGGTGCTAAGATGGTTTCTTTGTTACACTTCCTCCTCCATTGCCGGCCCTCTTCCTTGTTGACAGTCGTGTCAAACTGGTGGAAAACAACAAAGTCCATGCTCAAAAATCCAGGTATACAATCCAATATTTTTCAGTCAGGTCATCTGGATAGTTTTTTTTTGTGTTGAAACGTTTCACCTTCGTTCTGGAAGGCTTCATCAGTCAAGGAAACACAAAACACAAACTGATTCTTCCCCAAACAGCTTACTCCAAAGTGGAACAAGCCAGTTTAATTGGTGCTAAGATGGTTTCTTTGTTACACTCCCTCCTCCATTGCCGGCCCTCTTCCTTGTTGACAGTCGTGGCAAACTGGTTGAAAACAACAAAGTCCATGCTCAATTATCCAGGTATACAATCCAACATTTTTCAGTCAGGTCATCTGGACAGTTTCTTTTTTTGTGCTGAAACTTTTCGGCTTTGATCTGGAAGGCTTCGTCAGCCAAGGAAACACTCAACACAAAACTGATTCTTCCCCAAACAGCTTACTCCAAAGTGGAACAAGCCATTTTTGGTGGTGCTAAGATGGTTTCTTTGGTACGCCCCCTCCTCCATTGCCGGCCCTCTTCCTTGTTGAAAGTCGTGTCAAACTGGTTGAAACCAATAAAGTCCATGCTCAAAAATCCAGGTATATATGCTAACCTTTTTCCGTCAGATCATCTGGACAGTTTCTTTTTTTTGTGCTGAAACGTTTCGCCTTCGATCCGGAAGGCTTCGTCAGCCAAGGAAACACTCAACACAAAACTGATTCATCCCCAAACAGCTTACTCCAAAGTGGAACAAACCAGTTTTGTTTGTGCTAAGATGGTTTCTTTGGCACACCCCCTCCTCCATTGCATAGTGAAATATTTAGAGAAACAAATAGATGAATTTTTTCAAATTAACACTACTGTAGTGGACTAGGCCTGATGTCAAAACTGACCAGATGGACAGAAACTGTCATTTCATTGATTTGAATCCAGAAATACAGTTTGACCCATCCTGAGACATTCTTTCTTGAATTAATCAAGTGGAAAAAGACAATTCTCTATGATCATTACTATTTTACAAATGTTTTGATAATCAAATTGTGTTAGTTCAAACAATGTTTACATGTTGAAGTGAACTACTCATTTTTATTTACTTAAAACAGTGTAATGATTTTTAATTCTCAATTCAAAGAGAAATCAAGTTAGAATACGTTACAGAGTAATGATTCAATTTCTTGATCGTCTGCTTGAAGTGAGCAGAGTTTGTAAGTGTGTGTCAAAGTTCAGGTGTCGGTCAACTAAAAGTTTACTGAAAAGAAATGTCATGTTTAACTTTTACAGCAAGATACTTGGTGGAGCGACGCCACGAAGTCTGGTTTTTCCATGATATCTTTCTGTCTGTTCTTAAACAATCCTTGACTTTCCATAACACCTTACATCACAAAACACACCTCTGTTGGGGTCCATCGACCAATCAGAGGCTCTCAAACGAACCGGAAGTAGAGCCCATTTAAATGTGGCACTTCCCAGTTCAAAAGGGGAGTTCAGAGTTGATGGAGTAGCAGTTCAAGCAGAGAGTTTGGGAGTTCCAGGATGCAAACGCAGGCATTCATGGATGCTGCTGAATTAGAACCAAGCTGAACCAGAGACGATTTTGGGAATTATAACTTCTGTTTGGATGACCTCACGACTCCAGGAGTTTCTAGCTGTTCTCACGGAGACGCTGAAAGAAGTTGAAAGGAGAGCTCTACACCGACGCTGAAGCTATCATCTGCAAGGTAAAGAGTCGTTCTCAACTAGCGTACCGTTGGCCCAAGCTGGAAAAGAAGGAGCGTGTTGTTCTGGTTAAAACAGACAAATTCCCTCACACATCTCTCTGTAGACAAACTTCACTTTCCATCTTTAAACTCTCCTATCTAGAAAATTAATCCAGATGTTTTCAGAAATGTCTGTGGTGAAGCAACGAAAATCATGGCCGTATGGTTTTCCTAGTTGTAAAGCTGATTAATTATGTTGTTATTTTCATATTCTGCCAAATTAATGTAAATGTTTGATGTTAAACTTTGATTCTGTAAATAAATGACCTCCATTCATTTTGATGGGTCAAAGATAAATAACCTCTCACGTTACATTTCTGTTAAATTCAATGCACGTTTATATACAGTCCAGAAAAATGAAGAATCCGTTTTAATTGATGAATATATCTCAGCATCTGTTCATCTACATATTGGTGGCCCGTGACGTGTTCATAAATGGACTGTGTATGCGTGTAATAATTGATTTTACGTGTTGGCATGAAGAAATAGCAGAGTGTAGCTGTGTTGAACGCAGCGTGCTGAAACGCAACGCTTGAAGTCAAAACACTGCATGTTTGAGCTGCGACTCTTGGAGAAAAAGCTGTGTTGAGCTAGTGATGTTTTGAAGCTGAAAATCAGTCGAGATGTCTTTATGAAAGCTGAAATTGTACATCTGTTGTGTAACATAAGCTGGGTTTGAGCTGTGGAAACGCTTTATTCTGTTTAAAGACGGTTCAGACGTGGTTCTGGTACCGGCTCGGTTCTGAGAAAGATCGAACGAGTTGTTTTAAATAGATGGAGAAACGTTTTAAAGACTGGACGAAGTCTCAGCTAAGCTCAGAGTTGATTCGTTACATTTTTTAACAGAAAAAAGTGCATTTTGACAGTTTAAAAGACAGAAAAGTTGACGGACTTGTTCAGATAAATCTAACATGCTAGTTGGGAAAACGCTGCGTGGTTGAATTAGCTGCTGTGGAACGCTCTCATTGGCTGAGAGACGTGTCAGTCAGTGACCCGGAAATGAAAACTCGTTTTCTTAGGGAAATAAAATCTGCTTTTTAAAGCTGAAAAGCGCTTAAAAGCTGTATTCTGATACGCTGCTTAAGTTCTTCAAAGTGTAATCGCTGGATTTTTGCCACGTTTGAGTTTAAAATCCGTCATTAAATGATGTTTTTGAACAACGCTAGCGATGCTAATTTTAAGCTAACAGCTAACGACCGGATGAGTGACGTGGCTACGTCACTTCCTCCATGTCAGATGGTAAAGCTTGGTTGAACCGAAAGCTTTGCTGTGCTTAAAATCACTAAATGTAACTTGCCACATGCCCCTAAAACTCATTGTTCATGCAAAAAAGTCGTGCTTGTTGAAACAACGCCAAGTTTACGCTTTAAAACCGTTCAGAAATGTTGATTTTAACCGAGTTTAGCCGAAGCTAACTTTAAGCTAAGCGGCTAACAACAGGATGTCAACCGAACGTCACAGGAAGTCGTCATAGACTCCTGCTGGTAGAAAGCTAAACACTGCCCCCTCCTGGGAAACTTGAGATCACAGTTTCACTTCAGTTTTAGGTTTTTGAGTGAAATTAAACTTATTTCTTTCT
Organism: Nematolebias whitei; assembly: GCF_014905685.2. NCBI lineage: Eukaryota > Metazoa > Chordata > Actinopteri > Cyprinodontiformes > Rivulidae > Nematolebias > Nematolebias whitei. The sequence continues at coordinate 53,292,591 of NC_056502.1, forward strand.
GTAAGGCATTTTTGAGTTAATAAACGTTCCTCAAAGCTGAATAATCACTATTATCTTGCATTTAAAAAGTTATTAAGGTATTTATGCAGACAGGCATTTACCAGGACATTTTTCATTCACTAACCCTCAAACAGGAGGTACAAAATGAAAAATTAGAAACTTTTTAAAAGATACGGTTCAAATATTCACAGAGTTGATCAGTTTACTCATTTGCTTGAAAGATAATACACGTTTAATTGCAAAATCACTAAATAAGAGTAAACTTATCAGGAAAAAGAAACTTTTCTGTTTAAGTTACCACCTAAAAATACATCTTCCTATTTAATTTTAAATAGAGGATGAGACAGGAGGACAGGAGTAATAACAGTTTTTCTGAAGAAAGACTGATTAATCCTGACACATTATCAATTTTTCTTTTTCTTTTCACCACTTGGTTCTATGAGTAACTGTTAAATAGCAAATTTCTGGAACAGAACGGTTTAAAAAGTGTCTTTAAACTGATTTGCTGTGAGACTTTTAGAAAAATTGCAGGTTTATTAAAAATTCAGTGCTTTAGAGTAAAATACACTAAAAAAGAGCTTGGTAATCTAGTATCTGTTGAGAAATAAGCACATAAAAAGTAACACTGCCAGAGAAGCATTTACTTAAGAATATTCATGAATTGGAGTAAAACCTACAAATAGGTACCCACATTTGAATAAGTTGACTTATAACAGTACTTTTTGTGTAAACCCAAAGCTAGAATAGTGTGAAACTCATAGACATTTGAATACATATATTTACCTGTAAAATATCTGAAGCTTGCAACTGTTTTTAACAGACAAAGTGCTACACAGTGAAAAACATGACAGGTGTGGTAGAAAAAGATTTTGATCGTTATGGGATGAAGGGCTGTTTAGAATATGCGTTGAAGCTGCTGACAGCATCCTTACATCCATATGGCAAACAGGCGGACAGCATGAACCCAAAAGAGTTATTGGACAATCTGATGGAGGTTGCAAAGAGTGTGACCTCTACAAAAATTTCAATGTCAAACTATGAAAAGCTGGCTACAATGGCAATGTTGCTGAAAAAATCTTACTTCGCATTAAGACGGGATCACGTCGTGACACTGTCACAACTTTCCCGCTGCGAAGGTGAAATAGATGTGCTTAAAAAAGATCTGCACAAAAGCAGAGTGGATAAAGAGGTATTCCTGGAAGAAGTTATGCGTTTACGAAGTGAATGTCAAACCTCCTAGGAACGCTTAAAAGCATGTGAGGAGAAGCTAAGAGCAGCAACAAATAAAAGTTCTGACGTGGGGCGAGGAGGTCTGGAATCCAGAAAAGACCTTGAACAGTGTCGGGATAATCCACCAAAACCTCCAAAAATCTTTTACAGACCTGGTGCTTTTAGACTCATCCAACCACCCTCACCTAAAGTGGTAGGAACAGACCTGAACAGGTCTCCTCCACAAAACATGCAACAGAGTGCATGGAAACTTCCTCTTTCAATGGATGTTCTGCTAAAACTCTCAAAATATGTACAACGCTTTGTACCTGGACCGATGGGTTCAACTGGAACAAAAGCGTACCTGAAAGATCTCGAGTTCAGATTGAAAGATTATCCTAATGCTACGGTTGAGGATAAGATCAGTCTGATACGGCTCACTTCGGACAGAGAGGTATTCACCTTCATCGAGCGTCTACCTGATGCAACGAGAAAGGATTACAACCTTCTGTGTGAAGCTTTGATCAGAGAGTACGACCCCTGCACGGGACCTGCTGGTTTCCCAGCCGCTGACAAGGTCAAGCAGGGAAAGAATGAACATCCAAAGATTTATTACAAAAGAATCTTCCAAGCTTATTTTGGTTACAGAAATGAAACCTGAATGGAGGAAGAAGAAAATTTTAAATATGTTTTCAGCAAAAATCTCCACACTGACATACGCATGTCAGTACAAATTATGGCAAATTTTAGAGAAAAATCCATAAATGAGATTAAACAGTGTGCTGTGAATGTGTTCGAGGCACGTTCTCATGCTAAGACGCCCATAGAGGTGTTTCCTGATATAAAGGTTAAACCCCACTCCCTAGAAATGGAAGGAAGGCGTGCGACACCACCTCCTCCTAAAACAGGCGAGAAAAGGCAGTATTTTCAAACTAACAAACCACGTAATGAAGGTGCACGCTGGGACAAAAAGGCTCCTCTTTCAGAGGATGAACGTGATTATCGTAAATGGGACATGCGTAGGACGCAAAGATATGGGATCCAAGAGGACCCATATTATCAGGGGAAATCCGGAAAGGAACCCCCAAAAGACGTACCTAGCCGCCTCCCACCTCGGACGAAACGTCCCGAGGCGAAAAAATCACAAAGGTCCCAGGAACAAGGCCCTAAACCTCTGAGCTCGGAAGAGACAGAGGAAATACAAAGGTTTTTAGAAACTTTGATACACGCTGAAATGGGAATCCAACCAAGAGCACTATGTAGTGATGCGATCGCTACTAACTCTGAAGGCGCGAATGACAACATTACAGATGTCGGTGAAACACACCAAGACATTGCTGTTATTGCCTCCAAGAACCCCTCATCGGACGAAGGGGGGATAAACTCACACACAAACGATGATGAGTCATCGCAAACTGAACACTCAGAACCTGACTTTCATGATTTTGAACTAGGCATTCCAGTTCTGGGAGGACTCCCAGATAACCTGGTACCGAGTCAAGAAGCTGGGCCAGTATGTTTCACGAAACCATCACAGGCCATCGCTCTTTTCTCAACCAATGACGTCGACCAAGGACCACAAACCTATGGTGTCTTACCCATAGACAGGTCCGACGACTCAGAAAAGGATTCGTTGGAGCTCCCCAAGGAGCAAGAACCCTCATCAGTCTCATCACAGATTGAACAGGTGGTCGC
>NC_056502.1:53295594-53301931 GCF_014905685.2 Nematolebias whitei
TTGGGCCCCTTTTCTATAGGTATAAACCCCTGTAGTTACCCCTTTTTAGCATGTTCCACCCCTTAACTGGTAGTTGTAGCTGTTCCCAACCATAATAGCTTACACACCAGGTGCATATAGTTTAAGGCCTTATGTAAAATCCCCTTCATAAGCCCACCTTAAACCACATAATTGCATGTCACATTGAACCAGAACGGCACCGACTGGACGTCGCCCAGAGACGACCTTCGCTGGAGGAGACCTGCAATCCTGACGTTGGTCTCCAATCTTCATCCAGTGGCTGCATCTTCGGTTCAATCCAAGGGAACCCCTAAGTATGCTGATCAATCAACACTTCCAATCGTTGTGGATTTACCGTTGTGGATTATATGACTTTTCCAATGGATTACAGACTCTGTTTCCAAGGGGTTAAAGCATTGCTACAATGGAATTACCAACAACATTATGGAATTATCATCAACACAATGGAATTACCAAGAACACCTTACCTTGACTTTTGCTTTCCTTGCTGGATTACTTTTGACTTTTGTTTCCATGCTGGATTACTTTTGACTTTGGTTTTCTTTGCTGGATTACATCAAGCTCAAGGACATTTGAAGGCGTAAGTTCATGTTTGGAATTCATCCCCATGGACAGGCGATGATTTCCAAAGGGGGGACTGTAGTGAACTTGACCTGATGTCAAAACTAAGCCTAAGGTCAAAACCCTTGACCTTAAGAACCTTGTGGGACAGAAACTGTCATTTCATTGATTTGAATCCAGAAATACAGGTTCACCCATCCTGAGACTTTCTTTCTTGAAAATTCAAGTGAAAGAACACTCTCTTTTCTATTATCATTACTATTTTACAAATGTTGAAAATCAAAGTGTCTTAGTTCAAACCATTTTAGATGTTGCAGTGAACTAATCAATTTTATTAACTGTGAAACAGTGTAATGATTTTTTAATCCTCATGCAAAGTTAGAATTCATGTTAAGGCCTGTTACAGAGTAATCATGCATTTTCTGATTTGCTGTCTTTGAATGAGCAAGTGTAAGTTTTGTCCAAGGTCGGAGCCGAAGCAGACAAGTGTTGGAACAACTGCCTTGTTTTTAAATCCTCTCAGACGTAAACAGAGGAGTTGGCACCTGTTTCTCCAAACTCGCCAAAACATTTCTCTCGCCTGTCTGGGAACATTTTCAATCTGTTCCAATAACATTCTTGCTGTTTTCTGACTTCTAGTAACCTCGTACATCACAAAACACACCCCTGTCTGGTTGATATTGACCAATCAGGAACGCTCAAATATACCGGAAATAGAGCCCTTTAAATGCCGGTACTTCCTAGTTCTCTCAGTTCGGTGAAGTGGCAGTTCTGTGATGTGCCCAGTTCTCAGTTCTGTGAGTTCTGTGAAGTTCTGTTGGAGTCTGGCTGGGAAACAGGAAAACCCTGACATGACCGCAGGGCTCCTCCGAGTTTTATGGATTATAACATCTTCCACCTCTGAGTGGAACTTCTGAAGGACTCCATTCATGTGAAGTCCACTTGCTGAGGTGAGCTCGTGTCGGACGGAATCTCGTCACTACTTCGGACGAGTCACAGCCATCCTATGGAGACGCTGGACAGGTAGCGTTAACTGGAACTCCGTATCTGCTGATTCATCTTCAGAGAGGTAACGAGTCAAGTTTACTACCGAGCGTACCGAGGAAAAGCTGGGTTCGAATGGAGAGTGTCGGTTCTGGTCAACACTCCCCCTCACACACCATCTTTTACTCCCTTTAAACTCCATCTTTCCATCTTTAAATTCTTCTCTCAAGTAGAAATCATTCCAGATATTTTAGAAATGTCTGTGTAAAGTTTCAACCATCGCCGTATGGTTTTCTAAGTGTACAGCTGCTGATTAATTATGTTGTTAATTTCATATTTTGCCAAATTAATGTAAATGTTTGATGTTAAACTTTGATTCTGTAAATAAATGGCCACATTCATTTTGATGGGTCAAAGATGAATAACGTCTCACGTTACATTTTATTAAATTCAATGTACGTTTTATTCAGTCCAGAAAAATGAAGAATCCGTTTTAATTGATGAATATATCTAAGCATCTGTTCATCTACAGGTGAAACACCCACACCTCCCTCCACCCTCATTCACTCCACTCTGGGCAAGGCCCTTAAGGCCCATCTGCTCCCTAAACAGGTCTCTCTTGAAAATGAATTCTCGTGACTCAATGAGACTACCTGTATAAATAAAGAGTAAATTCTCCGAGATCCACCAGGGGAGGGAGGCTCCAGTATCTCCATCCAGGAGCAGGAGGCAGCCGCACCACCAGGGATCCAGGCCACAGACCGGCACATAGCCCCGAGGACTGACCAGAGCCCGAGCTAGCGACCCACCCCCCCCCCCCCCCGAGATCATCCAGACCCCCAACCTGATTCCCAGCTCAACACCCAGCCCCCCGACCAAAGAAGCCACTAAACTCCAGCAGCGACTATCAGCCAGGAGTGCCCGAACAACCGCAGATAGCGCACCACGACGACCGAGATCACACTCCCACCCCCACAAAAGAACCGACCAGTCCACCACAGCAACACCCACAATGAGCGTACCCCACGCAAGGGAGAGCACACGCCTAACATGCCCAGACACCCCCTGGCCAGCAGTGCAGAGCCGCCCGAGCAAGAGCCCCCCCACCCACAACCCCCCACAGCCCAGACCCCCAGCCAAGCACCAGACCGCAGCCACAGCCAGGGAAGAAGACACCCAAGCTGAATCCACCCGTACCCTCCCATGGCAGAGGCCCCAAAGCCCACTAGCGCACCAAGGGCCCCCAGGCCAGGGCCCCCAGGCCAGGGCCCCCCAGGCCAGGGCTTGGCACCGGCGCATGCACCGGCCCAAGACCCCAACAACATACCCGCCAAGACCCGAGACCCCCGGGTCAAGCCGGGACCCCAGTCCGGGAGCGACACTCTCCCAGAACCCCGAACCCGCACCCACCCCAAACCCACCCAGGAGCAGCCAGGCCACCAGGCCAGTAACATACCATACCATACCACTTTATTTATAAAGCACTTAAAACAGCTACAAGGCCAACCAAAGTGCTGTACAGACAAAACAACAGGTAACACACAAAGCAAAATACAAAATGAGGTAAATCAGAATATAGACATAAAAATGATGCAGATAATGACGACAAAACAGTGTGGAGCGTACAGGATCAAAACACAGATCATCTGGTGTTGAAAGCTACTGAATAGTAGTGAGTTTTTAAGCGGGACTTGAAAACCGAGAGGGAGGGGGCCTGTCTGACAAGCAGAGGTAACTCGTTCCAGAGTCTTGGTCCTGCTACTGAGAAGGCTCTGTCACCTCTGCGCTTAAGACGAGTTCCTGGAACTGTGAGGAGCAACTGGTCCGCTGACCTCAAGGAACGTGGTGGGACATACGGTTGTAGCAGATCAGAGAGATGGGGGGCGAACCTGTTCAGTGATTTGTAGACATACATGAGTATTTTGAACTGGATTCTAAGGTGAACTGGTAACCAGTGCAGTGAGGCCAAAACTGGTGTAATGTGCTCTCTTTTGCCTGTAACATGCGCCCACCAGTACAGACCACCCAGAAGCCTGCATGCAGCCAGCAGAGGTCAATGCCCAGAATCACCAAAGCCACCTCCCAAGTTGAATGCCATTGCCCCACGACCCCCCCCCCCATGCCCTCAGCCCCGATACCCCCCCACATAAACAACGATGCCCCACGGGACAAAATCAAAGGGGTTTACTCATCTCCACTACAGGATGGAGCCAATCAAAGAAGCCCAGAGAGATTGTTCTGATGTGGAGGTACATGCTGTCTCAAGACTGATGTAATCCAACAAAAGGTCTTTATACTGTTTACTACTAAGAGTATTTTTTTTTGCTATAAACAAAGCATTAAAATTATGTGAATTGACTTTGTCTCCAAGATGACATCATCAAAGTGGCCCAATAAGCAAACTGACGGAGAGAGTGGAATATTACATCTCACACACATTGATAAGTCTTCGCATATCCGGCACAAAAACCTCTGCACAGGTGGACAGAACCAAAATGCGTGGATGTAATTGTCAGGAATATTGTCTGTACACTGTGAGCAAACATTAGATGATGCGAAACCCATCCTGAACATCCGTTGACCTGTGTAGTGTACTCTATGAAGGATTTTGTATTGTATTAATTGTAAATTGGGGTTTTTAATTATCTTAAAAGTTCTTAGACATATCTGAGACCAGAAGTTTTGGTCAAAGTTGACTGACAAGTCTGTCTCTCATTTTACAATGGGAAGGGATATTGTGATTCATCTATTTTACACATCTCCCCCCTCTGCATCTCCAGAAGTCAGGTGAGGAAGCAGCTTGAGAGACTGAACTGGAATAAGGCTGCAGGTCCAGATGGTGTCAGTCCCAGAGTCCTGAAGGTCTTGCAGAGCAGCTCTGTGGGGTTCTGCAGCATCTCTTCAACCTTAGCCTGACCCAGGAGAAGGTTCCAGTGTTGTGGAAAACATCCTGTCTTGTTCCAGTGCCAAAGAAATTTCACCCATCAGTCCTCAATGACTATAGACCTGTTGCCCTGACATCCCACATCATGAAGGTCCTAGAGAGACTTCTACTGACCCACCTGACAAGACAAACAAGCACATATCAAGACCCACTGTAGGGATGGTACCATTTGGTGGCCCGGTTTGTGTCTGTGTTCCCTAGTGTTTTCTCTTTAGTTCAATTGGTGCCACTCTTGTCTCGTCACAGCTGTTTGTAATCACGTCTCGTCTTGTCCCTGTATATAAGCCGTCTGTTCAGTCTTATTCCTTGTTGCGTCGTCTTCGTTGGGTCTCTGTGTTCACCTGAGTCTTCCGAGTTTTCCTGAGTCTTCCGAGTTTCCCTGAGTCTTCTGGGTTTCCTGTGTCCCTCTGAGTTTCCCGTGCCTTCATCCTGTTATGTAAGTTGTGCTGCCCCGTCAGCCTGTTATTTTGTATTTTTATTATCATTAAATATCTAATTTTGTATTTCTGGCGAGTTGAGTCCCTATCTGCACTACTGGGTTCGCCCCTGCCCCGAAAAGCCCTGACATTACGACATGACCATACCAAAACCCAGCGGGCAGGGTCCCTCTCGGCAAACTCACCTTTTTTCTTTTTCCCTCCGCGAGCTAAGATGGACGAGCTCCACTCTGTCCCTGTCCTTCTGCCGTCCCACTGCCGCCATAGTGGCAGAAAGCGGTTCCGGGGGCAGTCTGCGGCGACCGGCCCGGTCTCGTCGGCCGAGCAGAATTTTAGAGCTGGTTCCAGTGTTTTTGTGGGAACGGGATCCGCCGCCTCACCTCCCAGGTTTCCGGTGGGGGCGAGATCCAACGTCCCGCGGGAGCTCCGGTCCACTCCTGTTCGGTTCGGCGAGTCCGGTCCACTTGACGCCACAGGGGCGGATTCCGTCGCCTCACCTTCCAGGTTCCTAGTGAGGGCGGAATCTGGCCTCTCACCACCACACCGTGCCGCGGCTGCCCGACCCAGCCTGACCATACCTCCCGAGCGTACTCCCACTGACTCTGTGGAGGCGTGTTCCGCCGCCCCACCTCCTAGGTTTCCGGTGGGGACGGCACCCGTCACCACACCTCCACATAGAGACATTCCAGTCATATCCTCATTTTCACCCCAGGAATTTATACAAATAAACCGGACTTTGCTGGGTTTGTTCCGTGCAGCTGGGGATAACCCGGCTTCCGCCGACGTCATATTTTTCTTGATGGAGTATTTTTTATTGTCTGTGCCTGGTCTTGCTCAGCTCCCTGAGTACAGTCAATTGCTGACACAGATAAGGACTTTAAAGGCCCCTTTAGTCACCGCCATCTCTGAACCCAAGTCAGCTCCTCACTTTTCCTGTTCCGAGGGGGTCCCGGCGAACGCTCCTCATCTCTCCTGTTCCGAGGGGGTCCCGGCAGACGCTCCTCATCTCTCCTGTTCCAAGGGGGTCCCGGCAGATGCTCCTCCCCTCTCCTGTTCTGAGGGGGTCCCAGCAGATGCTCCTCATCTTTCCTGTTCCGAGGGGGTCCCGGCAGACGCTCCTCATCTCTCCTGTTTCGAAGGGTTCCAGACGGACTCGGCACCCATTCCTGCCACCGCAGAAGACTCCGTTCCTGCCGCTGCCGCAGAAAACTCCGTTCCTGCTGCCGTCGCAGAAGACTCCGTTCCTGCCGCCGCAGAAGACTCCGTTCCTGCCGCCGCCGCCGCCGCCAAAGACTCCGTTCCTGCCGCCGCCGCAGAAGACTCCGTTCCTTCTCCTGCTGCATAAGATTCAGTTCCTGCTCCTGCCGCTGAAGATTCAGTTCCTGCTCCT
>NC_056502.1:53302031-53325138 GCF_014905685.2 Nematolebias whitei
AAGATTCAGTTCCTGCTCCTGCCGCAGAAGATTCAGTTCCTGCTCCTACCGCAGAAGATTCAGTTCATGCTCCTGCCGCTGAAGATTCAGTTCCTGCTCCTGCCGCAGAAGATTCAGTTCCTGCTCCTACCGCAGAAGATTCAGTTCCTGCTCCTGCCGTAGAAGATTTAGTTCCTGCTCCTGCCGCAGAACCCCAGGCCTCTCCATCGTCTGCTGCAGAGCCACAGGCCTCTCCGTCGTCTGCTGCAGAGCCACAGGCCTCTCCATCATCTACTGCAGAGCCACAGGCCTCTCCGTCATCTGCAGCAGAGCCCCTGGCCTCTCCGTCGTCTGCTGCGGAGCCCCGGGCCTCTCCGTCGTCTGCTGCGGAGCCCCGGGCCTCTTCGTCGTCTGTTGCAGAGCCCCGGGCCTCTCCGTCGTCTGCTGCGGAGCCCCGGGCCTCTCCGTCATCTGCTGCGGAGCCCCGGGCCTCTCTGTCGTCTGCTGCAGAGCCCCAGGCCTCTCCGTCGTCTGTTGCAGAGCCCCAGGCCTCTCCGTCATCTGCTGCAGAGCCCAAGGCCTCCATGACAGCAGCAACAACTCCCCAGGCCTCCATGACAGTAGCACCAACTCCCCAGGTCTCCATGACAGCAGCAGCAACTCCCCAGGACTCTATGACAGCAGCAGCAACTCCCCAGTACTCTATGACGCATTCTGCAGCTCCCCAGGTCTCTTCGCCGCCAGATGCGGCCTCCAAGGTCTCTTCGCTGCCAGATGCGGCCTCCAAGTCGCCATCGCCGCCTGCTGCAGCCTCCAAGTCGTCATCGCCGCCTGTCGCGGCCTCTCTGGTCCTATGTATTGGACGGCCTCCCGGCTGCCCCCCTGACCTGGCCCGGCTTGATGGACGGCCTCCCGACCGCCCGCCGGAACAATGACTCCTAGGGACGGTCTCTTGACCGTCCAGATCCTTTTTGTTCCCTCCTTGTGTTTAGCCATAGTTTTTCAGGTTGTTGGTTTCTTCCTCGTGTTTTCCTCGGGCCCTCCACCCTTGCAGTGCCGCCCTCCACCCGCCCAAGTCCTTCGGGAGGTTTTTTTTTTGGGGATGCCTTGAAGGGGGGGGGGGGGACTGTAGGGATGGTACCGTTTGGTGGCCCGGTTTGTGTCTGTGTTCCCTAGTGTTTTCTCTTTAGTTCAATTGGTGCCACCCTTGTCTCGTCACAGCTGTTTGTAATCACGTCTCGTCTTGACCCTGTATATAAGCCATATGTTCAGTCTTGTTCCTTGTCGCGTCGTCTTCGTTGGGTCTCTGTGTTCACCTGAGTCTTCCGAGTTTCCCTGAGTCTTCTGAGTTTCCTGTGTCCCTCTGAGTTTCCCGTGCCTTCATCCTGTTATGTAAGTTGTGCTGCCCCGTCAGCCTGTTATTTTGTATTTTTATTATCATTAAATATCTAATTTTGTATTTCTGCCGAGTTGAGTCCCTGTCTGCACTACTGGGTTCGCCCCTGCCCCGAAAAGCCCTGACACCCACTGCAGTTTGCTTATCACTGTGGACTTGGAGTTGAAGATGCCATCATACATCTGCTTCAGCAAACTCACTGTCATCTAGAAAAGGCAGATAGCACTGTGAGAGTCATGTTCTTTGATTTCTCCAGTGCATTTAACACAATCCAGCCTGATTTGCTTTGTCAGAAACTCCAGAAGACTCAGGTGGAGGCCTAGACAATCAGCTGGATCAAAGACTACCTGACAAACAAACCACAGTTTGTGAGACTGAAGGATTGTGTGTCTAACCAGGTGGTCAGTAGCTCAGGAGCACCACAGGGGACTGTACTCTCACCATTGCGTTTCACTCTGTACACCTCAGATTTCCAGTACAAAACAGACTCCTGTCATCTGCAGAAATATTCAGATGACTCTGCAGTGGTCGGGTGTATCAGAGATGGACAAGAAGCTGAGTACAGGGAACTGATGGACCGCTTTGTGGCATGGTGTGGAAACAATCATCTCATCTTGAATGTGAACAAAACAAAGGAGATGATTGTAGATTTCAGGATAATCAGGAACAGATCCAACCCTATTTCCATCATGGGACAAGAAGTGGAGGTGGTGTAGAAGTATAAATACCTTGGAGTTCACCTGGACAATAGACTGGACTGGAAATGCAACAGTGAAGCCATCTACAAGAAGGGACAGAGCAGACTGTACAGTACTTCTTGAGGAAGCTGAAGTCCTTCAACGTTTGCAGCAAGATGCTGCATATCTTCTATAAGTCTGTTGTAGAGAGTGCTATCTTTTCTGCCATCATCTGCTGGGGGAGCAGCACCAGAGCAAGTGACTTAAAAAAGATCAACAAGCTCATAAAGAAGGCTGGCTCAGTTCTGGGGACTCCTCTAGAACCTTTGGAGATGATTGTACAAAGAAGGATTCTTCATAAAATGAAAATCATTATAGACAACCTTCTGCACCCTCTTCATCAGACTGTCATACAACAACAGAGTGTCTTCAGTCAGAGGCTTCTTCAAATCCATTGTAGGACAGACCGCTACAAGAGATCCTTCCTGCCCACAGCATCAGCATCTATAACAACTCATTAATGAAACCAGGATGATGAGTTACCACAACATATAATTTCCCTCTGGGATTAATAAAGTATTTTTGAATTGGATTGAATTTAATGAGTGTCTGGTAAACCTTAGATAGTAATTTGGGAGGGTTAAGATTTAGGAATTCTAATACACTTGTTGGTATTTCAATTCTAATGTTATTTGTGGGATTCCTGGGTTTTTGTCTGTCACTCACTTTTCCCTTCACAGCCAATTACCTCAACTCACTCCACCTGCTGCTGCTCTGAGGAGGACTGCCTGATGGGGTATTTAAACACCTGCCAGACACCTCTTCAGTGCTGGGACATCTTCTACCAAATGGACCTTCCACGGCCTGCCTCTTCAGATCCTTTCTAGGATCTCATCACTCCACTGGACTCCATCCGTGGATCAACGGTGTCCCTTCAACATTCACCATTAAGGCTTTCTCAACTGGGTCAACCTGCTCCTCTCTCCACCACCAAATACCTAAGGACTGGATCTCCTACAAAAACCCAGGACCTCTCCTCTCCTTCTTGGGCTCCACCTATAACACAAACAGTAAGGTCAGCTTTTCTATCTTCAAGAATTAAAACATTCAAAGAGACACCAGAACCCATACTCACCTATTCCTCTTCTCCCTTACAGCTGCGACGACAAGATTCACCTGTAAATGAAGTTCACTTACCTTTTGTAGTCCTGACTCTGTCTTTATTGAACCGGTCTGCTCACATGGGGGTCGACGTTGATAAAAACCTGATATTATTAAGGTTAAATTTGTTTTTTGTTATAGATTTAATTTGTTGATATTCTAAAAATGCATTCTTATAAATCCCATATTGTGTTATTAATCTGTTAAATGGCATATAGTCTACTTCCTCATATATATGTTCCAAATATTGGATTCCTTTACACCTCCAACCTGGGAAGTTTATCATCTTATTCTGTTGTAGGATGTCAGTGTTGTTCCAGATGGGTGTACGTCTGCATGGAATTAATGAAGACTGTCATTTTAAGAAACTCCCACCAAGCTGTCAGAGAGGAGCTGATATTGATGCTTTTAAAGCATTCCTGTCTTATGTTTGAGCTAATGAATGGAAGGTCTGAAATCATTATATTATTGCAAAGTGTCTGTTCTACGTCTAGCCAGGGTTCATCAAGGGGTGTGTGTTTTATCCATCTTGAGATGCATTCTAGCCTATTGGCTAGAAAGTAATACTAGAAATTGGGTAGCTCTAGTCCTCCTTTATCTTTGGTCTTCTGTAGTGTTTTTAGTTTAACACATGGGGGGGTTATCTTTCCAGAGAAATTTAGAGATGGAGTCCAGGGATCTAAACCAGTCAGATGATGGTTTATTTGGGATCATTGAGAATAGATAGTTTATGTTAGGCAAAACCATCATTTTTATTGAAGCAATCCTTTCCAAGTGAGAAAAGGGTAGAGATTTCCATCTAGCAAGATCATCCTCAATTTTCTTTAAAAGTGGGATGTGGTTTAGTTTAGTTAAATCTGCCAATCTAGGAGAGACTTTGATACCCAAGTTCGTAATATTCCCTGACTGCAGTTGTGTAGTAAGTGAATTGTTGAAATAGCAATTAATTGGTAGAACTGTGGATTTTATCCAGTTTATAGAGTAATCTGAAAATCTTGGAAAATAGTTTATCAATCCAATAACCTGAGAGAGGGAGGTTTGTGAATGCTGTAGGAAGAGCAACACATCATCAGCATACAGACTGATTTTGTGCTCTCTGTTCTTGCATTTAATGCCTTTAAAATCTTTAGTTTGCCTGATTGCTGCGGCTAGCGGTTCAATGAAAATAGCAAACAGTGAGGGGGAGAGTGGACATCCCTGCCTTGTCCCCCTTTGCAGAAGAAAGCTAGCAGATATTTGATTATTTGTCCTAATGCATGCTGATGGGGAACTGTATAATTTCCAAAACAAAATTTATGCAAGGTTGCAAATAAAAATTTCCAGTTAACTTTCAAAAGCTTTTTCTGCATCTAGAGAGAATATTGCAGTTACAATATTTTTACTGTAAGAATAATCAATTTAAATAATCTGCGTAAATTTGTGAATGAATGCCTCCCTTTTATAAAACCAGTTTGGCCAGGATGTATTACGAGAGGAGTTATCTTTTCCAATCTTTTTGAGAGGGCTTTACAAATTATTTTAAGATCAACATTGATAAGGGATATGGGACGATAACCGGTAGGTAATACAGTGTCTTTGCCTGGTTTTAACAAGAGACTAATGTTAGCTGAGTTTATATTTTTTGGAAGTCTGTTATTTTTCTCAGTTTCCTGTAGCATTCTGTGAAATGGTGGTGCCAGGATATTCCAGAATTCTTTGTAGAACTCTGTTGAAAATCCATCTGGACCTGGAGCCTTTTTATTGGACATGCTTTTGAGGGCTTCCTAGAGTTCCACTGGTGTCAGTGGTGAGTCCAGCTCCATTGATTGATTATCTGATCATTTAGGAAGTGTTATTTTATCAAGAAATTGATCAATTTCATTATCTGATAGGTTTATCTGGGGTGAGTATAAAGCTTTATAAAAATCTCTGAAAATGCTGTTTATTCTTTTAGGATCATAAACTGTATTCCCAGTCAAGTCTTTAACACCATGAATAGTTGTTTTTTCCTTATTTATTTTAAGCTCTTTTGCTAGAAAGCTACCTGATTTATTGTTCTGCTCAAAGTTTTCTTTTCTGAGTCTTTGTATTATGAATTGAGTTTTTTTGTTAATAAGTTCATTTAATTCTAATTTAGCTTTACACATTTTGTCTAGCATGTCTTCATCTTGGGAGGCTTCTAACAATTTAATGGTTTCTTCTAATTCCTGAATATGCTTATTTTCTTTTTTTCTTCTTATGTGATGAGAATGAGATTATTTTACCTCTCATCACTGCTTTCCCTGCCTCCCAGAGAACAGATGCTGATGTTCCAGGCATGTCATTATACTCCAGATATGAAGCCCACTCTTCTGTAAAATATTTGATAAAATCTTCATCCTCAAGCAATGATATATTAAATCTCCAGTTTATACTTTTTGGGGTTTCTTTTCTGTTTGCTAGAGTTAAAGAGACAGGAGCATGATCACTGACAGCTATAGGGTGCATCTCAGTGTCTGACATGTCCGTCAACAACGAGCTGCTGACTAACAACTTCCGGTAAGATGGCGCTCGTGTACATGGCTTGCAATCCACCTCTGCTGATGGTGTTCTGATTATTTTTGTTTTGTTCATTTTTTATCTGACATATACTCACTGCTGATGTATGATCGACAACAGCTTCTGGATCTTCGTTTGTCTGTCACCGATGTTGCTTATTTGGAACAATATGAGCGTACCTCTGGACCCCCCCTGCTGCCGGACGTGCTAGCTTACCTCTGCTGCGCTCCTCACCTCCATGCCCGGAGACATCGCTTCAGACGCTGGGGAAAACATGCTGGGCAGTTGCTAAAACTTAAAGCCCTGCGTGCTGCACCATCTTCTTCAGCTGGTGGTCATGGTTTCCATCGCCAGCTTCCCGCGTACCCGGACCAGGTAAACAATGGGAGTTGTCAGCCAGTGCACAGCTCGGACCGACCCGAAGGGGCCATTACTGAAAACCTGTGGCCACTCTTGCGAGCAAACTTCACCGCTGCTGGCTCCACTTTGGACAGTATCCGGATGTGTTTGGTCAACACAAGATCTGTTACCAACAAAACTTTTATCCTCAGGGACTACAAAGTACTTTCAACAGTATGAGTTGGACTTTTTCTGCATCACAGAGACTTGGATGTCTCCGGGTGAGTCCAGCGCCTTGACGGAATTTTTGCCACCGAACTGTCTGTATTTTAACGCTCCGTGGCCATCAGGCCGGCGCGGTGGTGGATTATTAACAATATTCAAACCTTCAAACCAACTTTTGACTGTAAACAACTGCCCATCCCAGTTTCCCGTGCCAGCTTTGAACTGAGCGTCTTTGAACTCAGCTATTCGCTTCCGACGTTATTTGCACTTGTATTCCGCCCACCTCGATCTAAGGATTTCATCAATTCTAACTTCTTGGCTGAAATCCCACCAAAGTACAATCATGTTTTCATTATTGGGGACTTTAATTTGCACGTGTGCTGTCCTGAGAAGCCCTTGATTAAGGACATTTTAGATTTATTGGACTCATTTAATCTAACTCAGCATGTAAACGGTCCTACCCAAGAGCGTGGACATACACTGGACCTTGTTTTAACTCGTGATGTGACTGTTAGTAATCTTGAAATTGGTGATAGTGTTTTTTTCAGACCACATGCCAGTCCGGTTTGAGTTCACCTTCCCCATCTAACTCCTAAGCCGTGCATTCCTGCATGTCGCAGCTGGACCATTAACCATTTCACTGCCGCACGTTTCACAGATGCTTATAACTCTGAAAAGATTATTCAGCCCCCAGTGTTTCTCACTACTACTGAGGAGCTGACATCCCAGTTCAACTCTGTCTGCTTAAAGACTCTGGATCATGTTACGCCTGTTAAAACCAAAAAAATCAAAACTCAGAGCAGAACCTTGGCTGAGTGACATCACCAAGGCCGTTAGGCAGCAATGTAGGAGGGCGGATTGCAAATGGAAGAAAGACAGGCTGCAGGTCTCTTTTCAAATACTTAAAGAGAGTTGGCGCCGTTATCAGAAAGCAGTGAAAGCTACTAAATCCAAATACTTCTCTGATATAATTACTTCAAACTCTCGCAACACACCTGTCCTCTTCTCCACCCTAAACTCTGTTCTCCACCTCACTGAAACATCTTCTCTGGAAGCCTCGACTGAGCTGTGCAAGAACTTCTTACATTTCTTTTTGGAAAAAATTACGACCACCCAGGCTCTCATTTCCCCTACAACTCATGACCCATCCATCCCACCTCAATCTGTAGCTCTATTTGACCATTTTGAACCCATCACTCTATCTTCTCTAGAGCAGGTCATGTGCAGATTGAAATCTTCTGGTTCCCCCTTTGATGTGGTTCCCCCTCGACTACTAAAGGAGGTTTTTCCTACTCTAGGTCCGTCCATTCTTACTATAGTAAACAGTAGTTTATCCACTGGTGTGTTGCCAAAATCCTTTAAACATGTTGCTGTCCAGCCTCTCCTGAATCAAACAAACCTTGACCCCTCAGTCGTATCCTGGTTCTTGTACCTGTTAAAAATAAGCAGATTAAGTGACACTGCCAGCAGGAGGCATTTACTTACAATATTTATGGGGTAAGGCCTGAACAGGGGCCCATTTATTGGAAAGTTGGCTTATAATAGTACTGTTGATTGAACCGCAGAGCTAAATAGGGTGTGAATCTCGCTGCTCACTTAAATAAAATAGTTTACCTGTTAAAAACAGTAAGATTGCAACTGTTTAGCCAGATAGGTTGCTGAACAGTGGATAACCATGGCAGATTTAACAGAAGCTGATGTTGATCCATGTGGTAAAAAGGACTGGCTGGAGACTGCCCTAACGAGGCGGCTCACAGAATCCTTACATCCATATGGTGAACAGTTGGACTGCATGAACTCAACAGAGTTATTGGACGAGCTGAAGGAAGTTGCAGAAAGTGTGACTTCCACAGCCATAAAAAAGTCAAGCTATGAACAACTAGCTAAAATAGCACTCTTGCTGAAAGCTAAATTTTATATTGAGGCCAAATGGGCAGAAGACCTAGCAATAAGGTTGAACAGCTAGACAGAGGAGTATCTAAAACTCATGGCACAGTTTAAATTTGATAAGGAGACCTGGGAAAATAAATTGAAAAGTGAAGAAGAGCTCTCACAAGCTCAGCTGTCGTTACAAGCAGACTCATATGAGGTGAAGCTACGTGAAGGAGGGATTAAGTACCAAGCACTGTGTTCAGACAATGATGCTCTGCAACAACGGTTGCGGCTCACATCACAATCTCTAGACGAGTACAGATTGGAAAAAGCAGCGTTAGTCCAACAAGGCGTGCGTTTACAAAGTGAGTGTCATACATCACATGAACGCTTAAAAGCCTGTGAGGTAAAACTTGCCGCATCCACAAATAAAATCTCTGACGAGGGGCAAGGATGTCTGGAACTCAAAGACGAACTGGGTAAGAGTCCAGGTCAACCACCACCACCTAAGAAGGATTTTGCTGTACCTCCTACACATAATCCCCTTCTGCCACCTCCACGTGAGTCTGGTGAATCACTTCCACATGATTATTTTGTTCCAACAACACCAATTACTCAGCCTCCGCTCTCAATAGCAGAATTGCATAAAATAGCGAAGTGTGTCCAACGCTTTGAGCTGGGGTCGTTGGGTTCGACCGACACTAAGGCCTATCTGAACGACCTTGACTTCCAATTAAGAAGCTATCCCAATGCTACAGTTGAGGATAAACTAGGTTTAATTAGGCTCACTTCAGCCAGGACGGTGTTTTCCTTCATAGAGCGTCAACCTGATGCCACAAGAAAGGATTACCGCCTGTTATGTGCTGCTCTTATGAAAGAGTATACCCCTTGCGCGGGACCTGGCGGATGTCCAGCCGCCAACAAGGTCATGCAAGGTAAGAATGAGCACCCAAGGGCATATTATTCCAGAATTTTGCAGGCTTATTTTGGGTACAGGAACGAAACCGGCATGGAGGAGGAGGAAGCGTTTAAGTTCATTTTCAGCAAAAATCTCCACCCTGACATAAGAATGTCAGTGCAAATGATGGCTAATTTCAAAGAGAAATCAATCCGTGAGATAAAAAATTGTGCTGTGAATGTCTTTGAAGCCCGTTCACAGGCCAAAACACCCACTGAGGTGTTCCCAGGTGAGAGGATTCCTGCCCCGTCATTAGAATTAGAAGGGATGAGAGCTTCAAGTCCCCCTCCCAAAAAAGGCGAGAGGAAACGAGGTTTCCCAACAGCCAAACCACAACAGGTGAGTGCCCCCTGGTCCAGACAAGATCTTAAATGGTTTCCCAAGAAACCAAAGGATGAATGAATGTACCAGAAGGGGGGCAAACACCCTAAGGGTAAAAAGTATGGCACCAAAAGTGACCTATTCAACCAGGGATCCCACTGGGAACCCCAGAGGAGGGGACCTGCTTCCCCACCACGTCGGCCTGAACAGCCTGAGACGAAAAAGAAACAGCAGCGGGTCCAGAAAGAGAGCCCCACACCTCTGAGCTCGGATGAGACGGAGAGTGTGCATCGGTTCTTGGAATTGTTGAAAGGTGTTGCCACAGACAAACAACCTGACACATTGTGTGGCAATATCATTGCTGATAAGTAAGAACACACAGACAACACCGTTACTGCTGTCACAGACAGTCACCATGACATTGTTGTTGTAAACTCTGACAGGCCCTCACCAGAAAAAGGGGGGTACATTCACACGTCACCGATGGTGACCCATCACAAACTGAAACCTCAGAAACATTAACAACTGTGCTAACGGTTCAGATAAATCAGGGTGACACAAACAACAACGTTGCCGCTGTCACGGACAGCCACTAGGACCTTGTTGTTACAAACAATGAGAGCTCCTCAACACGCAGTGAGTGGGTGATCTCATACATCAATGACGGAGGCCCGTCAATAACCGAACTCTCAGGAATAGCAGCGAATGCACCAATGGTTCGGAAAAACCAGGATTACACAGGCAAAGGTAAACGTAAGAAGAAACATCGGCCAAAACCTACAAGGTTCCTGTGCAACCTGATCAGAAAGGGGGTCGCTAAAAAAGCTTATCTGTCGATCACACTTGAAGGGGTCCTCACACATGAAGCCCTACTGGACGGTGGAGCCGACATAACTATTATGTCAGCCAAACTGTTTGAGGAGCTCAGGACCGCCGCTAACGGTGTTCACAGGGAAATACCTCTCATAGAAGGTGCTATAGGACTGCAGGGCCTCGCAAAGACGAGGACAACCATAACAGTTATAGCTATGGTTCACATGCAAGTTGGCGAGATGACACTATACCACCCGGTACATGTGTCTACGGTTGACTCATTCCCATTTTTGATCGGCCAGGATTTTATAAATCGCTTTGAGGCGATTATAGATTATGGTGAACAGACAATGTGGGCCAGAGTGAGCAAACCCCTGCCAATACTCTTGCCTCCTGAGACAGTCACAGACGGCCCAACAGCAGGCACTGCAGAAGGCACCTAGGACTTCTCAGCAGAAAATACAGTCCCAGTAAGTACGCCTTCAAAAGCATGTGAAATCGAAGAGACCCAACTCTGACTGAACAAGAAAGCCTCCTCTGCGAGCTGAGACAGTCAGAGCCCACCGGATACTACCTACCGTTGGTAGCTAAAGGTGTAGAGATCCAAGGATCCCACACTGAAGATGCTGTACTGTCGCTGTGGACAGATAAATCAGCTATTAACCAAGCTTTCTACGAAACATTGGTTAAAAAACATTTGGGTCCAGTTCTGATCGAGAAAGCTTTCCGCTTTCCATTGTATCCCAACAGTTCACGAGTGATGACTGCGAAAGGAGTCATTAACCTGAAACTGATCTGGAACCAACGGGAACTGGTACACCCATTCCTCGTGGTCCAAGACTTACCACATGCAACCTACATAGCTCTGACATCTTGGTAAGATTAGGTGTCCAAGTGGACACCAGCCACAATGTGCTGTGGTCACTAAAACCAGCAAAAAAAGGATCCTCCTGTGCTAGACACAGCAAACGTTATGGCTGGACAGACCATTCCAGAGGTCTGCCAGGTTGCTACCAACCAAAACACCTCAGTACCACCTCAGGTAACAAACCTAATGGTACGAGTCCACATCGTGGCGGGACAGGCTATTAGCCTTAAACAGGCGTACTTTCAACCATCTCCTATGTTTTTCAAACTAGGACTGTCCATTGAGGCCGCAAGCCAAGTGAGCCTCGACTCCAGAACCACATCTGTTACTGTGTGTAACACAGGCACAGAGGAGGTACTGATCCCGAGAAACACAAGGCTAGGATGGTTGATATCCACAGATTTTCATGATTTTGAACTTGGCATTCCATTTCTGGGAGGACTCCCAGACAACCTGGTATCGAGTCAAGAGACTGGTCCAGTTTGGTTCACGAAACCAACACAGGCCATAGCTCTCTTCTCAACCAATGATGTCGATTTAGGACCTCAAACCTATAGTGTCTTACCTATAGACAGGTCTGACGACACAGAAGAGGACTCACTGGAGCTCCCCAAACATCAAGAACCCTTAGCAATCGCTTCACAGATTGAGCAGGTGGTCGCCCAAGCCGATGCCCTGACGACTGATGAAGAAAGGGATAAACCCCGCCAAGTTCTCATGAAATATGAGAAGTCATTGTCGACTGACTCAATGGATTGTGGGTTGACCTCGCTCCACACAGTGAGCATCCCAACTCCGCCAAACTCACCGCCTACATTTGTCAGACAATACAAGATTCCCCTGGCAGCACATCAACCTGTCAAGGACATCATTGATGACCTTTTAGATAAAGGCATAATCAGACATTGTAATAGCACCTACTCTGCACCTTTATGGCCAGTTTTGAAACCAAATGGCAAGTGGAGACTTACCATAGACTACAGAAAGCTAAACAAACAAGTTCCTTTATCTAGGTGGCCAATGACCCAGATCCAACAGGAACTGCCAAAGGTCACCGATGGTAAGTACTTTTCCACCCTCTACGTCGCTTCTGGTTTTTGGACCATTCCTGTGCGCGCCGAGGACCAACACAAACTAGCTTTCACTTTTGGTAGCCGACAATACACCTTCACCAGTTGTCCCTTTGGCTATGCTAACTCACCAGCAGAGTTCAACATCTTTTTGAACAAAGCATGTCCATATGCCCACGAACGTGGGACACTGATCTACGTGGACAATGTCCTTTTGAGGCAACCAACACTGGACATACACTTGGCTGAGATCGACCACGTTCTGAATCAACTGACTACTGCTGGTACTAAAATCTCACTGTCGAAATGCCAGTGGTGCAGGACCAAGGTGGACTACGTTGGCCTACTAGTAGGTCCAGACAGAGTACAACCACAATTGACTCGCACCCAAGGCCTAGACAATCTCAAAGTCCCCACCAATCTCAGAGAACTACAAAGTTTTCTGGGCTTGTGTAATTACTCATGTCAATTCATAGAGAACAATGCAGACCTTGCGAACCCACTGACTGAACTCTTAAAGAAAGACATCCCATTTGTCTGGACTGATAACCAACAGCAGGCAATGAATGCTCTCAGGGACAGACTCAAATCAGCCCCATGTCTAGTCTATCCAGACTACAACAAAGAGTTTCACCTGGAAGTGGGCTTCTCAGCTCACTGCATGAGTGCAGGTCTGTGCCAGATGCATGACAAAGACAAGCGTGTGGTGGCCTACGCCAGTAAGACAATGGCAGGCCCCGAATTAAAGTTCTCAGACTGTGAGAAAGCTCTACTGACCACTGTGTGGGCAGTTAAACACTTCTCCAGTTACATCGGTGGACAAAAATCATTGTTGAAACACAACATCAGCCAGTAACTTTCCTGAATAGCCAACGCATCAGAGATGGTGCGGTGACAAACTCACGGGTAGCCACGTGGCTTATGGCGCTTCAAAGTTTTGACCTAGACATCCGCCACGGACAAAACACGAAGTCACATTTGGGCACCGACCTGGCACTCTGCCAGGAATGTACACAAGATGTACCTGCCTCCCATCTGCCAGCTGCGGAAAAACCCTCAGTAAGTGAGGACCTGAATCACCACTACTTTGATAGCAATATCTGCAAAGATATGACAACACTGTACGTGGATGGATGCTCATTCCACCACAAACAAACCTACAAATCAGGTGTTGGAGGGATCCTCCTCCAAGACCAACAAGTGGTCACTTTTAGCTATAAATTAGGCTCTCAGACTTCTCAGTACGCTGAGATAGCAGGAATCCTAATAGCTCTCCAGATGGCAGTAGAACGCTCCATCCAAACGCTAGTCATCTGCACAGACTATAATTACGCTCGACTTAGTTTTTTGTGTCATCTCGCTCTGTGGAAACAGAACGGCTTTTTCACAAGCAACAAGAAAGTGGTCAAACACAAAGAGCTTTTCATGGCATGTGATCACTTAGTGACATCACATGACCTACAAGTCTACTGGAAAAAGGTTCCAGGACATTCTAGAGTCTGTAGATGAACAGATGCTGAGATATATTCATCAATTAAAACGGATTCTTCATTTTTCTGGACTGAATAAAACGTGCATTGAATTTAATGAAATGTAAACGTGAGACGTCATTTATCTTTGACCCATCAAAATGAATGCGGTCATTTATTTTACAGAATCAAAGTTTAACATCAAACATTTACATTAATTTGGCAAAATATGAAAATAACAATCGATCAACTTTACAACCAGGAAAACCATACGGCCATGATTTTCCGTTGCTTCACCACAGACATTTATGAAAACTGTACAATTATGATCAATTATCCACACGGCGGTGGATGAGCACTTTACACAGACATTTCTAAATTATCTGGAAGGATTTCTACTTGAGAGAAGAATTTAAAGATGGAAATTAAGTTTAAAGGGAGTAAAAGATGGTGTGTGAGGGGGAGTATTGACCAGAACCGACACTCTCCATTCGAGCCCAGCTTTTCCTCGGTACGCTTGGTAGGAAACTTGACTCATTACCTTTCTGAAGATGAATCCGCAGATATGGAGTTCCAGTTAACGCTACCTGTCCAGCGTCTCCATAGGATGGCTGTGACTCGTCCGAAATAGTGACGAGATTCCGTCCGACACAAGCTCACATCAGCAAGTGGACTTCACATGAGTGGAGTCCTTCAGAAGTTCCACTCAGAGGTGGAGGATGTTATAATCCAAACTCGGGAGAGCCTTATCATGGCTGGACTTCTGTTCTCCCAAACGACTTCACAGAACTGCGAACATCTCAGAACTTCTCCGCGCCGCCGAACTGAGAGAACTAGGAAGTACCGGCATTTTAAAGAGCTCTATTTCCGGTATATTTGAGCATCCCTGATTGGTCCATATCAACCAGACAGGGGTGTGTTTTGTGATGTAAGAGGTTACTAGAAGTCAGAAAACAGCAAGAATTGTTATGGAACAGATTAAACTGTTCTCAGAGACAGAGAGAGTTTTGTTTTGGCGAGTTGGAGAAACAGGTGCCAACTTCTCTGTTGACGTCTGAGAGGATGTAAAAACAAGGCAGTTGTTCCAACACATGTCTGCTTCGACTCCTGACCTTGGAAAACGCACACTTGCTCATTGACATCAGGTTAAGTTCACTACAAGTCCTAGGCGATGACAAGCTGTATAATGACCTTGCAGACTTCCTAGCCAAGGACGGAGCCGTGGATGGCCCTCAGTGGTCTTTCGACCCCTCCTGGTTGCTCGCAACTCTGTCAGTACAACCTACAGCCGAGGTAATGGCAGTCACACGTGCACAGGCTGCAGCCAAGCCGGCTGTCAACACAGTCTCTGTACAACCCGTGCTGACTGATCCAGACATGATCCAACTTCAAAAGTTAGATCCTGCGATAAACTCGATGATGCTGTACTTGACTGACGCAGTAAAGAACACTCCGTCCGAAGCCGACCTGGATTCCAATCCAGACCTTAAAGTCCTCTTTCAGCTGCGCAAACAGCTAAAACTACTCAAGGGCATCCTAACTTTTGCTCATGGACCGACGTCCTCACCCGTGTTCGTGGTCCCCCATGACCACAGGGGGGTGATGTTAGTTCATGCGCATGACCTCCCGTCCGTAGGACACAAGGGAGATAACGCCACGCTGAAAGCATTAAAACAAGTTGCTTATTGGCCTGGAATGAAAAAGGAAGTCAAGAACTACATAAAAGGGTGCCTGGTTTGTGGCCAGTTTCAGCCATCTAGACCACTCCACAGAGCACCACTGCAAAGTAGAGACATTGCATTCCCATGGTCCGACCTCCAGATCGACTGGGTTGGACCACTTACTAAGAGCACTAGAGGAAATAAATATTTTCTCACGGTAACTTGCGCATTTACCAAATGGGTAGAATGCCTACCAGCTCCTAACGACACAGCACAAACAACTGCTATGTTACTAATGAATCATGTATTTTCAAGGTTTGGACTTCCCCTCAGGGTGAACTCAGACCAAGGTACACACTTCACAGCTGAAGTGATGAAAGAACTGTGGAAGATGCTAGGCATCAAAGTCAACTTCCATGTTGGCTACCACCCACAGGCCTCAGGCCAAGTGGAGAGAGCAAACAGAACTGTGGTAAGTATTTTATTCTTGTATTCTATTCTACGGTGAAACCAGACGTGTTTTCCCTTTCTGCCCACCCCCCCCCCCCCCCCCCCCACCCGCTTCCTTGCTGCGCTCTTTTGTCCTGTGAACCCTTAAAAAGCCTCTTTTTTTCCTGCATACCTCTTAATTGGAAGGATCAGCTGGTCCCTAAACAAAATCGATCAACTTCTCCCGACAGGAGTCAGGGTAAGGAGGACACTCTGAACTCTAATGGAAAAATTGGATTCATGATGACGACTAGAGTCTACTGTTTGGGTTGGTGGAATCTGGTTGTCTACAAATTCGTGTGGAGGTGTTGAAGCTTGACAGTGCTCGGACTGAATGTGGAGCTGTGACAGGGAGCTGGAGCAGGCTGTTCCCAGGATTGTGATCTCCCTGGCAGCACTCATGAACGGTGGGAATAATCTGGAGAAGCTGTGAGCTCGACTTTTGGAGTAAAGGATCAATTCGGCTGTTTTGGAGTTTCCATCAGAGAATATGTACCAGCGAGACTTTAAAGGCAGAATCAACAATTACGAGTTCTGCCTGACCCAAACTGTGGCCTTGACGCCGGACATATCTCAACTCCTCCTGGAATGTTTTGAAAACAACAAAGATGCTTTGACTGTTTCCTCACCCCTCCCTTCCCCAAGGCCATGGACATGTAACAGAACCTTAACTGAGCTGAAGATGAACGTCACACCTCTTATCTGGAAAATGGCTGGGGGGGGGGGGGTGTTCTGAACTATGCTATGACTTTCCCTTAAAAATTCAATGTTTTCACCGCTTATGTACAGTAAATGTATAACGTCTGTTTATGTTGCTTTGCTGTGGTAGGTTTTTTTTTATGCCTCAAATTGTGCCCTGTCTAGGGCACGGTTTAAGTGATCTTATTTTTTATACTGTCTCTCCTCATGTTTTCTTTCCTTTTCTTATCTAAGCAAAATATTATTCTGAATAAGAATAAGAAGGCCGCGCTGATTATTTTAGCCGCAGCTTCGTGCACTCCGCCCATCTTCGGACGACTGTACGTACATATTCGCGTTGTATCTCGGTGCAATGCCAATAAAGTTTATTCTGATTCTGATTCTGATTTTGAAGAAATACGTAGCCGCAAACCACAAGGACTGGGATGTGAAACTCCCTCTGGTCCTCATGGCCATAAGGGCCACTCCACACACATCGACTTGCATCTCTCCCTTCGAATGATGATGGGTCGACAAATGACTCTCCCTCTACACCTGTTGTACCAACCCGGCGATGCTGCCATGGCAACAGCCTACACCACACAACAAAACATGAATGATTTGGAAGAACACCTTAAAATCACCTTTGCGTCTGCCCAGAAAAACCTGGAAAAATCCGCTGAAGGACGAAAGGCGTACTATGACCAAAAGGCCTCTCACGAGGAACTCCAAGTGGGAGATAGGGTCTGGTACTACACGTTCGCCCCCACAACCGGGAAAAGAGAGTCCGGGACCGGAACTCTCGCCCGCAAACTAATGCCCAGGTGGACTGGACCCCACCTGATAACAGACAAACTGTCTCCAGTTGTCTATCAGATCAAAATCAGCAAAGGCCAAAAAGAGCCAATTGTTAAATGGGTACATCGAAACCAGGTTAAATTAGTTAATCCTTCAGATGAGTCTCGCCATAGACTCCAAAACATTTAGGGGGAATCCAAAAACCAAACCTCAAGTCGTTCATCTAAAGGGACAACAGACAATTGAACCAAACTATATTTTGCCATGTAAATCTAACTTAAACCAAGTTAGGAATGGAAAAATAGTTTGGAATGCCCATCTATAGGTATAAATTCTTATATATAATTTTTCAGCATGACCCACCCTTTAATTGGTAACTGTACTGATCTAAACCATGATAGCTTACACACCAGGTGCATATAGGTTAAGGTCTTATGTAAAATCCCACTCATAAGCCCAACTAAACCACATAAATGCATAACACATAGAACCAGAATGGCACCCACTGGGAACCACCAGCAGCAACCTTCGCTGAAGGGACCTACAACTCCAACGTGGGTCTCCAATCTCCATCCAGTGGTCGCCTCTGCAGTTCAATCAAGGGAACCCCTCTGCATGCTGATCAATCAACACCTCCAATCATTGTGGATTTATCGTTGTGGATTATATGACTTTTTCCAGTGGATTACAGACTTTGTTTCCAAGGGGTTAAAGCATTGCTACAATGGAATTTCAAACAACATAATGGAATTACCAACAACATAATGGAATTACCAACAACATTGTGGAATTAACTAAACCGTTGTGGGATTACCTTCTTTGACTTTTCCAAAAAAGTTCAAACTGGTCTCTGGACCAGATTGAACTTTTTTGGAATTTTTTTCCTGGATTATTGAGCATGTATCAGGATAGTCTTTGACTTTTGTTCTCCTATTGCTGGATTACATCAAGATCAAGGACATTCGGAGGCGTAAGTTCATGTTAGAATTCATCCCCATGGACAGGCGATGATTTCCAAAGGGGGGACTGTAGTGAACTAGGCCTCCGACAACAATCTGTCTCTGAAGAACTTCATGGGACAGGAACTGTTATTTCATTGATTTAAATCCAGAAATACAAATTTGTGAGAGTAGCACTTGCTACAGCTTCCAAGATGGCCGCCAATCACCCCCAGCTGACGGCCATCTCCCTGATGAGCTCCTGCTCCTATTTAAGCCTGCAGACAAGTCTACTCGACGCTGGAGCATTGAGTTCCCCCGGTACTTAATGTTTCTAGCCACTTAGTGTTTCATGGAATACAAGTCTTACCTTGTGATCTTATTTTTGCAGTTCTTCGTCGCCTCCTGAGTCCAGTCCTGTCTCCACGGGTCCCAGCTCTCAGTTCTCTCGTGCCTTGCCCAAGCTCTGATCTCTCGTGCCAATCCACTCGGTCTCTGGGTGTGTTCGTCCTGTTCTGAAGCTACTGCACAGTGCCTCCATCTCACCATCTCCTCTGGAAACTCTGGGTACCTCTTGGATCAACTCCTACAAGAACCACCAACTGTAAGATAAGGAAGCTACTTACAAGTTTATATCAAACAACTTACCTGCCCCTGCTGAACTTGTCCTCCGTTTCTAGGAGTTCCAGTCCTGATGCCTGTGCAGCCAGTTTATCACTGTAAATAAATAAACACTGTTATTTTTACTCTGAGTCTCGTGTCGTTCCGGGTCTCGTTCGATTGGGTCACTCCTGAGATACCACAAAATTAGCTCATCAAGAGACTGTTTAATTGTATCCTGAATTAATCAACTGAAAGAACACTCTTTTTTTTTAATTATCATTACTATTTTAGAATATCTTGATAATCAAAGTGTGTTACCTCATACCATTTCTAAATGTTGAAGTGAACCACTCATTTTAAATCAACTGTGAAACATTATCAATGATTTTTAAACCTCATTTAAATTAGAAATCAAGTTAAATGTCTATTTACAAAGTAATTATGCATTTTGATCTTCTGTCTAAATGAGATGTCAGTGATGTTGGTCCAAAGTCAGAGACAGTCAGAAAACGAGTAATTAGAACGAAGTGTCTTGTTTTTAAACCTATCAGACAGTAAATAACTTCAACTGGCACCTGCTTCCTCTCACTTCTTCAAAACATTTCTCTGTCCGTACTAATCATTCCTAAACATTCCTGCATCCTCTCTTGACTTTTAATAACCCTCTGACATCACTGAAACACCCCCCTGTTGGTTGTTTCAACCAATCAGGAAGTACTAAGTGACCAGAAGTGAGGACTCTTTAAAAGTCAACACTTCCTGGAACTAGTCAGTCTTCTCGACTCTTCAGTCTTTGACCAGAGTCTTCCTAGAGTCTTTCATGGGGTCTTCTTGGAGTCTTCCACTTCTGAGTGGAATCTCTGACGGAGTCACAGCACCTTGCTGTGAACTCACCCGGGCGTAACACCCTACAACTTTGAAGGGAGCTTGTTCTGTTTACCGAAGTAAACCACACGACTTCTGACAATGACCAGCAACTTTAACCGGAGACGCTGGAAAGGTAGCGTGCAGAGGGACATCGATACCAGAGCTGATCCTCATCTGCAAAGGTAAAGAG
Source organism: Nematolebias whitei (assembly GCF_014905685.2). Taxonomy (NCBI): domain Eukaryota; kingdom Metazoa; phylum Chordata; class Actinopteri; order Cyprinodontiformes; family Rivulidae; genus Nematolebias; species Nematolebias whitei. The sequence continues at coordinate 53,321,921 of NC_056502.1, forward strand.
ACGTCACGAGTGTTGTACACTAAGTGTACCGGAGGGTTGAGCTGGTGTTGGAAGAAGTGTGCTAATTCTGGTCAACAACATACATCTTCCTCCATCCATCTACTTTAAACTTCTCCATTCCTTCCTTTAAACCTTTCTATTTCGCCAGTAAATCAATCTAGATGCCTTCAGAAATGTTCTGTTGTCTTGTTAGTAAAGCGTGCCAAGTTTTTATTAATTAGAACCAGATCAGCAAATCAATGTGTACATGTTTTGATGTAAAATTTTGATTCTGTTAAATAAATGACCGCATTTATTCTAATGGGTCAAAGGAAAATGGCGTCTCATGTCACTGATTAAACAATCCCATAGTTAGCTCGGTCACATGGCATTAATTTAACTCGAAAAAGAAAGAATCCGTTGTAATTAAATAATTAATTATCTTTGTGCTTGAACTAGCTTTAAGAATAATTAATTAGTAGTGAAGAGACAGTTAATCTGTCCCCACATTCACTACACTGTTGTTTCGCTTCCCCAGTGAGGTAGACACAGGACGCGTGCCACGCCCTCACTGCAGCCTTCTCCTCCAAGGGGTCTAAAACGAATCCTAAGGCTCAAGTATCACCAGTAGCTGTTTTTTTAGGACAGTTTAGTCTAAGGCTGTATTGAAATGATTCACCCAGACTGTTAACAACCTCCTATCTGTGCACCACACCCAGAATCTCACCTCGTGTCTTGCCCGACCTGGCAGCAGGAGTGGGGACGTTCGATGGACGAGGAAGCGCATGTTCATGGCTGCTCATCTCCTAATTTTAGCGGTACAATTGTTACCCGATCTGGTTTTGTTTGGAATCTAGGAATGAGATTCATGGATGTTGTTTTATAATCAAAGCTACGAAACCCTTAAAAACCTCCTGAACTTTTGTTGTTAACATTGAACCAAGTTCTCCACTTCCATGAACAAAGGGGTGTTGAAATAAGAATCCAGAATTTTATGTTTTGCTTTGGTTTAATCAATGATTTGCAGGGGAAACAGCGGTAAGCACAATCCAACACAGTGATTACATTCGATTACAGAGAGGATACATGGTGATTAATAAGTGGCTCCGAGATTTAGTTGGACTTCAGAGGTTGATCAGTCTGCTTGGCAAGGTGGTTCTCGGATCCTGAGGAGAGCTGGGGGAAAACTGCAAATTTGCTTCGCTCTGTTCAGCCTCAGCCATTTTCCTTCTGACCAGCCACGCCCTAGGAGCCTCTAGGATCATTCTGACACACTTAAATGCTCCAAAAACCTTCACAATCACCCCCCAACTCACAACCTGATCCAATATATATTGTCCCTTATTACTTCTAACAACCTTTGGCAACTCCGAGCAATTGAATCCAAAATATAATCAATCTCTCTGCTTGTAATTCTGTAGGCTACCGCTCTGATCTGACATAAAAGTTGTCGAAGGACAAAATTTACGAGACGTCTCCTTACCATCACTCTTTGATGGAATTCCTGAGAATTCCGGTGCAGTAAGGAGCAAATTACCTCACCTGCTCTGGATTGAGGCTGCCTCAGGCTCAACAGCTGTTCAGAATCTGAAGAAAAAGGATATTGGTGGATGATCCGGGCTGAAGTGAAGAATGACTCCAATGCAGCTTCACAAAGGAGTTTTCTCTTCGGATCCGTCCAACTTCTTCCTCAGCTGGGGCCGTCAAAAACTTGTCCTGTTCTCCTCACACTCCAATCGTCTTCAGCCCCAGTTTGTCAGATCAGCATGTACTTACAGAGTGAGTTTTGGTCACCACCTCCGTTCGATCATGCCACCTCTTTTGGCCCTCCTTTCTGGGCTGGAGTTAGCTCAGGATTTCTATGCATGTCCATAGGAGATGATTACATCATTCTTATATCTCCTTCCAACCGAATTCGGTGTTCAGTGACTCAGAGAGCCGGACGGGACCGTCCAAAAAAAAAAAAAAAATATATATATATTTTGGCCCAGGACCGATCGGCCGCTCCCCCCCCATCGGTCACTCTGAGCGCACCCTGCCGGCCAGGTGACCCCTCGAGCTGGGGAGTCGACGCACGAAGGTCCGGTGTTTTTTTCTCTCTCTCCCTGGACCTCAACGAACTCTTATCTGGACCTTTGTGGTTCTACCTGGTTCCGACAAATATCGCCGGGTGGTATTTCGCTGGTTTTCAGCTGGACTGGCCCTCGTGGTGTTTCCATAGGTGTGGGGGAAGTGTACCTGTGACCCTCGAATTGGACCAGAACCGAACCGAGGTGGCTGTGGGGAAATTCGTCTTCTACAGAGCCGGTCTCAGCTTCAGTGAGCAGCCCGTTACTTTTACTGAAGGACGATCCACCTCCGTGGAGTCGTTGTGTTCACCTGGAGGAGACGCTCCGGTGCTTTGAAGCGCCGCCGGACCGGAGCAGAACCGCGCCGCCGGGCTGCCGGACCGGAGCAGAACCGCGCCGCCGGACTGGGCCGCCGGACCGGAGCAGAACCGCGCTGCTAGACTGGGCCGCCGGACCGGAGCAAAACCGGGCCAGGGATATCTTCAGCCTCTTCGTCTCTCGTGCTTGGAGCGCCGGAGCCGAACTGGAGCAGAACCGGACCGGACCAGTTGCCGACTTCAGCCTCAGCCTCTCCGGTCAGTCTCGCTTTTCACCGGGGGTGCCCCGTGCTGTCGGGTGCTGAGAAGCGGAGGAGCAGCGTGGAGGAGCAGCGTGGAGGAGCAGGGCTGCGTGGTGCTCGAGAGAAGTTCGGAGTTTGTATCGGAGCTGCTGCAGGCCTCCATCCAAACTCACCTGGATAATAATTAATTTTATTCCGGATCACGCTGTTGGCCCCTGCTGACCTGAAACGAACTTGGACCATGCCTTTCACTTCAGGAGGATTTTCTGGCAGCTCGCTCTGCTATTTGCTGCGAATTTTCAGTTTCTGTTTCGGCCTGTTGATTCTGGACCCAGCTTCTGTTTCTCACGGGAGCATCCATCCATCCATCCATCCATCTTCACAGGGGGGCCGGAGCCCCCCTCAGCCTGACTCAAACTGCAGTTGGGCCACCTCGTCGGGTTTGTTTGCCCATTTGAACTGTGACATTTTATGGTCTGAATCTTTTCTGCATCATTCATATTACTGTCACTATTTTCAGTTCTCAGATTATCTGGAGTCACTGAATCTTGTTAATACACCTGAATCTGTCCATCACTGCAACTTTCACTGTTTTTGGGTTCTGAATGATC